>NC_041386.1:533415509-533459595 GCF_002162155.2 Triticum dicoccoides | reverse complement strand
AGTACTCGCCTAAGTATATAAAAATCCTACCGAGTGGAGAGCGAACCTCCCACTCGGGGGCTTAGCTGCAGTCCAAGTACTCGCCTAAGTATATAAAAATCCTACCGAGTGGAGAGCAAACCTCCCACTCAGGGGCTTAGCTGCAGTCCAAGTACTCGCCTAAGTATATAAAAATCCTACCGGGTGGAGAGCAAACCTCCCACTCGGGGGCTTAGCTGCAGTCCAAGTACTCGCCTAAGTATATAAAAATCCTACCGAGTGGAGAGCAAACCTCCCATTCGGAGGCTTAGCTGCAGCCCAGTGCTCGCCTAAGTGTTCAAAATTCCCACCGAGTGGAAAACAAACCTCCCACTCGGGGGCTTAGCAGCTGCCCAGTGCTCGCCTAAGTTCGGAACACGTCCCAATCCACAAGGACGACAAGATGCGAATCGACTGTTATCTTTTCCTTCGGAGCTGCACCACAAATACGAAGTTATTTCGAGTGAAGGCCAAGTTCCACTCGGCAGGTAATTCCCAAAGATATTCAACGATAAATCAAGTTCGGATAAAACCCAAAGGTCCAAGACCTCAGATCAAAGTACTCGAGCCCTCGGCTCGATAGAGTTTAACGATTACAGAATCCACTCGGCATTCCGAGGCAAATTTAAAGTGAAGCATAAAAGTTTTTCATTCCTCAAGCGGAGGACTGGAAGGGGCGACGAACTCATCCAAGTCAATCCCGTCGGCAATACGAGTAGCAGCAGCAATGAAAGTCTCCATGAAGTCTTGAAAGCTGTGCTTCCTGGTATTGGCAACTTGGATGGTGGCCAGCTTTTCTTATCGCGCCTCCTTGCAATGGACGCGGACCAGAGAAAGAGCGACATCAGTACCACATCTAGCAGAAGATTTCTTCCACTCCGCCACTCGACCCGGGACTTCATCCAGTCGAACCATCAGGGACTCGAGGTCGTTCTGAAGCGTTGTTCCAGGCCAGAGTGATGTGTCGATCCGCGACATCGCAACCTTCAGCCAAGCAAGATAGTCAACAATGCTGGTAACACGAAACTCCAGTCGGAGCACGTTCATAGCAGCCTCGTCCTTCACGAGAGAATTGGCGGGATCCAAGCCTGGCTCCACTCGACTGGTTTCCTCTTCGAAGCTCTGACAGAATTCTGCAAACACGATTCAAGAATAAGATAGTGGCCTTATGCGGGATTGGTAACTGCGAGACAGCCGGGTCGGAATAATTACCTTCGAGCATGACGAACAGCTTCTTGGCGAGCCCACCGAGATAAGCCTCCAGATCGTTCACCTTCCCCGCCAGATCACCCGCCTGGTCGTGCAGAACCATCTTCTCTTTCTTCAGTCGGCTGACCTCTCGATTAGCCGTCTCGAGAGCAGTTTTCAGTCTGGAGTTCTCCTGTTCAAGAGTTCCGACCGAAGTCAGTTTCTCTTCTGCAAGCTTCGTTTTGCTCGAGGCCTCCTTCTGTGCTTCGGCAAGATCTTGATCTTTCTTCTTCAGAGCTTCCTCCAGTTCATCTACAGAACGTCGAGTGAACTCAACATCAAGAATGGGCAAGAAAGGGAAGTCACTCGTCAAGAATGAGAAACCTCGCCAGCCATACCTTTTGCTTCGTCTCGCGCCTTCTGCAGGTTCTGTTGAGCGAGCTTCAAGTCAAGGTCGAGCTAGATCTGTTTGTTCTCCAACTCAGTGTAGAGAGCCACAAGTTCACAGGATTTCTGCAAAAGTCAGTCGACAGAGGTCCAAGATAAGTTGCTTCCGAGTAACCAAGAGACAATGATGACGTTTCTAAGACTACAGCTGAATCAAAAACATTCAACAGTAGTCTCGGGGACTACACCCAGTGGGTGCACTCAGCGTGCCCCCACTGATTTTGAATTAAAAAAAATCGACTGCCCGCAGTCGACCGAATACAGTTTCATTCGACATGGCCTGGCCAGACTGAGTGAAGGAGTAAAACTATAGCAACGCAATATAAAGACTACAGTCGACTGCCAGCAGTCCACCATCGTCTCGGGGACTACACCCAGTGGGTGCACTCAGCGTGCCCCCACTCGACCAAAAAACTTAACACAAACACCCAGTGGGTGTACAGATTTAAAAGATCTTCGGAAAAGAGATTCTTCAAACAGCATACCCTAACAGAACAAGCAGTGAATCGACTGACCTGGACGTTACTCTGAAGAGCTGAACTCGCGTCATAAGCCGCTTGGTTGGCTTCTCGAACCACCTTGACCTGCTCCATCATGATGCCTGCCTGGCGTATAGCTTCCTTAGCTGCACCCACTTGGTCCTCAGGGACGTGGTGTGTGGCGAAGAGCGAAGGCGGATTTATGGTCGACGTCGAGGGTCGCGCACTCGCCAGAGGATTGGCAAAAGTCATAGAAGCCCGGGTGGTATCGCCACCATCTCGAGCTACGACCTCAGGCGCCGGAGTGGATTGTGGAGTCTCGCCAGTCGACGCTTTCCTGTTCCGCCTCACTCTCAGCGGCGCTTCGTCTTCGTCGTCAGGAAGGCTAATAACATGAGGAGGAGCTACGAGAAAAATTCAATCGACCAGATTTATAAGAAATCGTCAGTCGATTCAAGGCAGAACATCAGTAATCATACCAGGGTTGGAAGTAACAGCATCTTCCATCTCTTGATCATCGTCCTTGGCAGAGATCTCAGAAGTAGCAGCACTGCAAATTTTGAAAGACGGTCAGTCGGCTCAGTGGATCGACCGAGGATCCATTCATGGTCGACAAAGGAGAACAAGTTCTATCATTACCCAGAAATGGTGGGGACAGTCATCCTCATCTTGGGCAGAGCCTTGGGTGGCTTGGACGGCGTCGCACGGGGGTGCTTGGAGGCTTTTTCAGTCGGCGCTGGAGAAGAGGTCCGAGGGCGCTTCGACGACTGCCCAACAGGAGCAGTCGCCTTACCACGTTCCCGCGCAGGGTCGTGTGTAAGCTTGGATCGCCTTTCCGAGCGGGGAGGTCCAGCTTCCTCCTCCTCCTCCTCTTCGCTGGAGTCGACGCCGTCATCTCCCTCTCCTTCCCGTCAGACTCCCACTCCCCCTGTTCGTCTCCGCTTTCGCCTCCGCTCGCCTCCCCTTCCTCGGCCTGCCCCTGTGCTCCGTTGGGTGTCGAGTACATCTCTGTAGTTTCCTGGAGAATAGCAGACAAGTCGAAAGTCAGTCGACTGATTCAAAGAGAGCAAATGAAGAAAGCAAGATCTCAGTCGGGAACACAAGGTCAGACCTGGTGCACGTCGTATGTACTGTCAAGCGGGACAACCCTCCTGGCTCCTCGGGGGTTGTCTTTGTTCCCTGTGATGCTCGACAGCCACCCTTCTAGCATCTCGTCGGTGACCTCCCCTGGGTGAACCCGAGTGGTGTCTTCGAGACCCGAGTACAACCACATAGGGTGGTCATGAGCCTGAAGCGGTTGGATGCGCCTCCGAAGGAAGACCTCCAGCAAGTCCATGCCGGTCACGCCGTCTCGGACAAGCTGAACCACTCGACCAACCAGCACCTTGACTTGCGCCTTTTCCTCTGGCAGCACTTTCAGAGAGGCAGGCTTTTGAGCTCGGTCCAGAGAGAAAGGGGGAAGACCAGTCGACTGTCCTGGGGTCACCTGGTCTTGGCAATAAAACCAGGTCGACTGCCAACCACGGACCGACTCGGGAAAAGTGATAGACGGGAAAGAACTTTTACCCCTCATCTGGATCGCCAGGCCCCCGCATAGCTGGATCACTTGCGTCCGTTCATCAATCGACTTGGCTTTCTTTACCGATTGGGAACGGCAAGTGAAGATGTGTTTAAAGAGTCCCCAATGAGGGCGGCAACCCAGGAAACTTTCGCACAAGGAAACGAAAGCCGCAAGATACACGATGGAATTGGGAGTGAAATGGCGGAGCTGCGCTCCGAAGAAGTTCAAAAAGCTCCAGAAAAAAGGATGAGGAGGTAGAGAAAATCCGCGGTCGATATGGGTGGCGAGGAGGACGCACTCACCGTCACGAGGTTGGGGTTCGACTTCTCCCCCCGGGAGACGCGCAGCTTCATGGGGAATGACTCCCCCCTCGACCATGTCGTCAAGATCTTCCTGTCGAATCACCGAGGGCATCCAGTCGCCCTGGATCCAATCCCTGGGCAGAGCAGTCCTCGAGGAAGATCCGCCCCGAGCGGACTTCTTCCCCTTCCCCTGCACTGCCGCCTTCTTCGCGCGCTCCAAAGCCGACGTCTTGTCCTTCACCATCGTCGCCGGCGAGGCTCGAACGGACCTACAACGCTAGGGTGAGAGCGGAGGTGGCAGAGGACCTCGCGGGGGCATAAGGAAAGACGAGAGCACACCGTTGGGGAACCCCGAGCCGACAACTTATAAGGAGCCGCTTCCGAGTGGCTGACCGGTCGGCCCAGGCAATCCCATCAAATCCCGCAACAGGCGCGCGCGTGGTACGTGGCGAAAAAGGTGGCGTGGAGATCGAGGAGCTTCCATCCTATCCCATCCGATTACTTCGGCCGCCCCCGTCCCGCTCGCTTCCCGAAATTCGAATCCCGCAGAATCCACGGGCTGCAGAACAACTCATCAAACTGAAGAGCCCGCTCGTGCCGGCACTCGGTATTCCACAAGTAAGGAAATTCACTCGACGAGAGACCAAGAATGGATCGAGGTGACCGAAAGAAGTTGACAACGTCACCCGTGACGATTGATCCAGTACAAGACATTCGTACAATGCTAAGAACCAGTCGGAAGGACCCCCAACTCCTTCCCCACTCGAACCTCGATCCATTTGGGGGCTAATGATGAAGCTATGTACCTAGGGTAGGAGCATGGACCTGTCCTAAGGAGCCCTACCCAAGGACATCCCTGGAAGAAGTCACCTTTTAATCGACTTGAAGGTATCCCACTCGACAGATTCAAGACACTCGACCAGGAGGCTACCACTCGACTACGATGCCAACCACTCGACTGACAGGAGATCTAAAGCCACTCCGCAAGCAAACAGTCGGCCATTAAGTAGTCTTTATGGTCATCATAGCACTTTAATAGGGACGTTACTAGTAACACCCAGTCTTAATGTATTTTAACCCTGCATTACTGAGGACCAGAGGGGTCTGGCAAACTCTATATAAGCCACTCCCCTCCTCAGTAGCAGGGGTTGGCACCCCTGTAATTCATACACACATAATCCAGTCGACCGCCTCCGGGCACCGAGACGTAGGGCTGTTACTTCCTCCGCGAAGGGCCTGAACTCGTACATCCTGGTGTATTTACAACTTCTTCATAGCTGAGATCTAGCCTCTCCATACATACCCCCCTACCTCACTGTCAGAGTTAGAACCACGACAAGTAGTACGTTGAACTGCCCTGTGAACTAGGTTGAACTTCCGCCAACATTGCCCAAATGGGGCTTGCGATATACCGTTGGAAAGCTATGGACCCCAATATCATGACCCAACTTAAATTTTTGGCAAAATATAAGCGGTTTAAGAGCAGTTTTGAAAACCGTTTTTTCTTCGCACAAAAAATGTGAATCGTATTTTCGATCGCATTTCTAAACCGTTTATCGGAATGAGGCATATAATATGGCATTGGAAAGCTGCTGCAAAACGCTCCTTCCACATGTTGAAAGTTTTCTCTAATTCCCTATGGTTCAAGAGTAATTTGAAAAAAAACGTAAAATCTCGTAAACCGAACAGCTAAGTTCGTTTTTTCGATGTCATTTCTAAACGGCTAATCCAGTGGAAGCATATGATACGGCGTTGGAAAGCTTATGAAAATGCGCTACTTTCTCATCTTGAAAGTTTTTTTTCTAATTTTGAATGGTTTAAGAGTAATTTAGAAAATGGTCCAAGTCCTACCGAGTTCGTATTTTCGAGCTAATTTTTTAACCGTGCATCCGAATGCAGCAAATGATATGGCGTTGGAAAGCTTGAACAAATGCGAAACTTTTTGGTATGTATTGTTTCTCCCAATTCTTTACGGTTTTAAGTCAGTTTTGAAAATGGAGAAAAACGTATTTTCGCCGTAATTTCTACAAACTTTATCGGAATGGGGCAAATAATATACCGCTGAAAAGCTACAGAAAATGCGAAACTTTTTCATGTTAATGGTTCTGCCTTTATCGCGAAACAGATTCTTCGAAATGCACCGCGTGAAGAACCTGAACTTCTCGGCGCATGTACCTGAACTTCACTCTGTTTTTCACGTGATTTTTTTGCTCGTAGGTCTCCATCCACTGCTCGTAACTCTCCATCCACTCACCGGAATTGAGGAAGTGATATACCAGTGGAAAGCTGCTATAAGCACATAACTTTCCCGTGTTGATCGTTTTTTCATACTCGTGATGATTTTAAAAGTTTTTCATCTGAAATCCATTCAGCGTAGTAGTTGAACTTCATACCGTTTTCACGTTGGACTTCTGTGACGTATTTTCGTTTGTAATTTTCTCATCCATTCGTCAGTGTTACACAAATGATATTCTTGTTGTACAAACCTCTCTCACAATAATTTTTTTAACTTTCTCCGACGGAGTACTTGAACTTATAATGACAACAAATTTAGCCTTTGCATTTTTATTCTTTTTTAATACAAAATGCACACCGTGTAGAACGTGAACTTCTCGTAGTTTATCAACCTGAACTTCTCTCGGTTACGTGAAAATATCTAAGTTTTTTATAAATATTAATCTGAATTTTTTAATCCTTTTTTGTGATTTTTGAAGCGCTCCATTTTTAAAAGTTTAACTTCTTGTTATTTTATTTTTGAACTTCTTGCTTCCATTGTTTCATAATGAGGGAAATTTGAGTTTTCTATAATCATCGAACTTCTCCATCTTTTTAATATGGACTTCCTGGGTTTTTTCTTAATCTTTTTTATGAATAAAAATATTTTAAGACACCAAAACAACATTTTTGTGTGTTTTTGAATTGGTTTGCACGTCAAAGCACATCATCTTTAGAAATTGAACTTCTCCTTTTCTTTTTGTTTTCTTTCAACATTGTTTAGCACGTCCAACCACGTCATCTTTAGAAATTGAACTTCTCCTTTCTTATTGTTTTCTTTCAACATTGGTTTGCACGTCGAACCGCTTCATATTTAGAAATTGAACTTCTCCTTTTCTTTTTGTTTTCTTTCAACATTGGTTTACACGTTGAACCGTGTCATCTTTACAAATTGAACTTCTCCCTTTCTTTTTCTTTTCTTGCATGTTTAAATTTATTTTTGAACTTGCTGAGATAACACACTTGACCTTCTCGAACACAACATTTTGACCTTCGCAAAACATAAATTAAAGCCAAACTTTTGACCTACAAAGCATGTACAATTTTCTCCACTTTTTCAAGAATAAACTTTGAATCGCCCCGTTAGTTTGACATGAACTTCTGTTGCACATTTTCAAATGGCAGTTTGATTTTTCTTTTTCAAAAGCACATTGAGCTTTTTTATTATGGCCTGGGCGGTCCGTTTTTTGTTCATAGATGAATTTATTCAGTATGTGGTACACGCTTTAAGAATTTCTGAAATATGAACTTCGCATTCTATTGAAATTCAAGAAAAATACACACAACAATACACATACACTTCGTGTGCTACATGTATTTACACAATGACGAATGCACACATCTGAAAGAGCATAAAGTTCTCACACAGAGTTCAAAAATAGAGTGAATTTTTTTCCACAAGAAATGTTGGTCGTTTTTGGTAGGGACCTGTACAGTTTTTCAATTGGTTTGCACGTTGAACCACGTCATCGTTAGAAACCGAACTTCTCTTTTTCTTTTCTTCTAATAAAAACACAACATTGTAAAGGAAATAAAAATTTCTTTTTGCAATCCTTTTGCACGGGGAACCATCCTCACATCAAGGAATGAACATACTGTTTTGCAATGAAGGTATGCATTTAAAAAAAAACACACACACATACAATACACACTTGACCTTCTGCAACACAACATCTTGACCTTCGCAAAAACAAAAATTTTAATCCAAATAAATCACGCACTAGTACAAGCACAACGGAACTGCAGGTTCTAGGGAAGCCGCCAAGCGTGGCTGCCGGAAAGGCTCGGCGGAAGGTCAGAGAGAGGAGCCAGGGAAGGTCGCACGTGGAGAAAGAATAGGGAAGCTTTGTTGTTTTCTAATTTTCCCATAGCCTTCACGTTGTGTTCTTGTAGCATTAACATGCAGTAGCACCTCCATGCGTTAGCGAGCAGGACTGCCGGAGACGTTACTAGATACAACTTCAGGTGTGCAGCAGGTCACAGAAGCGTCACGTATGTAGCTGCAGAAATTATCATCAAACGCGTCCAAAAAAGTACAGGGACTGCAACATGGGCACGAGGAGAGAACGACATGTTCGGTAACCTGCAAATGACCATTTCTATGAATTTTTTCAGATTCAAGCTAGTACCGGTGGAGTATAACAACAAAGAAAACATTAACTACACAACATCATCTCCTTTAAACGCCTTCTGTTAAGTACGATGAACTGCAACAGTCGCTCTGGTCGAACTTGGCATCCATCAGGATCTTATTCTCGACACCGATCTCTCTGTACTCTGCGCCTCTCTTGAGGACAGGAGAATGAGATAAGGGAGAGAGAAGCATGTGGAGGAAGGGGGAGGCGCACCCCTCCACCATCAAACTGCTCTACTTTTTTAATATTTGGAATACACATATTTACAAAAAGAAACACAATATGTGGCCACTAAGAAGAAATATTGAAACCAGTAGTTCGATAAAATCAGCGGCTCTCATGTACAACCCAATGTATCATGCGGATGAGCTTCAGGTAATTCCCAGTACATAATTGAAAAGGCTAAGAAAAACTAGTGCTCGCCATATAGCTAGCTACCATCAAGTTTCATGCATTTCAGAAACTCCTCGAACCAGAAATTTTTGGTAAGCTATAGCTTTTTGAGGAAAGGGCAAGAGAGAGCAAAACCATCATTTTCTTCCAGACTGATGTGACCATTTTTAGCTCTGGCACAATGATCAGCACATGCCACACAGTACGAATATAGTATTTGTGTGGAATAGAAGCACAAGGAATAAGCGACCACATCACTTGAACTGAATATCATCAAAATAAACATACTAGAGAAATAATCTGATCAAAACCCAGGATTATGGCCATATGGTAGTTACAGAGCATTGATTAATAGAGTTTGCAATAATGTTCTTACTTGGACGGTTCTTGCACCCAAATATGAACTGCAGCGGGAGGATGAGGATATGCATGCCTCTGCAGGCGGGCGCACACACACATGAGCACGCACACATATGATCAAACTGAAGTTGTTCTTAAAAAGCAAGAGGAATTCCAACCATCTTGTTGGACCTTCCACGAGTATTTTGTTTGGCCTGCCCGATGAGTACTATCTGAATAGCCCAAGAAAATCGAGAGAAGTAGAGAAAACGAATGCGTTTATCTTCTTACCTACAGCCGCCGGGGAGGAGACAAGAACATCACCCTATTTTTCTCCCCCTCATCTCATTCTCGTGTCCTCAAGAGAACATCGCCGCCTCCTGCCGTGCTGCAGCACCTCAACGGTACAGTGGGTCGGTGATAGCGCAAGAGCTGGCCGGTGACTCAAGAAGACCAGATGCGACAAGGTGGCAGGACCTGGCGGAGGCGTGCGGTGGCCTATGGCGGCTGGTGTGCGGGGAGCCAGGCGCCGCCCCAAATCTTGCCTCCACCAGGCGCGGGGTGGTGGAGGCGTGAGGTGGACGACGTCTGGAGGAGCGGCGGGATCCGACGAGGCGTGTGGGGATTCTGGTGAGGTCGCGCGGCAGGGGACGGGGATCCAGGAGGTGGCGCGGCGGTGGAGGAATCTGGGGAGTGAGTGCGGCGCGCCGGGGAAGATGGCAGCGGTGGCGCGTGGGAGCCGGCCTGGACCCGGCCATGGGGAGGCTCGCCGACCGTTGGGAGGAAGGGGAGGCGCACAGCTGTGGGGATGGCTGCGGCTGGGAATCGAGGAGAGTGGGGAGAGGTGGGGAATATGGGTTCTTTTTTTGTTTGGGCTTTTCCTTTTTTGTTTCGAGGAGTTCAGGAACATCTGGCTCGCGTCTTATAAGGGCTGTTGTGATCCAAATAACTATTCTAATCCTGGGATTAGAATAGTGTTGTCCTATATATATATAGGACTGGGCTATTCTGTTACTAGTAACAGAATATTATTCTATTACCATCCATCTTTATATACGCATGCGCGAAAAATTCAGTCCACACACCATGCACCATATCCCGAGCCGCGATCCACCACCGCCCCCCTGCTTCCATCCGCCGCTGCCCCATGCTTCCAGCGCTGGCGCTCTTCCCCAGCGTGCCACTAGGCCCTCCCCCACCGCCATCTTCAACGCGCCGTCGTCGCTAGCCCTCTGCCCAGCGCGCCGGGGGCTCTTCACGTCCCATCTCCGGCGACGAGCCGCCCCCGCTGGACCCCGAGCGCGGCCGCCCCTCCGACTATGCTGAGTTCGTCAGTTTGTCAGTTCATCGGTGGGAACCGCAAGTCAGGACCCCATCTTCCACCCCGCCTCCCACCTCCCGGCCGCCGTGCGCCTCCCACCCTTCGACCGCTGCGCGCCTCCCTTCCCCGGCCGCCGCACGCCTCCCACCTCTCGGCCGCCGCGCGCCTCCCTTCCCCTGCCGCCGCGCACTGTCGATGGCGGCGTGCCTCATTTCATCACTCCATGGATCGGTGCTCACCTCGACGGCGCTGTGGACACAGTGGTGCTACTGCATCGCCTCCTTCCCATGCTTATAGGTTGGCCTCCTCCTTAGCCCCTTCTGCCCCGAGGAGGACAACATCCAGCACAGACCGTTCACCGCCACTACCCCGGGCAGTTCACCACTGTCACCCTCGGCCATTCACCCCTGCTCCCGACTTCCCTTCCATTCCTCAGGTACGTGCACCGCACCCAGCCTGCCGAATTCGGCAGTCTGCTATGCCGCTTAGGATTTCTTTCTTGTCTGTTGTTGAAATTCCGCTAGCGGTCTGGCTGGAGACAGGCTGCTTGCTTTCAAGGCTTGTCTCGATGCTACTGCTTGCTGAATTCTAAGGGTGATTAGTGATCTCGGCAGGGGAAAATTGATGTTCTGTTTAGCCCAGTTCAGCTTAAGGAGGAGTGCGTATATAGGAGGTCTTCAGTGCTTTGTATTATACCACCATTCATGTGGGGAAGCATAATCTAGTCTGTATCATGAAAGGTTAATTTTGCTGCCGCTGGTTGGATTTTGGGGCCTGCAACAGTTTACATCTAGACATTTTTCTCCATTTTTGCATTTTATTTTTGCACCATCTCTGTTTGCCTGTATATATACCTGGATGTGCTAATAATCAGTTTGACTGTATCATTTCAGCTAGTTAAAATTTTCTCGGTTCATCTAGTTAAATTGTCCTAGTTCCAATATATTTACTGTGCCAAGAAAAGTCAAAATATTAGTTAATCATGCTTCCATTTCCTCCAAACAAAAAATGACTCTAAAGATTATGTCTTTCCCCTTGCATAACAACACATGGAATTACTTCTACAAACCCAGCTAGTGTGAGCGACAAAATGGAAATCACAGTACATAAGGAAAAGAATTATGCACCGTGTATCAACCCCCAAGCAACTCACATTTGTTAAAGATGGACTTCTGTCGCATAAACAACAATAACATGCATTCAGGATGTTGTCCATCGTCATTGAATGATTAAATCACACACACACACACATGCTAGTAGGTAGCGCTCTTAAAAAGTGAGTTTATTCCTACATATATGTACTAGTGACACTACTCTTGAATAAAATTTCTCCTTTTGCAAAAAGTAGTTTGTGCAAAAAGAAGCAAAAGTCATGTTTACCTGGTCTGAAGAAATGATGCTTGCTAGGAGTTTGTTCTAATGCCTATGTGAACAGAACACTTTTATTTCTTGTTTTCTTTATACTGAGAAGAAACCTTGTGAAGGTTTAGGGAAACAGAAGGGCTCACCAACAAAAGCCACTAAAAAAGTTTAGAATAATATTGGGGAGGATCAAGTGCAAGAATACAAAAAGTTCAGAGTTGAGAAAGCGGAAAAGTTCATAGGCCTCTCATGTTCAAAAACACGTGCCGCTGGCCACTAGAGATGTGCCGCCGCCATTGCCCATCCAAAACCATAGTGCATATTGAGCTTCTTTGTCAAAAGCTTGCATCGATGGCTAACTCCGTACTATTATTTTACCTACTATTATGCTAATGTTGTACTGGTGCTCTTGCTTATTAAGGCATGCATCAATAGTCAATCTTGAACTGGATGTGCTATTCTATGTTCGGTGACTGGAGCGTTTCTTTAATGGATGTGTTCTTTGGCTGAGGAAGTCAATGTTATGTTTTTTCATACTTTCAACAAAAAATATCTATAAGTTCAAAATGTATAACCCTATAAGTTCATTGAAAAATAGAAACAAAAAATAGTGCATGAGCAAGTAGCCGCCCCGCATTGGACGTCAACGTTATGTTGTTTTCATACTTTCAGCTCACATTGTAGCTTTTTCAGTTTAATGGATTCCAAAAAGGAAACAATTGTGGATGGGTGATGAATCAACTTCCTGTACTATTGTGCCATGAGCATTGGACAACCCCAACCACCGGCACCACTGCTTCCCGACCTCCTGCTTGCATCGCCATCTCCCGGTGGGGCTCTGCCGCTGGAGCACCCTGGCCGTTCATAGCCACCACTCCAGGCCATACAACGCCACCACCCTAGGCCGTTCATTGCCAGCAGCACCCTGGATCCCACCCCTCACCCTAGGAGTTTCAGTTATCGAGTGAGCTTTTCAGTCCAACTTGAGCTTTCAGTCCATGTGTCGCTTGTTGTTGTGGTCGGTCTCTAGGTACATAGAGATGTTCCTATTCATGCATGTAGTGCTGCTCCGTTAAATCACTTGTTCATCTTGTTTGTTCCAACCACGCTGGATGCCTAGTACTAGTAGCTTGCACTAGCCTATACATGAGTATCTCAAGCCATTGTTAATAGATGTGAGTAGTACTGATTGTTTTGATTGAGTTGGCGTCTTTCACACCAAGTTTAGGTTCCAGATTGCCAAAAGTTCAAAGATAGTGAGATGGATGGGAAACTACCAGACAGAGATGATATTGGACAAAGAAAAATTAGTAAAAGAAAGAAAACGCTAGAAGTTCAACTAGGGTAACTTAAAAAGTTCATGAAAAATAAATATAGAAGTTCAGAGAAGAGGGTCGGAAAAGATTTGGGAAAAGACACACACCAAAAAACATGGGAAAAGGTCAGTTCAAAAAAACTTGCCATAAGTAGTTAAGAGTTTATTTGGAGTGGTTAGCAATTCGGTAACTAGAAAAAGGACACATCAGTTCAATTCTACTTGCCAGAAGTAGTTAAGAGCTTATTTGTTGTGGTTAAAAAAATCAAGCTAATTTTCTGTAGTTCTCAGCTTAGAAAAGGTCTCATTTCACTTTGCTAAAGTCCATCTAGAATCTTGGAATCCTATGTGGTCTCTGGCAAGGTATGCACAGAATGATATCTAACTCGATGAGTGTAATGTGTTTTCTCACTTCCAGGCCTGGGGATGTTTTTTCATTTGACATACTTCAAGTATTTTGTGGGTAAGTAAACCAATCATGTTTTGTAGTTCGAAGGGAAATCATAATAAGTTCTAAGGAAATAAATATAGAAGTTCATATTTCGAAACAAATGAAGTATTTGGAAAGTAAAATGAATTATTTCAAATTACATAACTTTTTATCTTTCGTTGCGAATTTGTAATGTTATTGTACATGAACTTGTGCATGCTTATTGGTGGCTATTATGTGTGTGCAGGGTACATCCAACGACAATGAGCAGGCGACAAGTGTATTGATGAGTAGCGGGACGGTGGCATGGATCAGTTGAGTAGGTGTGCGTAGTTCAAGTTCACCAGTATTTGTAAATGTTGGTAGCAATACTAGTATTTACAAATTTGTAACCTAAGAACTAAGCTTGCATCTCGTTACTTCCATGGAAGCACTGACCTAGTAATATTATTGGACCAACCACTAACTTGAGAATTAGACATGGTGCTCAGTGTATTCTCTCAATCTTGGTTGTTCTTGCAGTGCTTATAAGCTTGAAATCTTTGATGAATCCAGCCCGAACTAAAGCATGTCGGTGAGTCAGGCGCTGGGCCAACCACTATCGTTTGTCTACCTCCTTCCCGGTGAGCCCATGCTCTTCTGCTCTTGACGCTTGAGCCGCCTGCAATTCTTTTCTCTGTTCAAAAATTCCCAAAGCATCAGCAATTCTTTTCTCTGTTCAAAAATTCCCAAAGCATCAGTACTTTGTATCTGGATACACCATGTTTCTGCAAATTTCCATTATGCTTGTATGTACAAAATGTGTGCATTTACTACTTTTGATTTGTTGTAGTGCAGAGAAGTTACCTTATTGCGGGCTGACCTGGAGGTGGCTCCTCCATGTCGACACAATTACAGGACCAACGTGCTACTGACCACGCAAGCTTCCTCAAGGAGCTCGTGCCCAACGATACTAAAAGGAAAAACTGCTCCAGTTTTGAACTACTTATTCAGTCATGCTATTACTGAGTGAAAATTGAGTGAAAGTGTATTGCAATTGATCTCTCTTAGACCCTGTCAATCCTCCATCTATCCTTTCTTTGCTTTTTTGGTCTATAATTCAAGAACTTTGACCTTCGTAATTCGGTTTTTGGTTAATTTGTTCTGCCCAATACAAACCATTAAATCTGAAGAGGCTTCTAATAGCAAGAAAATGTGCAATCGGTGTGGTGTATATGTCATTCATGTATGAAAATTTGCAGTCGGTGTTGTGTATATGTTATTCATGTACATGTATTATTTGTGTGAAAAATTTTCTGTATATGATGAGATGATTGCTACTTCAAAGAAGGTATAGTACATGACAGCTTGATGTGCATGCAAGAATGAGAAAATGGTTTGAATCAAAAATATTGATCAGTATGAATTAAAAACAATGATAAGTTTGAAAAATAAAAGCTGGTTAGGTTTTGGTATTCTGTGACGTTGACGTCCAAGAAAACGTCCAAGTTCTGCAACTGATCCGTCCAGATGGGACAAGGAGGTCAGTCAAGCAGGCGCATCTCAAGTGTCATGTCAGTGCGCCGCCCACCCGTCCCCATGCCTCTCCGCCGCATGTCGTGCTGTGCCGGCTTGCCATCAACCACCGTTGTGGCTCAGCCCTGTAGTACTTCCATGATCACCACACGCACCTTCCTTCTATCGTTGTCATCGTCCTGATCTCTTGCATATTGACATTGTAAAAACACAGCAAGTTCACAATTAAAAAAGTTGTAAAGTTCAACACGACGTCCCAGATAAGTTTGAGAAAAAAGCTCAAACAAAATAAAACCCAATGAAAAATCAAATGGTAAAAGTTCAAGTCGCAAAACAAGAGAAGTCCAAAACATCTTTCAAGAAAATTGAGTTAAAAAACAAACACACGAAATTATTTCCTTTTGAAAAAAATTCATCCAGTTCAACAATATAAACCATGCAAGTTCAGGGACTATGATACCCCAAAAAACAGAGTGAAAGCTAGTATGTGAAAACATGCTCAGTACAAACCCATACGAACATCTTTTTTAAATTTAACTTCATAATTTTATTTTTCCTACATACAGAGAGAACTTGGTTTTTCTTTAAACTCTCCAATTTATTAAATTTA
The DNA here is from genome assembly GCF_002162155.2 of Triticum dicoccoides. NCBI lineage: Eukaryota > Viridiplantae > Streptophyta > Magnoliopsida > Poales > Poaceae > Triticum > Triticum dicoccoides. The sequence continues at coordinate 533,443,906 of NC_041386.1, read as the reverse complement.
ACTTCTAGAGTTAATATTTTCTAAGTGAAGCTTTGTTTTCTTCGTGGTATATAAACATCTCACTACTCTGTTATTCTAATTTGAATTTCTTGGTCTATTTTTTAGTAACTGAATGAATCCGAGTTTTGTAATAAACATCGAACCGTTCTGTTTTCTAAATTTGAACTTCTAGTTTTTTATAAAAATAGGAAAAATTCATTTTTTGAGCTAGTTAGTTATTTTATAAAAACAGGAAACCGTGACGGAATATTCTGTTACTAGTGGCGCAGAATAACATACTTCCACCCGCCATCAGCCACCTTCAAGGGCCACCTAGTCACCTTCACCGCAGGCACGAGCGACGCTCCTCCTCCCATGGATGCGGTCGCCGCCCTGCGCCTCCTGCTGGCGACGAGCCCAGTCCTCCTACCTTCTTCCAGCGATGTGCGTCGTTCAATGCCACCACCACTGCCAGTTCAGCGCTGCCCCGACAAATCCTGTGCGTCAACCCCCTGGCTGACTTTGCTTCTCTCAACTTCAAAAAGGGTTCAGTTCAAAAGTTTGAACAAGAAAAAGTGGTTCATTTCAGAACTTGTGTGTGGTGTCTGTACTGCCGCTAACCTTGTTTTGCTTCTTTATAAAGCCTCTAGGAATATTAGTACTGAATTTTTTCTGTCAGTTCCAGCCGGCAAGTGGCCCTGCACAACAACATGCAGCAGTTCTACAGGGGAGTGCGGGTCAGTACCATGCCGACAAGTCAGGCAGACGTCATTTGCTATCAAATTCGGTTCAAAATCCGGCTCAAGGTAAATTTGTCTTTCACAAAGTTTTGAAGTTTTTAAATTCGGTTTAAAGTTTCGGATTCAAAAAGATTTAAATCTCTCGCAAGTTCGAGTTCTCAGAAAAATTAAAGGTTGCCAAAAGAACTTGCTGCCATGATGCGCAGTTCAAACTTGGATATCCTGCCTTACGGCTTATCTTATTATGATCACTTGGGGGCTTCCTGCTCATCGAGCATAGCTATCAATACCCTCTTGATCGGCGCAATGCCAAAATTTATATGGTCACTTGGGGGCTTCCTGTTCAAACATAGGTCGTATTCGAACCAAAGAGAACATAGCTGTCGATACCCTTTTGATTGGCAAACTGCCGAACCTACTTGGGGGCTTCTTGATCGTATCCGAATCATAGCTCAACCCCTTTGGGAATCGACGTGGATCGTATTCGAATTAGCGTCGTTAAACAACTCTCAAGGTCATTTCGGGCTTCCTGTTTAAACATAGGTCGTATTCGAATCAAAGAGAACATAGCTGTCGATACCCTCTTGATCGGCATCGCCAAAGCCACCGGGGGCTATATGATCGTATTCGAATCTTAGCTTAACCCCTTTGGAACGGTTTACTGATCGTATTCGAATCAGAAGCCTCAAAAAGTTTTATTCTGTCTCTGGTAAAGTTTATTGCAGCCACAATTACTTAACTTGAGACCTTTTTGGGATTATATCTCAAATATATATAAGTGTTTTATGCTTAACCCGGCTTGACTTTTGACTATAAGTCGCCAGTTTATGACAATCATCATCTATGTGGAAGCATTGGCTTCTAAGGATTGGGTTATCACCCTTACTGCACAGGTTATGTAAGCCGACAGTACAAATTCAATATCACAATAGTTATATGTGAGATATTATGACCCGCCCTGGTTTTGACGCTAAGTCGCCAGGGCATATGTTGTTTAAACTCTCTGCAGGATTTGCAGAAATATGACATGTAAATGATTAAGTTCAAGCTCATTACCAAAGTTGATGCTTCAAAATGATTATCCGTTCTGGATTTTTCTCAAAAGGCTACAAGCCACCGGGTCATGAAAATTCTGGTTTACAATGAAGGCGTATTGAATCGCCATCGGCCAAGAGCCGCCGAGTATTTAAACTCCGGATTTACTTGTCAACAGATAAGGTATTTGAATTCTTTAAATAGCCAACATGGCTAGATTTTCAATGATGATATTGAATGATTGAGGTTTTCATACCGGATTATATTATTCAAATTTTGAATAGCCAACATGGCTGGATTTCTATTATGATTATCAATAACCATTATTATGATTGAGATTTTCAAAGTCGCTTTAGCGCCACAGCTATTATCTTTATCAATGGGCATGATTTATTTTACAATGGGGGAAATAGTCCCGAGTTGCTGCAGGCTTACAACCCGACACTTGGGGGCTACATTATTCAAGTTGAGGTTACATCAAATATGCAAGTCTCATGTTGCTGCAAGCATGCACCATGACACTTGGGGGCTAATGCAAAGTCATTTTTATTGGCCTTATTGAAGACCCGACTCATCCCATTGTAATGAGCCGGCCCTTGGGGGCTACCAATTGCTCCTGTTAAAATTCAAGATACACAAGCCTTATTCCATTATATATTGAAGGATCCACTGCTCAGTTGGTAAAGCATAAAGCTCTTAACCTTGTGGACGTGGGTTCAAGCCCCAGGATGGGGGTTACATCATATGATATTATTTTCAATGGAAAGTCCCAGCTTAGTGGGTTCAATGACGCAATGGTGAGGTCTGGCCTTTCCCCTTCCTCTTTTTATGTAGCCTCCGAGTCGAAGTTCACCTCCATGTGCTGCTCCACTCATAGCTCCCAGCCTACCCTCGAGCAAGTTCGTACCGTGCACGAGATCAGTTCAACCTGTGCACTTGGTACATTTGTGGGAATGTATGAGCAAAAAGAGAAACCATATATTATTTTGTGCAACAGTTCGACCTCGATGCTTGTGGCAGTCCCACAAGGACGAGTGTGGTCTACGGTCGAGCAGTTGGTTCCCAAGCGAGTTCCTGGCTGAAGGTGGGCTTCCATGTTGAGGTGTGGGACGCAATGTACATGGAGATCCTGATGGAGTACGATGATGGCGATGTGGAGCAGGTGGACCTCATGGAGTTTGGCTGGGCTGGCGACGGTCGGCGGTGGACGCGGGTACATGAGTTGTTGGGCTCCATCCGCCGCTCGACCACCACTTACTCCCACTCTGTTCACTGGTTTTGTTTTCATTGTCACACCTGTTCCTCGTCGACCTGCAGCAGCAGGAGACACAAGATCACCTCCGGCACTGCTAGTCACATGAAGGTCGCCAAAATGGTATATTCTCCATAAAAATAGGTGTTTGCTTATATGTATTCTCTATTGTTGAATTATAGCACAAACATTTGCTGAAATGGGGTGCTCAGGACGTCTATTTTAATTCCTAAAACACAAACTAGGTGCTCTCAGTTTCAGTACGTGAACAATCATCAGCTCGTGAAAAAATACATATAACATGCCTTGTTGTGTGGGATTTGGGGGCTGCCTAGTCTGGCTAGAGTTTTCAAGTATAACAAGTGTGATAGTGGCAATTTTCAAAAACTTTTATAGTTCAAGTACATAACAAAACATAAGTCCACTCTGTAAAAACAACAGTAGACATTGAAAGTTCAGTTTTGCTATATGCGTAATGCAGATGTGTTCTTTTGTGGTGAGGATTTCGGCACTAAACTATGCAAACAATTTAAAAGTACTCAAGTCCAACTTGCAAACCCGTAGCAGTCCTATAGTGCAACATGCATCAAATTCACAAACAGTAAACCTAACTTGAAGCAAATTCGCATCTGGTTGTTTATTTTCTAGCTCATCGTTTCTAATATAAGCCAATGCTTCTATTCTAATCTAGTTGTTTATTTTTAGCTCACGTTTTCTAATATAATGTTAAAAAGTCCACTAGATGAAAAAATCGCTGTGTTAGCTAGATAAGTACGAGTGCTCATTAGTAAGACAAAAGTAGCAGTACTGATCATTACGACTTACACAAATACTAGTACTGATCAGTACTATATAGAACCAAGCTTCACTATGGATATTACTGACCATAGGAATTTATTAGAATAATTTAATGTTTTTGTAGCTCACCTCTAATTTGTTTCAATCTACTGATGTTTTCTCTCACTATTTTGTTTCTCTCTGTACTGCAGCATGAGAGAGGTTTGGACGGACACTGATCACTAGCACACTATAACGTCGCCGATCACTAGCATGAAGGACACCAACAGGTTGACGATGAAGTACATGACGTAGACAATGAGGACGATCGGAACATGGAATCCGTACACATAGCACTAATTGCAAATTCAAATTTTTTGTCTGATGATTTGATTGCTACTTCTTAAAGAAAGTGTACATAATAGTTAGATGTTTCTGCAAGAAAGGAAAATTTGTTTGAATTAAAAACATTGATCAGTATGAATAAAAAACAATGATCAGTTCGATAGTGCTCTCTCCTGCCTATTTTGGTTGATGCCATGAATAGTGAAAAAATTGTAGGGGAATGTTTAATTATTACTAGCATGTAAGTTAAAAAAATAAAACACAGTTAGTTTGTCTTTGAAATTTGAGGAAGTCCGTCAATGGAACCGAGGAAACTATGCTCAAACAAAAAACACAACACATTTATTTGGGTAAAAAATTATTTTAGTTCAGCTACACAAACCATGCAGGTTCGATAATGATGATACCATAAGTTTGGACAAGGAAACAAATATGAATTTAAAACCAAAAACTTTCACTTCTATAAGTTCAAGTGCTCATCCATACGCGGTAATTCAAGTTGGTAAAAGTTCAAGTCGCAAAAGAAAAGAAGTCCAGAACATCATTGCAAGAAATGTGAGTTAAAAAACAAACAAAAGATTTTTCTTTTATAAAAAATGTCATCAGTTTAACGATACAAACGATGCAAGTTCGGGGACGATGATATCGTAAACCATTGAAAGGCATGTCATGATGCTGGCAGATGCCTTGGCTGAGTACCACTTCCCCTCCTACTTGCTCATGAGCGGCCACATTACACCCCAGGAGAGGACGGCACCGAAGAGGAGGGAGAGGTTGGCGAGGTGCAAGCAGATCATCCCGGCGCCAACATATGTTAGGCTGAAGTCGAATAAAAATCTGGCCACAGAATCATTGAGGATTTAAAATAGTGAACTCTCTCATGCATTTTCATTTTTCAACCACCGAAACTTAAAAATTGTTTAGCAAGAAAAAAAGTCATATAGGCGTTACGTTTACTTCCAGGCTTTTAGCCCGAAGGTGGGAAACTGGAGGAAGCCGCAGACACCGCTGTCGGTGTAGAACTACTAGAAGAAGCTCCAGAAGAAGCTGATCCCAGAGTACTTGAGGAATCCCACGGACCTGCTGCCTGTTGCGGTAAAGGTTGAAAGAAATTCTGAATTAGTCCGGACCGTCCATTTCTAAAGCATTTTTACACAGTTAAAACACGATTTGATTCATCGTAGCTGGGAATAAGAAGATGTCCTTTTCACGCAAAGGAAAAGAAAAATAAAAAGGGTCGGACCTTGCATTCTTATCTCCTTGAGGTGTGTGGAACCCGTTTATGAGGATGGCAGTGGCAGTCCCACTAGGATAGATTAGCTTGTAGTTGATCATCAGTACCTGAAAGTGTTTAGTTTCACCACCAAATCGTCAATTAAATTGAAGACCGATTGCGACTACGAAATCAATTGTAAATATCTTTCTCATCAAGAACAAAAAAAATACAGACTAGCTAGGTGTGACGCCCTCGATTCAATCGTACACTAATCATACACGCAAATGTGTACGATCAAGATCAAGGACTCACGGGAAGATATCACAACACAACTTTAGACACAAAAATAAAATAATACAAGCTTTATATTACAAGCCAGGGGCCTCGAGGGCTCGAATACATAAGCTCGAATACACAAGAGTCAGCGGAAGCAACAATATCTGTGTACAGACATGAGTTAGACAAGTTTGCCTTAAGAAGGCTAGCACAAAACAACAACGATCGAAAAGGCAAGGCCTCCTGCCTGGGAGCCTCCTAACTACTCTTGGTCGTCGGCGTCCGTCACGTGGTAGTAGGCACCCTCGGGGTAGCAGCAGTCGTCAAAGGTGGCATCTGGCTCCTGGACTCCACCATCTGGTTGCAACAACCAGAAAGAAGAAAGAAGGGGGAAAAGGGGGGAGACCGTGAGTACTCATCCAAAGTACTCGCAAGCAAGGATCTACACTACATATGCAACATTATCAAAGGAAGGCTGTATATGTGGACTGGGCTGCAAAAATGCCAGAATAGAGAGAAGGTCTAGTCCTATCGAAGACTAGCATCTTCTGGAAATCACCATCTTGCAGCAACCGGAAGGAGTAGAGTAGCATAAAGTAAAGTAGTAGTAGTGTTATCAACCTCGGCCAGAGATCCTTTCTCGACTCCCTGCGAGAAAGAAATCCCAGAGCCATACTATCCAGTTACCATCACAATCCATTACTCATCACCATCCAATTCTCATCACAAGTATCCAGTTCTAGTTGTATCGATCGGGATACAACTCCAAGTGTCCGTTACCGTAGGACAGGCTATGCATAGATTAGTTCTTCCCTGCAGGGGTGCACCAACTTACCCACCACGCTTGATTAACTCCGGCCGGACACACTTTCCTGGGTCATGCCCGACCTCGGCCAAACAATACGCCGCAACCCGACCTAGGCTTAATAGAGAGGCCAGCACGCCGGACAAAACCTATGCCCCCAGGGGTCATGGGCCATCTCCCCGGAAACTCATGCACGTTGCGTACGCGGCCGGTGAGCAGACCTAGCTACCTCCTTCAACAAGGCAGGCGCTTACGTAGTCCAACCCGGCGCGCGCCACTCAGTCGCTGACGTCTATTAAGCTTCGGCTGATGTATACGACGCAGAACGCCCATACTATGCCCACGTGATGGTTAGTGCTATCAGGCCAGAGGCCCCTCGGATCAAATATCCAAATCGTAGTGGATTAGGAACGCGCGGTAACAAGCAGAGACTCACGAAAGATGTGACCCTGTTGCCCCGTCTCGAGGACTTGCGGCAAGGGCTAGGAATGCCCGACCACGCCTCGTAATTATCTCGCGGGCACCCTCCAGGTCGACCCGACTCCACATCACTCGCAATTAATCTCGCGCGGGTACCCCTCAGGGTCGACCCGTCTTTCCAAGTAACAGTGGTAAAGTCCAAGTATCCGTGTGTCCAAACATTAAGGGGAAAACCCGAGGAATCACCCCCGGTGAATTCCACTCGATGTAATCATCAAGGTGAACGTAAGAGGAATCACCCCCGAGGTTCACACTTGAGGGGTTGCATGACAGAGTCGTATCGGAAGTGGTTAAAGAGGAAATCACCCTCGATGACCACGACCGAATAGCTACACTACAGGGTTAACATCAGAAGTGTTGTAGAGGTCTCACCCTCGGCACTCGATAGTATCCCAGTAGTGTCGAGCAACTAAGGGGAAAGTGATGTGCGGTGCCGGGGCCTGGTCTTCGATCCCGTTGATCGGGTCTTCAATGATGAAGCAGGGGCAACAAGGACAAGGTGGGGGTCACTGATGGATCACTAACCAACCTATACTAAGCAGTTTAGGATAAGCCGGTAAGGTAACAATAAGCAGGTTACAAAAGAAGGCTATGCATCAGAATAGGAGCAAACAATAACAATAGCAAAATCTAATGCAAGCATGAGAGAATGGAATGGGCGATATCGGGATGATCAAAGGGGGGGCTTGCCTGGTTGATCTGGCAAGGAGGGGTCGTTGTCGACGACGTAGTCGATCACCGGGGCATCAGCGGCCTCGGGGTCTACCGGAGAGAAGAGGGGGAAGAAATAGTAAATACATAGCAAACAGAGGTAACACTAAGCATGACATGACGATACGTAGCGCTAAGCGTGCTCTAACGCGGTCCTAGACGTTATAGGTGAAGGGGGAATTCAACCGGGAAGGTGTTCCCGGTTCCGGACCTGTGTCAGACAGATGACCGGAGGGGGAAAGTTCCATGTTCAGCATGCTAGGGGCATGTGACAGATGAACGGACCGCATATTCGGATTCGTTGAATTTTTCTGAGCAACTTTCATATAGAAAACATTTTCATCCGAGTTACGGTTTATTTTCTATGATTATTCAAAGATTAAAGCATTTTCTGGAATTATTTAAAATAATAGAAAAGATAAAATGACGTCAGCATGACGTGCTGATGACGTCAGCAGTCGACAGACTAGATGACCAGGTCAAACTGACCCGTGGGGCCCACATGTCAGCCTCGGTTAACTATAGCAGTAAATTAAACTAATCCGGAGGTTAATTAGCTACTGGGCCCCACATGTCAGTGAAAGATTAGATTACTAATTACTTTTATTTAAAAAAACATTTAGTTAACCTAATTATACGGTGGGGCCTGCATGTCAATGGCACTGGGCTGCCCAGTCAGCCGTTGACTGGGTCAACCCAGTCGACGGGGCCACCAGGGTCCACTAGCAGCAAGCCAGGGATGGGGCCCGCCCAGCCACGTCGGCGGATGGCGCCGGAGCGACGCCGGCGAGGTAAAACGCGGCGGCGCGGCTCGGGAGGTGGTCGGAAATCACGAACAGGGCACCGTTCATCGAGTTTTCAGGCGCGTTCAAAAGATATGGCTGCGCCACGTCCAACGGTGGTGGTTGTGGCGGTGGGGGTTGACCGGAATCGAGCGCGGCGAGCTCATCGGCGGACGTCCGGAGTCGGGCGCGAGAGGAAACGGCGATGCAGTGCGTTAGCGAGCAAACTGAGAGGCCGGACGTGACATACGTGAAGCGGCGAGTGCAACGGGCGCTGGCCCGTGACCATTTGGCCACCGAAGGCACGCCGGCGACGAGCGCAGGCGACGGCGACGTGCGGGTGAGCATGGAAACAACGACCCCGAGCACGGAGAGCAGCGGCAGGTGGCGCGTTTGAATCCTACGGCTACGGCGAGCACGACTGCGAGCTCAGCCGAGCTTGACAGCGTCTGTGGCGATAGCAGCAGCAACATCGGCGGAGCTCCGTTCGGGTAAACATGGCGCGGCGGCTACGGGCAGCGATAGGTAGCGCAAAGAGGACGGGAAGGAAGGTGTGGAGCTCACCGAGCGGTCACGAAAGACCCTTGGTGGTTTAGGAGCAGCAGAGCTCGCCGGGGTGGAAGGGGATCGCCGGCGGCCCGAGGAAGACGTCGACGTGTTCGGCGATGCAAAGCTCCTCGGCTCCCTCCAGCGGCTCTAGAGGATGCAGAAGTCCACGGCGATGCTGAAGAGCACGGCCAGTCCGCGTCGAAGGCACAGTGACCGCGGACATGACAAAGATGCAGCGACGGTGGCGCTCGGAGGTGGATGGGGAACGAAGGGGAGAGGCAACAAGCAGGCGGAGAGGGCGAGGGGAATCTAGGAGTGGGTGGAGGTAGGTGGGGGAGGTCTCGAGGAGCCGGAGGGGGAGGCTCTTATCCACCCGCGGCGTTGCCGGCGAGGTGGTCGGGCGGCGACGAGCCCCTGTAGCGGCGCGCACCGGGGGAACAGGAGGGAGGGGAGAGCGACCGGGGAGGGGGCATGGGCCGGCCTAGCTAGGCCAGCTAGCGCGGGTGGGCCGAAGCCCAAGTGGGGCAGGGGCTTTCTCTCCCCTCTGCTTTTTCCTTTTCTCCTTTTCTTTTCTCTTTTTTTAGCAACGTTTGCCTCTGCTTTTAGCCACTATTGACTTTACAAAAATTATGCCACTGGCCAAAACAATTTCAAATAATGATTGGGCACTGCCAAAAAAGATTGTGAGGCTTTAGAAATAGTTTGCCATTTTTATAAATTAAAAAGGCATTTAATTTATTTCTTAGGTCACTGTTTTAAGTAGCTTAGGCCACTTAAACCTTTTTCAAAAAATGTTGGTTCACCACCAATATTAGTTGTGGATTATTCTGCACATGATGAACATTTTTGTTTTCATGTCTGAGCATTTTGAATTTCACACAAAATTTGAATTTGAATTCAACTGTAATGTGAAAGAACATGAGACAATAATGATCAGGCACATGTTTAGCAAAAAAAGATTAACTTAACCCCAGGGGTTACTGTAGCATCATTACACCGGGGTGTTACAACTCTCCTCCTCTAAAAGAAATTCTCGTCCCGAGAATTAAGAGGTAGAAGGGAAAAGATCGGGGTATTCAGCCCGGAGGTTATCTTCGCGTTCCCAAGTGGCTTCCTCTTTAGTATGATTCGACCATTGCACCTTGAGGAACTTAGTAACCTTCTGGTGGGTTCGACGTTCAGCTTCTTCAAGAATGCAGATCGGATGCTCTTTGTAAGTGAGATCATCTTGAACTTCAATCAATTCCGGATCCACTTCACGTTCCGGATCCTTGAAGCATCGACGAAGTTGCGACACATGGAAGACGTCATGAACGTGAGAGAACTGAGGTGGCAACTCCAGTTGATAAGCCACCAGCCCACGACGGGCGAGAATACGAAAGGGACCAATGTAGCGAGGAGCTAACTTTCCCTTGACTCCGAACCGATGAGTGCCTCTCAAAGGAGTGACACGCAGATAAGCTTGTTCACCAGGTTGATAAGTTGAACCCCAGTGTTTCCGGTCATAGTTGCTCTTCTGGCGGGATTGGGCCGCCTTGAGATTATCCCGGACAATGCGAACCTGCTCTTCAGCTTGTTGAATAATGTCTGCACCAATGAGTGCTCGTTCCCCAGTTTCTGACCAATTCAGAGGGGTTCGGCACTTACGTCCATAAAGCACTTCAAAGGGTGCCATCTTCAAGCTGGCTTGATAGCTGTTGTTATAAGAGAACTCCGCATAAGGGAGAGATTCTTCCCACTTCTTGCCGAAAGAAATAACACAAGCTCGAAGCATGTCTTCAAGAATTTGATTGACTCGCTCGACTTGGCCTTGGGATTGGGGATGATAAGCAGTGCTCCAGGTAATATGAGTTCCCATTGCCTCTTGGAAACTATCCCAGAACTTAGAAGTGAAAATACTGCCGCGGTCTGAACTGATCTCCTTCAGAATGCCGTGGAGTGACACAATTCAGGAGATATACAAGGTTGCCAATTGACTAGCAGTGATAGTCTCCTTGACTGGCAGAAAGTGAGCAACCTTCGAGAATTGGTCGATGACGACAAAGATAGCATCGTTACCTTTCTGAGACTTGGGAAGGCCAGTGACGAAGTCCATTTGGATCTTATCCCACTTCCATTCAGGAATCGGAAGCGGTTGTAGAAGTCTAGCCGGTTTCTGATGTTCTGCTTTGACGCGACGACAAACGTCACATTCTTCAATATATCAAGCAATGTCTTGCTTCATCTTAGACCACCAGTACTTCTGACGGATGTCAAGATACATCTTGGTACTTCCCGGATGAATAGAGAGAGGGGTTTCATGCGCTTCTTTCATCACCTTCTCTGTCATAAGCTTGAACCGGGGTACGACAATGCGATCTCTGAAGTATAAGGTTCCATCTTCACCAAGTGAGAAATCTCTGGATTTCTCTAAGGCAAGATCCTTTTTCATCAGATCAACATGAGCATCTTCGACTTGAGCAGACTTGATTGCTTTCAGAAGAGTTGGTTCTAAAACAAGGTTATTCAGAGAACCCTGTGGAACTAGTTGAAGGTTCAGCTTGCATAGCTCTTCATAAAGGTGGGGTTGAGCTTTGCAGACCTGGTGATTATTGCAATAAGACTTTTGGCTTAGGGCATCGGCCATTACATTAGCCTTGCCAGGTGTATAAGATATACCGCAGTTGTAGTCAGCAATAGCTTCCATCCATCGCTGCTGACGGAGGTTCAGATCTGGCTGAGTAAACAGGTACTTCAGACTCTGATGATCAGTGAAGATCTCGCAACGATTACCGAGAAGGTACTGTCGCCATAGCTTCAATGCAAAGATAACCGCTGCAAGCTCAAGGTCATGAACCGGGTAGTTTTCCTCGTGAGGACGCACTTTACGGGAAGCATAAGCAATCACCCTGCGCTCTTGCATTAGAACACAGCCTAATCCTTGACGTGAAGCGTCACAATAGATGACGAAGTCCTTGCGAGAATCAGGAGGAGCAAGCACTGGGGCAGAAGTCAGCTTGTCCTTGAGTGCCTGGAAACTTTCCTGACATTTGTCTGTCCAATCGAACTTAACGCCTTTGTGAAGCAGATTAGTCAGTGGCTTGGCGATCTTGGAGAAGTTCTCGACAAAGCGGCGACAATAGCTGGCCAGTCCGAGAAAGCTTCTGACTTGCTTGACAGTCTTCGGAGGGGTCCAGTCAAGAATAGCCTGAATGCGCTCTGGGTTGACAGCAATACCATCCTTGGAGATAACATGACCAAGGTAGGTGACTTCGGGTAACCAGACTTCACACTTGGAATACTTGGCATAAAGTTGATGCTCTCGAAGCTTCTCCAGAACAAGACGAAGATGTTCAGCATGTTCTTCTTTATTCTTCGAATATACCAGTATATCATCCAGATAGACTACGACGAACTTGTCGAGGTAATCCATGAATATATAGTTCATCAGACGAGAGAATGTAGCTGGAGCATTGGTTAAACCGAATGACATGACGGTGTACTCGTAAGAACCATAACGAGTCACAAATGCGGTCTTTGGAATATCCTCTTCACGAACACGGATCTGGTGGTAACCCAACCTCAACTCGAGTTTAGAGAATATCGATGAACCAGCCAGTTGATCATACAGATCATTGATCCGAGGAAGGGGATATTTGTTTTGAATTGTAGCTTGGTTGATAGGACGATAGTCTTGGACCAAACGGTTCGTTCCGTCCTTCTTCTTCACAAAGAGAGAAGGTGCTCCCCAAGCAGAGGAACTTGGACGAATGAAACCCTTGCGAAGAGATTTGTCGATTTCCTCCTTAAGCTCAAGGAGTTCATGAGGTGGCATCTTGTAGGGTCGTTTGGCGATAGGAACGGTGCCTGGTCTTACGTCGATGACGAACTCGACAGCCCGGGCAGGGGGTATTCCTGGAAGTTCTTCTAGAAATACATCTTGGAAGTCACGAACGACTGGAATCTTTTCAATTCCCTCAAGAGGTGCCGCGTTCAACGCATTCAAAGCATAAAGTCATGCTTCAGCGTTTTGAACAAGCTGAGCATGGTAGGTTACAATCTCATCTGAAGGATGTAAGAGGTGAACGACCTTGGTAGCGCAAACGATAGAGGCAGTATGCGCTTTCAACCATTCCATTCCCAGAATGAGGTCAATATTGGAAGACTCCAGAATAATGGGAGAAACAAGGAATTCCAACCCTTCAATTTCAACAGGAACGTCGCGACCAATCATGGTAGTTTGACATCGGCCCGCAGGGGTGCGTACCACTATCGGAGTGTTCATGGGCTCGCATTGAATGTCATGTGCGTAAGCAAAATTTTCTGACATGAATGAATGTTATGCTCCTGAATCAAACAAAACAGAAGCTGGTACTGAATTAACAAGGAGAGTACCCATCACAGTGGCAGGCTGGTCTTGAGCTTCATTCAGATCAACATGATTAGCCTGACCACGACCATAAGGTCTGGCATTGTTGTTATGGGGCTGATTGTTACGGTCAGTTGAAGACAGAGCCAGCTGATTCTGATTCTGAGGGCATTTCCTGGAGCGGTGACCTGGAAGGCCACACTTGAAGCACAGACCATCATTGGGATTGGGAGCAGAAGCTTGGGGTGGTACAGCCCGAAGGGGCTGCCTCTGCGGTTGAGGAGGCAGACGAGGTGCAACATAGGACTGTCTTGGTGCAGGTGCAGTTGGACGATACATGCTGTGGGGAATCCATATCCGACGCTTCTGCGCTGACGGGCCCGAAGATGGGCCAGCGTCACGGCTACGCCTGAGGGATCCCTGGTGTTCCTGAAGACCAGTCTCAACCTGAATAGCCTTGTTCACCAAGGTGGCGAAGTCGGCAAAGTCATGAACGAGCAATGCTAGCTTGATATCAGGGTGAAGTCCATCACGAAACTTCTCTTGCTTACGAGCATCAGTTGCAATGTCTTCTTCAGCATAACGTGACAAGTCCAAAAATTCCCGTTGATAAGCATCTACAGTCTTGTTGCCTTGGGTGAGGTTGCGGAACTCTCGCTTCTTCCTGTCCATGGTTCCCTGAGGAATGAAATGGGCACGGAAGGCAGCTTGGAAATCCGGCCAAGTAATGACCGTTCCAGCAGGTAGGGTACGCCTGTGGCTGTCCCACCATTGAGCAGCAGGACCCTTCAGAAAGAAAGATGCAAAGGTGACATAGCTGGCAGGGGCAACACTAGCAGACTCCATTTCATATGTGATGTCGCGGAGCCAGTCATCAGCATCAAGGGGTTGAGTTGAGCTGCGGTAGATAGTTGGGTTGAGGCGCATGAAGTCCTGTAGAGTTACTCGGGTTGGATGTTGATTCATGTTCGGACGAGGAAACTGAGCCATCATTCCTTCCATGAACTGGCGAGTTAACTCAAACTGTTGCCTCATTCCAGTAAAGAATTCAGGCGGTGGTGGGTCGTTGGCACCACAGCCACGACCAGCGGGTCTAACCATCCTGCCAACATGTAACAGGGGTAGTTCAGCATTGAGCATTTGCAAAGATAAGGATCATTCATGATGAAAACATGCATAATGAAGGAGGTACGATGGATTCCACTCTGTAGTCAACACGACAGGGTGTGCACTACTCAAAAAGCTATTCTAAGGAATAACTATGGCTTCATCCAACTTCGGGGTTAATGTGGTCACGGGATCCTAATGTTAGTAAATTCGTTTAACCCGAGTAGAAGAGAGTTCAGAGTCCCAGAGTATAGACGAGGAGTAAAAGATGCTAATACCACCCAATGGCGACGTGGGCCCGTAACCCACACAGTCAATGTTAGTAAAAGTTTTCAGTGACTAGACTCAACTTCGGCCAAGGAGTTGGAAAGGGGGCTACCTACAGGCAGTCGGCTCTGATACCAACTTGTGACGCCCTCGATTCAATCGTACACTAAGCATACACGCAAATGTGTACGATCAAGATCAAGGACTCACGGGAAGATATCACAACACAACTTTAGACACAAAAATAAAATAATACAAGCTTTATATTACAGGCCAGGGGCCTCGAGGGCTCGAATACATAAGCTCGAATACACAAGAGTCAGCGGAAGCAACAATATCTGAGTACAGACATGAGTTAGACAAGTTTGCCTTAAGAAGGCTAGCACAAAACAACAACGATCGAAAAGGCAAGGCCTCCTGCCTGGGAGCCTCCTAACTACTCTTGGTCGTCGGCGTCCGTCATGTGGTAGTAGGCACCCTCGGGGTAGCAGCAGTCGTCAAAGGTGGCATCTGGCTCCTAGACTCCACCATCTGGTTGCAACAACCAGAAAGAAGAAAGAAGGGGGAAAAGAGGGGAGCAAAGCAACCGTGAGTACTCATCCAAAGTACTCGCAAGCAAGGATCTACACTACATATGCAACATTATCAAAGGAAGGCTGTATATGTGGACTAGGCTGCAGAAATGCCAGAATAGAGAGAAGGTCTAGTCCTATCGAAGACTAGCATCTTCTGGAAACCACCATCTTGCAGCAACCGGAAGGAGTAGAGTAGCATAAAGTAAAGTAGTAGTAGTGTTATCAACCTCGGCCAGAGATCCTTTATCGACTCCCTGCGAGAAAGAAATCCCAGAGCCATACTATCCCGTTACCATCACAATCCATTACTCATCACCATCCAATTCTCATCACAAGTATCCAGTTCTAGATGTATCGATCGGGATACAACTCCAAGTGTCCGTTACCGTAGGACAGGCTATGCATAGATTAGTTCTTCCCTGCAGGGGTGCACCATCTTACCCACCACGCTTGATTAACTCCGGTCGGACACACTTTCCTGGGTCATGCCCGGCCTCGGCCAAACAATACGCCGCAACCCGACCTAGGCTTAATAGAGAGGCCAGCACGCCGGACTAAACCTATGCCCCCAGGGGTCATGGGCCATCTCCCCGGAAACTCCTGCACGTTGCGTGCGTGGCCGGTGAGCAGACCTAGCTACCTCCTTCAACAAGGCAGGCACTTACATAGTCCAACCCGGCGCGCGCCACTCAGTCGCTGACGTCTATTAAGCTTCGGCTGATGTATACGACGCAGAACGCCCATACTATGCCCACGTGATGGTTAGTGCTATCAGGCCAGAGGCCCCTCGGATCAAATATCCAAATCGTAGTGGATTAGGAACGCGCGGTAACAAGCAGAGACTCACGAAATATGTGACCCCGTTGCCCCGTCTCGAGGACTTGCGGCAAGGGCTAGGAATGCCCGACCACGCCTCGTAATTATCTCGCGGGCACCCTCCAGGTCGACCCGACTCCACATCACTCGCAATTAATCTCGCGCGGGTACCCCTCAGGGTCGACCCGTCTTTCCAAGTAACAGTGGTAAAGTCCAAGTATCCGTGTGTCCAAACATTAAGGGGAAAACCCGAGGAATCACCCCCGGTGAATTCCACTCGATGTAATCATCAAGGTGAACGTAAGAGGAATCACCCCCGAGGTTCACACTTGAGGGGTTGCACGACAGAGTCGTATCGGAAGTGGTTAAAGAGGAAATCACCCTCGATGACCATGACCGAATAGCTACACTACAGGGTTAACATCAGAAGTGTTGTAGAGGTCTCACCCTCGGCACTCGATAGTATCCCAGTAGTGTCGAGCAACTAAGGGGAAAGTGATGTGCGGTGCTGGGGCCTGGTCTTCGATCCCGTTGATCGGGTCTTCAATGATGAAGCAGGGGCAACAAGGACAAGGTGGGGGTCACTGATGGATCACTAACCAACCTATACTAAGCAGTTTAGGATAAGCTGGTAAGGTAACAATAAGCAGGTTACAAAAGAAGGCTATGCATCAGAATAGGAGCAAACAATAACAATAGCAAAATCTAATGCAAGCATGAGAGAATGGAATGGGCGATATCGGGATGATCAAAGGGGGGGCTTGCCTGGTTGATCTGGCAAGGAGGGGTCGTTGTCGATGATGTAGTCGATCACCGGGGCATCAGCGGCCTCGGGGTCTACCGGAGAGAAGAGGGGGAAGAAATAGTAAATACATAGCAAACAGAGGTAACACTAAGCATGACATGACGATACGTAGCGCTAAGCGTGCTCTAACGCGGTCCTAGATGTTATAGGTGAAGGGGGAATTCAACCGGGAAGGTGTTCCCGGTTCCGGACCTGTGTCAGACAGATGACCGGAGGGGGAAAGTTCCATGTTCAGCATGCTAGGGGCATGTGACAGATGAACGGACCGCATATTCGGATTCGTTGAATTTTTCTCAGCACCTTTCATATAGAAAACATTTTCATCCGAGTTATGGTTTATTTTCTATGATTATTCAAAGATTAAAGCATTTTCTGGAATTATTTAAAATAATAGAAAAGATAAAATGACGTCAGCATGACGTGCTGATGACGTCAGCAGTCGACAGACTGGATGACCAGGTCAAACTGACCCGTGGGGCCCACATGTCAGCCTCGGTTAACTATAGCAGTAAATTAAACTAATCCGGAGGTTAATTAGCTACTGGGCCCCACATGTCAGTGAAAGATTAGATTACTAATTACTTTTATTTAAAAAAACATTTAGTTAACCTAATTATACGGTGGGGCCTGCATGTCAATGGCACTGGGCTGCCCAGTCAGCCGTTGACTGGGTCAACCCAGTCGACGGGGCCACCAGGGTCCACTAGCAGCGAGCCAGGGATGGGGCCCGCCCAGCCACGTCGGCGGATGGCGCCGGAGCGACGCCGGCGAGGTAAAACGCAGCGGCGCGGCTCGGGAGGTGGTCGGAAATCACGAACAGGGCACCGTTCATCGAGTTTTCAGGCGCGTTCAAAAGATATGGCTGCGCCACGTCCAACGGTGGTGGTTGTGGCGGTGGGGGTTGACCGGAGTCGAGCGCGGCGAGCTCATCGGCGGACGGCCGGAGTCGGGGCGAGAGGAAACGGCGATGCAGTGCGTTAGCGAGCAAACTGAGAGGCCGGACATGACATACGTGAAGCGGCGAGTGCAACGGGCGCTGGCCCGTGACCATTTGGCCACCGAAGGCACGCCGGCGACGAGCGCATGCGACGGCGACGTGCGGGTGAGCATGGAAACAACGACCCCAAGCATGGAGAGCAGCGGCAGGTAGCGCGTTTGAATCCTACGGCTACGGCGAGCACGACTGCGAGCTCAGCCGAGCTCGACAGCGTCTGTGGCGATAGCAGCAGCAACATCGGTGGAGCTCCGTTCGGGTAAACATGGCGCGGCGGCTACGGGCAGCGATAGGTAGCGCAAAGAGGACGGGAAGGAAGGTGTGGAGCTCACCGAGCGGTCACGAAAGACCCTTGGTGGATTAGGAGCAGCAGAGCTCGCCGGGGTGGAAGGGGATCGCCGGCGGCCCGAGGAAGACGTCGACGTTTTCGGCGATGCAAAGCTCCTCGGCTCCCTCCAGCGGCTCCAGAGGACGCAGAAGTCCACGGCGATGCTGAAGAGCACGGCCAGGCCGCGTGAAGGCACGGTGACCGCGGAGATGACAAAGATGCGGCGACGGTGGCGCTCGGAGGTGGATGGGGAACGAAGGGGAGAGGCAACGAGCAGGCGGAGAGGGCGAGGGGAATCTAGGAGTGGGTGGAGGTAGGTGGGGGAGGTCTCGAGGAGCCGGAGGGGGAGGCTCTTATCCACCCGCGGCGTTGCCGGCGAGGTGGTCGGGCGGCGACGAGCCCCTGTAGCGGCGCGCACCGGGGGAACAGGAGGGAGGGGAGAGCGACCGGGGAGGGGGCATGGGCCGGCCTAGCTAGGCCAGCTAGCGCGGGTGGGCCGAAGCCCAAGTGGGGCAGGGGCTTTCTCTCCCCTCTGCTTTTTCCTTTTCTCCTTTTCTTTTCTCTTTTTTAGCAACTTTTGCCTCTGCTTTTAGCCACTATTGACTTTACAAAAAATGTTGGTTCACCACCAATATTAGTTGTGGATTATTCTGCACATGATGAACATTTTTGTTTTCATGTCTGAGCATTTTGAATTTCACACAAAATTTGAATTTGAATTCAACTGTAATGTGAAAGAACATGAGACAATAATGATCAGGCATATGTTTAGCAAAAAAAGATTAACTTAACCCCAGGGGTTACTGTAGCATCATTACACCGGGGTGTTACACTAGGTTCAGTAAGTGACCGCAACCCTGGTGCTATGGTCTTGCGAGCAATGCCGAAGTTTCAGTTATTCTGATAGTACATCAGCGACCCAGGAAAATCGGGAAGCACGGCTCACCATGGACACAGAGAGATCAGAGAAGGGCGCTGGAGCATGGAAATGGAATTACGCCCATAGTTTTAATTTCTTTGTGTCCTTATAAATACAACAAATCAACAAATCATGGCGATACCTAATCGAATTCAACAAATGAACAAATCAATCAAGGGGCTGTTGACCATTGGCCATCTCTCCTTCTTTTACAGCAAAAGCCTCAGCTTCTTGGTGGGGAGAGAGCTCTGCACCTCCTCCTCCTCATCCCACCACTTCACCCCTGCGTTCTCCGGCATCGACATCAGGTTCAGGTCGAAGTTCCTCAGCACAGCAGAGGACGCCAACACGGAGACGGACATGGACATGGAAACGGAGGTGTCGTCCCAGTAGTGCCAGTGCTTGTGCCCTCCGAGCACCTGCCCGGTCGTGAAGCCCCGCTCACATACGGTGCACTGATGCAGGCCACCGCTACTCTCGCCCGAGGACGCCGCCGCGCTCGCCTCTGAACCACCGCCCGTGGACGCCTGCGCGGCAATGCAGCGCTCTCTGGTGGGAGGTGGCTGGACTTGTGCACGTCGATCGCCTGGTACGACGCAAACTCCTTCCCACAGACCGCGCAGCTGAACTGCAGGTCCTAAGCCCGGGTAGGGGACGGGTTCCACGCGCTCGCCTGCTGCTCCTTGCTGGTGGTGGCAAGCGCGGTGAGGCAGATGGCGAGGTAGTCATCCTTGTTGAGCGTCGGCGTGGTGGTGGGAACCAGGGAAAGGGAGAGGGAGAGGTCGGTCTAGTCCGCCACCATCCCGCAGACCGTCACCTGCTCACGCCACGACAGCACGCGCTCCGCCGCCCGCGAGGCCGCCGTGCCGGACATGGAGTCGGCGCCCACGAAGGCCCTCAGGACGAGCAGCTAGAGCTCCTCGACGGCAGCGGCAACTGTGGCGACTGCGCTGCGGGGATGAAAACGCCATGAGTCCGGTAATATAGGTCCAAACCGAGAGCATCGGTTCATAAAGAAGACGATCAGTTCGACAAAAATGAGAGCATCAGTTCAACCCCTCGAATTCGTCAGTTCAAGAAGGGTAACAGAATAATATTCTATTGCGCATAACAGAATAGCCCATATGTATATATATATATAGGACTACATAATATATGGTAGAACTGAAACTCGATGATTAACAATCGAACCAAATAGATTAAACAAGACAAAGAAATACAAATAATAATAATAAGGGGTACAAAAGAATACGAAATCAATAGTTTGCTTCATCCATTCCCCCATATGTGTAGAAACTCCTGTTGTTGCAGGTCGCCAATGAAAATATGTCTTCATCTTATTTTTCTATAGCATGAAATAAAATTGATATAAAAATGCATCGATTTGGGTTTCATCCATACATGCACACATTTTTTAGTTCTAAATTACTCCACAGTTAATTGTTCAAAGACATCAGTTTATAAATCAACACATACAGCATGTCATCAACTTCCAATACATCTTCTACTATTGTTGTTTGCCTCTCTCAGTCCAAGAAATCAGTAAATTACTCATTGATTAATGGCTGAGGCGATGAGCAGCACCTGTGTTACTCGGCTTTGGAGGGGCAGCAAGTCTTTGGTGTAGCGGAGAAAAGGCCAGCGTCGGGCGACCATGTGGAGGACGGGAATCACTGCCGCTAGTGCAAGCATGGATCAGCTAGTAGGTGGAGCGGCCGCCGCCGGCGATCTGCAGCAGACCAACACTGGTTGATTCATTGCACGGGGGCATGGGAGATCGCGAGAGAGGCGGCGCGCATGCGCGAGTGAGGGGCTGGGGAGGGTCACGGCCCTAGGGCTGAAGCTGTAGCGGGCGCTGCACAGGTAGTTACTTCGCGTTTTTCTTCAATCGGGGCCCCCACAATTTTGGGGGCCCTGTGCGGTCGGCCACTTTGGCCCCCCTCATCGACGGGCCTGTTTGTGAGTAGTTATGTTTGTTCCTGAGGACATGGGAGAAGTCTTGCTATTAGTAGTCATGTGAATTTGGTATTCGTTCGATATTTTGATGAGATGTATGTTGTCATCCCTCTAGTGGTGTCATGTGAATGTCGACTACATGACACTTCACCATTGTTTGGGCCTAGAGGGAGGCATTGGGAAGTAATAAGTAGACGATGGGTTGCTAGAGTGACAGAAGCTTAAACCCTAGTTTATGCGTTGCTTCATAAGGGGCTGATTTGGATCCATATGTTTCATGCTATGGTTAGGTTTACCTTAATACTTCTGTTGTAGTTGCGGATGCTTGCAATGGGGGTTAATCATAAGTGGGATGCTTGTCCAAGTAAGGACAGCACCCAAGCACCGGTCCACCCACATATCAAATTATCAAAGTACCGAACGCGAATCATATGAGCGTGATGAAAACTAACTTGATGATAATTCCCATGTGTCCTCGGGAGCGCTTTCCTTCATATAAGAGTTTGTCCAGGCTTGTCCTTTGCTACAAAAAGGACTAGGCCATCTTGCTGCACCTTATTTACTTTTATTACTTGCTACTCGTTATAAATTACCTTATCACAAAACTATCTGTTATCGATAATTTCAGTGCTTGCAGAGAATACCTTACTGAAAACTGCTTATCATTTCCTTCTGCTCCTCGTTGGGTTCGACACTCTTACTTATCGAAAAGCTACGATAGATCCCCTACACTTGTGGGTCATCAATGGTCCTTGAGGAATTTGACGCCCTCGATGCCAATGATGTGCTTCTTCTTCGTGAATGTGTGCAAGTTCCTCATGCCAGCATGACCTAGTTATCGATGCCATAACCAGCCTTCTGAAGCTTTTGCGAGTAGACACGTGGCAGGTTGTGGTCTTGGTGAGAAATCAACAATATACAAGTCTCCTCTCCTAAAGCCTTTGAAGACTTTGGAATCATATCAAGATCACAAAGACAACAACCATATCAAGATCACAAAGCATTAATACAGACATGAGGTTGAATCCTAAGGACTCGACAAGCATGACTTTGTCCATGTGTCGATCCTTTGAGATTGCAACCCTACCTAAACCCAATACCTTGCTTTTGCCTTTGTCAGCAGAGGTGATATGCTTCAGATGCGATGGAGATAAAGCAATGTCCATCAATAGGTTCTTGTCACCGGTCATGTGATTTGTACATCCACTGTCGAGGACCCACTCAGTAGCTTTGGGTTGATCATCCTGTAGATGAATTAGTGCATCTTACGAACTCATATACTTCATCAATGAAGAATATGACATCAAATTCATGAGATCAATTTCATCAAACAATACAACAGATGTAGCAGTATGAGGACGTGAGAAATGAAAATTCATTTCTTCATGATTAGCTTGCGTCCTTTCAAGCATATTCAGGTCCCCAGCAAATTCTTTAGATGTTAGTTCGTCTAGAGACCTGTCCCTGCATAAGAGATTAGTTATTTTTCTTCAACACCCACATCTGGAGGGGTAGCAAAGAGTTCATCATTCTGCGAGCTCCATAAGAGAAAGGTGGCGTAGATGCCAGTCCACTTTGTTTCACAGAAAAGGGGTTAGAGTAAGCATATGAATAAGTAGAGAAAATCTTTGAGGACTTATGAACATAATTATTTGAAGAATAATGCACATATTCATAGCCCTTAGGCTTTCCCTGCGGAACAGAAGTGTTAGCACGATGATGTTCATATGAGGATCTGGATCCATACGAGGAATTTGATCCCTATGAGGAATTTGGTCCATATGATGACTTGGATCCATATGAGGACTTGGATCCATATGAAGACTTTGGTCTATATGAAGAATTTGATCTGGGGTTCTGCTACCTCTTGAGCATCCGTTGGTTTTCCCTTGAAGAGGAAAGGGTGATGTAGCAAAGTAGCATAAGTATATCCCTCAGTTTTTGAGAACCAAGGTATCAATCCAGTAGGAGATAACACGCAAGTCACCTAGTACCTGCACAAACAATCAAGAACCTTGCAAGAAACGCAATAAAGGGGTTGTCAATCCCTTCACGGTCACTCGCAAAAGTGAGATATGATAAAGATAGTAAGATAAATATTTTTGGTGTTTTTGTTGTATAGATTGGAAAGTAAAGATTACAAAATAGTAAACGAGATGCGATGTAAATAAAAAGAGATGCTATATAATAAGAAAGAGACCCGGGGGCCATAGGTTTCATAGTGGCTTCTCTCATGAAAGCATGTATTACGGTGGATGAACAAATTACTGTCGAGCAATTGATAGAAGAGCGCATAGTTATGAGAATATCTAGGCAAAGATTATGAATATAGGCATCACGTCTGTGTTAAGTAGACCGAAATGATTCTGCATCTACTACTATTACTCCACACATCGACCGCTATCTAGCATGCATCTAGAGTATTAAGTTCATAAGAACAGAGTAATGCATTAAGCAAGATGCACTACTAGGAAAAGGGCTATAGATTGGATTGATACTAATGGCGCACTATGGAAGCAGTGCGCCACTACTATATACTAATGGCGCACCGGTTGGTGATGCGCCATTAGTGTGGAAGACACTAATGGCGCACCAGAAACAGGGTGCGCCACTAGTATTAAATTAGTTTTTTTCCATTTTTCCATACAAACTAATGGCGCATCAGGTCGAAGTGCGCCATTACTAGTTCTAAGTAGTAATGGCGCACCAAGCAGACAGTGCGCCATTACTGTAAAAAAAATTATTCTTTTTTTTTTGCAAAACTACTAATGGCGCATCATTTCACAGTGCACCATTACTAGTTTAAACTAGTAATGGCGCACTATTACCCAGTGCGCCATTAGTATATGCATTTATTTATTTTTACTTTTTTGCAAAACTACTAATGGCGCACCACCTGCAGGTGCGCCATTAGTAACCAGGGTTACTAATGGCGCATTTGCTGGTGGTGCGCCATTAGTAACCTGGGACCCCAACAAGATATTTTGGACAGCCCCACACCTACCCACTCACTTTCCCTACTTCATTCCCTCCACCTCCTTCTCCAAGCTTTCGGCCATCTCCTCCTCCTCACCTCATTTCCACCATAGATTCATCAAAATTAAGTGGTGAAATTACCTTTTTTTGATAGGTAAGTAAGGGGAAAGCTATCTTCATGATGTAGATCTACTTTTTTCTCCCTAGCTCGCTCCAACAATGTGCACATGCACTTTTTGTGGCCTAGCTAGATCTATGTATGTTTGTGGTGTTGCATGTGTTTGTGGTGTTGCATATATGTTTGTGTTTGAAGGTACCGGTATTTGAAATGCTATAGTTGCCAATATTTTGCCGGAATGTTTTGATTCATTTCCGTTTCGTTGAGAATTTTGGCACTATGCATTCTTTTTGGTCCTATTTTTAGGGAAGGTCATGCCAAATTTTTTCTTGGTTCTAAAATATCATTTTGCTCTACCCCGCAGGCGACCATGGTCCGCACGATGACTGAAGGCATCGTGAATAGGTTTTTGAGCTCCGTGAAGGCCGAGATGCTTCAAAAGAATGAGACGGAGATAAGATGTCCGTGTCGAAGATGCAAGCTGAAGAGCCTTATTGCGGACCCGGATTCCGGGCAGGTGCGGGACCACCTGCTCTTGCATGGTTTAATGGATGGCTATCAGTGTCAAGGTGATGAAGATGACTATGAAGTCGTCCATGGGGGCCGGGCTAGAAATGAGGAAGGGCAACAAGACAAGTACCACCGCGGCGAGGGCGGGCGAGGAGACGAAGAATCTCCAAGACATGATCATGACGGTGATGCTGTACACAGTCATCATGTAGAAGATGTCGTACATGATGATGAGGAAGATCAAGACGAAGGGCATGATCATGAAGATGAAGATGCCGGAGCAGACGACGATGGAGGCTGGGTGCAGGACCCTCATATTCAAGAGATGCTTCTCAAGCAGACGGATAATGCAAGAGTTGCCGCCCGAGAGAAAGCCAAGCTGGATCAACTGGAGATAGACGCAGTTACTCCATTGTATGAAGGATGCAGGCCCGAGGATACCCGCCTGAAAGTAACGCTCATGGCTCTGGAGATGAAGGTAAAACACAAAATGACCGACGCATGCTTCGACGAGAACATGTCATTCTGGCACGAACGTCTTCCCAAGGGGAACAAGTGCCCGACCAGTTTCGAGGAGGCGAAGAAAATCGTGTGTCCTCTGGATTTACTGCACGTGAAATACCATGTGTGCATGAACAATTGTATCATTTATCGGGACGAGCACGCGGAGTCTACCATATGTCTGGTGTGCGGCGTCACTCGATACAAGAAGAGGAAGAAAGCTCCTCGAAAATCGGTGTGGTACTTTCCGATCACTCCTCGTCTGCAGCGGTATTTCGTGGACCCTAAGGTAGCAAAGCTCCTGCGTTGGCACGCAGATATGGAGGAGAAGAAGCGGGAAGATGACAGAAATGATCCGGAGATAAATAAAAAAGACAAGATGCTGAGTCACCCTAAGGATGCGAGCCAGTGGCAAGCGTTGAACTTCGAATACCCAGAATTTGGGAAGGATCCAAGGAACATCGTGCTGGGCGCGAGCACGGATGGAGTCAATCCGTTTGGCAGCCAGAGAAGCACACATAGCACCTGGCCTGTGTTTGTGTGGATGTACAACCTCCCCCCCTGGTTGTGCATGAAGAGGAAGTACATTCACATGAGTATGCTAATTGAAGGGCCGAAACAACCAGGGAACGACATCAATCTGTATCTGGGGCTGCTGAAGGAGGAGCTAGACACGCTGTGGAAAACGCCAGCCAATACGTGGGATGCCGCAGAGAAAGAATATTTCCCTATGAGAGCCGCACTGCTCACGACGGTGCACGACTATCTCGATTACGGATATCTCGCGGGGCAGGTAGTCCATGGATTTTCTGGATGCGTAAGGTGCATGGATGGCACAACGTATTGCCAGCTAGATAGAGATCCCGGGTCTTCGAAAACCGTGTTCATGGGACATCGAAGGTGGCTTCGCGATGATGGCCCGTGGAGGAAATGCAAGGATCTGTTCGATGGTGAAACCGAACCCCGAAAACGCCCGTGTACGAGGAGCGGCGAGGAAATAGACGAGCTGTTGAAAAATTGGAAAGACTGCCCACTGCCGGGAAAGAAGCAAAAGGCGCCAGAGCCGGGAAAGAAGCGAAAGGCGCCAGAGCCGCTGCTGAAGGTATGGAAAACGAGGTTTGTTTTCTGGGACTTGCCGTACTGGAAGATCCATCGTGTGCCTCACAGCCTTGATGTCATGCATATCACGAAGAATGTGTGCGAGAGTCTGCTTGGTACCCTGCTCAACATGCTAGAGAGGACCAAAGATGGGCCGAAAGCAAGGGCAGACTTGAAATCAATGGGCATCAGGCAGGAGCTTCACGCTAATGATGATGATGATGATGATGATGATGATGATGATGAGGCGAAGCGGGACACAGAAAGTCGTCGCAAAGGCAAAAAGGCCAAGAAGACCGGAAATGACTACCCTCCCGCGTGCTTCACTCTAAGTCAGGAGGAGATCGAGCAGTTTTTCACCTGCCTCCTAGGAGTAAAACTTCCTTACGGTTACGCGGGGAAGATAAGCAGATACCTAGACCCAGCGAAGCAGAAGTTCAGCGGGATGAAGTCTCACGACTGTCACGTGCTGATGACGCAGATACTTCCAGTTGCAATCCGTAGGATCATGGACGCGCACGTCCGTGAAATGCTATTTGGCCTATGCAACTTTTTCGACGTCATCTCTCGGAAGTCGATTGGCGTGAGGCAACTCAGAAGGCTACAGGAAGAGATCGTGGTGATACTATGCGAGCTTGAGATGTACTTCCCGCCCGCATTCTTCGAGGTTATGGTGCATCTGCTGGTCCATATCGTGGAGGATATCATCCAACTCGGGTCGACGTTCCTGCACAGCATGATGCCGTTCGAAAGGATGAATGGTGTCATCAAAGGATACGTTCGCAACATGTCACGTCCAGAGGGAAGTATAGCCAGGGGCTTTCTGACCGAAGAGTGCATCTCCTACTGCACGAATTATCTAGGCATCGAGAACCCCGTTGGTCTACCCGTCAACAGGCACCTCGGCAGGCTCGCTGGATGGGGTCACCGTGAGGGTCGCCGCGAAATGCATGTCGACTTCGAGGGTCGACTCGCCGACTTTGAAAGAGCAAACCTAGTCGCGCTACAACACATAGACGTGGTCGATCCTTGGGTGGTAGAGCACAAAACCTTTATTGAGAAGACGTACAATGACCGAGGCCAACAGAGGACGGACGGAGATATACTCAAAGAGCACAACTCATGTTTCACGCGTTGGTTCAAGCAGAAGCTTCTGTCGTACCCTTTACATGAAGATTCTTCCGCGGAAGAACAACTCATATTCGCCATGTCACAGGGCGCCGAGCACAACCTGATGACCTATGAGGCGTACGATATCAACGGCTACACATTCTACACCGAGGACAAGGACATGAAGAGCGATGGTTATCAGAAATCCGGGGTAACGATGGAATCCTACACCGGTAACGACAAGGACAAATACTACGGAAGGATCGAGGAGATCTGGGAGCTGAGCTACGCTGGAGAGAAGGTCCCAATGTTCCGTGTCAGATGGGCCAAGAGCGTCCTAAAAGAAGACCGGTATTTCACCACCATGGTTATACCCGAAGCCAAATCCAAGACCGCGGGCGCAAACGTCACCGCGAAAAATGAGCCATGGGTACTGGCTTCCCAAGTGGACCAATGCTTCTTCATTACCGACCCGTCAAAGCCTAGTCGCGTTGTCGTGAGGAGAGGCAAAAGGAAGATCATCGGAATGGATGGAGTAGCCAATGAGCAAGACTTTGACAAGTACAGCGACCCGAAGATCGAACATGACGACGACGATGAAGTAGCAGCACACACCACAAGAAGAAGCAGGACCACCCTACCTAAAGGACGTCCGTTCCACAGAAGAACTCCATTTGCGAAAAAGAAGGGCAAGAAGATTGTGAACAGATAGCTAGCTAAGATCGATTGTATTTAAATGTCTTCATTTCTCGATTGTATTTCATGGGCACTTTTTGATATCATGAATATTTTTAAATTTCATGGGCACTTTTTGAATTCATGAGGACACTTGATCTCGATCCCCCTCCATCTCGATCTCGATTCCCCCTCCATCTCGATCTCGATCCCCCTCCATCTCGATCCCACCCGCACCCTCCCCCGCTAGCTCCACCGCCGTCGACGACCCACCGCAACCCTCCCCCGCTCCACCACCGCCGACGAGCACCCGGCCCCCCGCACCCTCCCCCGCTCCACCGCCGCCA
>NC_041386.1:533357654-533414911 GCF_002162155.2 Triticum dicoccoides | reverse complement strand
TTCAAGTAACAAATTTGAACATATTTTTTAAAAAATTATTACTGTTTTTATAAAAAAATATTACTGTTATGATTTAAACAAGTTTGAACATATTTAAACACAAATAAATATCAAAAACAGCATTTAAAATGCATAAAAAATATTGGGGAGCCTGGGAATCGAACCCAAGACCTCCTGGTGTGTGTGTTGCGTGCTGACCAGTCGGGCTAGTGGGTGGGTTCTGTTGTAGATAGGGTTAGGCTTTAGATATGGTTAGTGGGCTAGATTAAAACAAAATTCTAATGGCGCACCGAGGGGAGGTGCGCCATTAGAATAGTCGTACTTATGGCGCACCGAGGGGAGGTGCGCCATTAGAACCCTCCCCCCACTCCACCTACTGCCCTCGCCAGACACTTCGTCCTTCCTATCCCTCCACCGCGCCGCTCCCTCCCTCGTCCCTCCCTCCACCGCACCGCCGCTGCTGCCCTGACCCATGGCGCCGCAGCCGCCCACGCGCCCCCGCCGTCTCCCTCTCCCCTTCCTCCCCCTCGAGTGCCGCCTCCCCCTACATGCGCCGCCTCCCGACCCACGACGTCGATGCCGCGCCTCCTCATCACGCACGGGGCGCTCTTCCTCGCGCTCTCCTCACCAACCACGACACCGGCCACCTGCTCCTCACCAACCATGACGTCGGCCACCTGCTCCATTGCCTTCGGCAGAGGTTACTCCACCTAGCTGCAGCACTCGTGCACTTGGCGGCTAGGGTTTGCCTCCAGCCCCTCCCCTCCCCCATCAACGAGAGGAGCATCCGGTGCCCCCGCCCTCGAGTTCGTCGACGACGCCGTCCTCCAGCCGCTGCCGCCGCTGCCGCCGTCCTCCCGCCCAGGTACCTCTCCTCCTTCCTCCTTCCTCCCTCTCCTGTGTTCCTAGGTTCCTAGGTTCCTAGGTTCAGATTTGTGCACTGTAGATGATGTTCCACTGTGAACTTACTGATGATGACAGATTTGTGAACTTACTGATGATGACAGGAGATTTGTGCACAAACTACAGTGCACAAATCTCCATGATGGATTAGGTAATGTTCCACTGTGTAGTAAGATCCATAGATTGTATAATGCTAACACCAGTTTTAATATTATTGTAGCAGAGGTGATTGGGGGTTGTTGGGATAATGTCAAAATTAGGAGGAGGTTAGGTGATTTGGCTGAGCAGCAGTTGCAATATCTCTGTGAGGACGTGGTTCAAAGTGAGGAGAGAGATAAGTGCGTGTGGACTATAACTACATGTGGTGAATTTACCATTAGATCAATGTACCTGATGATC
This sequence comes from Triticum dicoccoides, assembly GCF_002162155.2. Classification (NCBI taxonomy): domain Eukaryota; kingdom Viridiplantae; phylum Streptophyta; class Magnoliopsida; order Poales; family Poaceae; genus Triticum; species Triticum dicoccoides. Next base: position 533,413,609 of record NC_041386.1, on the reverse strand, counting down.
AAAGCTTTGCAAGTTAGATGTCATTTTAGAAAATTATGGTTTATTAAAGTACCTCTTAAGATTACAGTTATCTTATGGTTGATGTTTAAGAATAGTATATTATTGACTAAGTTATTACTCAAGTCTCTCACTGGTTGGAACACTGGGCTGGTTTGCAGAAGCGTGGGGGCCTAATCAAATTACCTAATCAGATTTGTGAACTATAGTTTGTGAACTACACAGTGGAACATTACCTAATCAGATTTGTGAACTTACTGATGATGACAGGAGATTTGTGCACTGTAGTTTGTTAATCTGGACATCTTAGTAGCTAATGCATTCAGTTAACCAAAGTTTAGTTCTTGTGTAGTGTAGTTCCCTCCTCAAATTACTTGCAAGCATATTGTAACTATTTTCACTCTGTCCTGAAGGTTTTTGACTACACAATCTGTGGTGACCCACACTCTGTTGGTTCACACTCATTGAGTTTGCTCGTGAAGGTATTATATGTTCACATGGTACATTTATGTTTTTCAGCAGCTAATTGACGGTTTGATACATGATACATTTCATACATAGGTGCTAGAGCGCACTTGACTTGCTAAAATCATCCCCTTGTTCTTACTGGTTATATAAATTCATTAATTGTCCTATGTTTTCTGTCAGGGTATTGTTCAGGAAGCTTGCTTGAGTTTGTGTCCTTTAATTTGTAAATCTGCAGTTCTAGCCACATTTAGGATAAGTTGTTGTATATACTGTCATAAAGTTCAGCAAGAATAGGGCATCAACAGTGCTACTCTAGTATCTAATTGGGGAGGGACAAATGGACAGGGACAACAAACTATTAGTCTTAGGATTAACACTCCTCATATGAGATGAGAGGATTTTTTTAAATCGCTTCTTGCAGTTTTGAAAATTCAGTTTATTCAATTACTAAAAATTCAGTTAGGCACACAAATTTCAGAACTTTTGTTTGCTGTAACATATTGATGTGCTTTGTAAAACTTGTTCATGTACTGAACTACTAATGCCTTGTGATGCTCTGAATTACTTGTGATGCCTCTGAATTACTTGTGATCACATTGAGAAAGAGATGCAAAGATGATGATCAAAGATGGGCTGCTGTAGAACTGTTCTTCATCTTACAGTGTTGTTGTATAGAAATATGCTGAATTTTCTACTCTGATTGTTGCTCAAAGAAATTTAGCAAAAAAATGGGGTCCTGGGAGACGCCGCTGCTGCTTGAGTCCCTTGAGAGGCCCTTCGTGTCGTGATGATTTTGCAGGTACCCCGAGAGGCCCTTGAGTTTGCCGGAATGTCGATTAACTTTCGTTCCGGCAAATTCGGGTACTCCATATGTCCTATTTTCAGCAAAGGTCATGCTGAAATTTTCCGTGAATTTTAGCATGACTTTGCTAAAAATCGGACATCTGAGGTACTTGCTACTAATGCATGGGTCGGGGTATCTTAGTACTTAATTAAGTAGGATCAACTGCCCCTTTATTCTTGCTGTATTAAACCATAGGTGGCAATAGAGCCAAGTGATTAGTGCCAAGTGATTAGGCCCAACCTAGGGTGCCTCGGCATCGATAAACCCTAAATGATGAAAACTTAACTTGGCTGCCCCTGATGCCTCGGTGTCGATGAGAACCTAAATAATGTACGCTTAGGCTTTTAGGGTGCCTCGGCGTCGACAAACCCTAAATGATGAAAGCTTAGGCTTTTAGGGTGCCTCGGTGTCAACAAACCCTAAATGATGAGACCATGATCTTGTTCCTTGACAATAACCAACTTTTTGACCAAACTTTTTTCCTATTTAGAGCGAAACATGGCCCACAACAATGAGGCCGGTGGTTCGGGCGGCAAGCAATTCTGGGAGCTGTCCCAGGAGATGGAGGAACAACCTCACCGCTATGAGGACGCCACGGAAGACACCGATCCTAATTACACAACCCCTAGTGGCGTCGGGGATGACACCACTGATGGTGCCGCCGAGGATGCCACCACTGATGATGGCGGCGCACACACAGATGGCAGCCAACCGAAGAAGCAAAGGAAGGACCGGCGCCCGAATGCGCTCCGAGCCATCAAGGAGGAATTCACTCAAGTGGACTCCGACCGGAATCCAACGGAGCCCAAACATATAGTCAAGGGGTACTCGGTTCAGCTCAGGTGCATTCTCCGGAGCACCGTCTCGATCAACATCGAGAACCTTAGGCATAAGGACCGAGGGAATTTGCGCAACCTCCTCTTCACGAAGTTGCACGAATGATACAAGTTCCCCGCTGAATTTGAAAACACACGCCTCTCAGGGAATAAAGTGAACAGTGCCGCCCTCACGAAGATGAGCACGGCCCTGTCTACTTGGAAAAGCGCGGTGAAGAGAATGATTGATAAAGGTGATAGTTATGAGAAGACCAAGGCGAAATATCCTTTGATGAGCGAAGATGAGTACAAGGAGTTCAAGATCAAGTGCGAGAGCAGTGCAACCTCCGAATCAAGTCAGTGGGGGAAAGAAATGCGGGAGTTGAACTTAAGGGAACACAAACTCGGTCCTGGCGGTTACAGAGTGGCGGAGCCTATATGGGACAAGGAGGACGCGGAGCATGCCGAGCAAGGCCTACCGCCCTGCTTCGAGAAATACAGCGGTGACAAGCAGACCAAGAACTATGTCAGGGCCCGGTACAAGGAGGACCCAATAACAAAGGAGCTTACCACGGATCCGAAGACTAGGGCACTTGAGCTTCTTCTGGTAAGGAATACACCCCCGCGTAATTAGCTCCATATGGTTGCACTCTAATTAATCCCCAATATTTCCAAAAAGGTTCACGTTCCTTTCGCAGGACACTGAAAGCAGTAGCGCCGGGTCGTCTAAGAGCTCCCCTTTCGACACCCCTTTAAATAGGGTGTTGAACGTAATGAAAAACAAGGATAAGCTCACTAAGCCGACGTCGGTTGGTCGTGTGGCCGGCAAAGGCTTGTCCACAAAATGGGGGTCATACTATACCGCTGGTGTGCGGAAGGAGAAAAAGACCAGCTCGGAAAGCCAGACGCGCGAGGTTGAAGAACTCAAGGCACAAGTGGCGCGGATTCCGGAGCTTGTCCAAGAGCAAGTGCAACAACAACTTGGAACGATGCTCAACACCATGGTGCCTACGTTGATTCATGGGCTGACGACATGGATTGCGGGCGGCCAACAGGGGCCTCCCCCGGTTCCCAGCTTCACGGCCAGCAACTCGCACAGCGCGCAGGCGGCTCCATTGGTGTCTCCGGCGGCGCCATTGGTGTCTCCGGCGACGGCGCCATTGGTGTCTCCGGCGGAGGCGGTATTCGTGTCTCCGGCGCCGGCATGGGCATTGGAGCTTAATGCACCTGGGTGTACGCCGGCCGGCACCTCGCCAGCAAGCGCCCCCTCCGTCAGTTGCACGCCCGCCGTTGGTGGTGCCTCGACATTAGCCGAGCTCGACGGCATCACGGTAACTAAGCCTCTCGGCCGATGACTTCATCTCCTTGCCTTTGACTGGGCATCCTTGACGCCCTGTACATGTTTTCGCAGGGCACCGCCGACGTTCCTTGCACTCTTCTGCACTTCGTGGGCGCCGAGTTGGTCGATGTCGCCAAGGGCAGAATCGTTCAACCGGGCAACCCCATGTTCCACGGTAATCCGATGCCACCCACAATGTATAGGGTTGAAGTGGTTCGGGTGCTGCCAGGCTGCGACGAGCTGTTACCTCCGATTCGACCCGCTGGGGCCGACGAAGAAGAAGAGATGACCCTCAGCACCTGCGTAAACTGGCCCCTGCTTTGGCCGAAGAGCCAGATTCGTTTGGGGGCGGGGGACACCACCCCATAGACAAGACCGCCAGTCGTGCCGGCGCCAAGCCATGGCAAGAACGCTGCAACGCTACCGGACCTGCCGGACATCCCTATGGCACAGGATCCGGACAGCCCTATGGCACAGGATCCGGACGGCGACGACAACAACGACGGTACATTTACCAAAGTTGATAAGTACTTTGCCGAACATGGGTACGCTGACGAGTTCTGCGGGTCTCTTTCTCAAGAACCCAACCAAGGCGACCGCGATCTAGCTGGTACGGCGGAGAAATCCAATTGCAATAGGCGTCGTCTGGCATTCAGTTCTCAGGACACGCCTCTAGCTCCCGCCTTCACCGAGCCTCAGATAGCTGAGGTGCGAAATATTATTAGCCCCAACACGCTCAAGAAGGCGGTCTGTGAGCAGAACTCGGTCCCATTACAGGAGATCAAGAAGAAGGGACGGAAACGAAAGACTAACAAGGGCGCCGGTGCGAGCCAGCCGGCACCGAGTTCGATCCGTGCTTAGGACGGGCCACCTTCACCTAAGGATATCTCGAGGAGGGTGCATGTGGCGGGTAGGGCGATGCTACCACCAAATATGCTGAATGCTGCAACCGGTGCTATGCGGAGTCTGCACGACAGTGTTCTTTCTTTGGAGAAGCAGCGTCTCAGAGAGAAGGATGTGGCATACCCGGTTTTCGTGGCCAAGGTGCCAGAGGGCAAGGGCTTTGTGGATGGCGACATCGGGGGTACGATCGTCCTGCGGTTTGATGACATCTTTGCTATGTTTAACCTTCATCCGCTGCACTACACCTTTGTTCGGTTGTTTTCGCTGAGTATGGAGATGCGGATCATTAGAGACAAGACCCCGGACATCGTGATAGTCGACCCCTTCTACATGCGTGCCAAGCACTTGAGCAGCGCTGGGGACCACCAAGTTGCGAGTTCACAACTCGAAGGCGTCATTCTGGCAAACCCAGATAAGGATAACTTCCTTGTGGCTTACTTTCCCGAGTAAGTCATCCCTTAACCGCCCCGTAACATATGATTTCTTAGATTTCGATCATTCTTTTTTTTCTAACATTCTGTGTTCTGTGCAGTGACACACATTGCACACTCATCCTCTTAAGCCCGAAATATTCCATGGCCACGTATTTAGACCCGAACCGTAACTCCAAGATAGACTACACAAATGTCAAGAAAGTTCTTGATGATGTTCTCACCGCCTACGCCAAATCTGGAGGCACCTTCACCAGGGCAGTTCGTAAGTATGGCAAGCACATGTTCTCACACAATACGAAGTTCTGCTGCGTCAAGCAGCCGCCTGGCGGTCAGAAGGATGCCTACTACGCCCTCCATCACATGCGGGTGATCGTAAGGGACCATCATCAACTTCTACTACCATATAATCTCAAAGATTGGGCCGCGAGCTTGTCGGCAGTCCAGGATGCGGACCTCAGACAAGAATTCTTTCGCATCCAGTCGGAGTTTGCGGACATCATCCATCAAGATGTCCTTCATACCTCGGGGCAGTTCTTCCTCAGACATCAACCGTCCAACAGTGAGATAGATGAAATGCTACAAATGCAGCGTGACAACGACCGCGATTTCATGACCATCACGACAGACGGCGGCTTCATCCATGTTCCTGTCCGATGAGTCGAGTCGAAAGTAGTGATGTGTAGTTTTGAAACATTGATTGGCTCATGTTGTAATTATACTTTAATGAATTCGTATGTCTCTTTGGTTTGGACAGTCGTTCAACTTAGATGTAATCGATGCTATTTATTAGTAGGACCATGAATCGTGCTATTAATGTCTTGCTTTTCTCTTCCGATCCTTTTGTTGCATACTTACATATTGCTTATGTATTGTATGTTGTTTGGCTTGTGCATAGAGATGCCGTCGTATGTCGTGTACAAGGGTAAGGTTCCCGGAGTCTACGACGACTGGGAGGAGTGTCGGAGACAGGTTCACCGTTTCAGCGGTAATAGTTACGAAGGGTACACCACTAGGGCGGAGGCCGAATGTAGATACGCCCGCTATCTAGAGGGAGAGAGGAGGGAGCGTTGGAGGAACCGAATGAAGACCAGTTTGATCGCGATGATGCTCATCATGAAGACCACAGCTCTCTTCTATGTGATGGTAGTTTAGATGATCGATATCGACTTGTAATGTGAAGGCAAACTCGATACTCGCGGTCTTGAGACTTGTAATGTTTTATCTTTGTTCGGTCTTTTGAATTCGGAGACTAATATGATGAATTGTATTCGGAGACTAATCTTCTATTGTATTCGATGAATCTGATGTTGCTGTGTGCTGCTGTCTATATTCTGTCCAATAATATATTTTGTAACATGTGCAAAAATCAGAAAAGCAAAAAAAAATAAAACCTAATATTCATACTAATGGCGCACCACACAAGAAACTGATGGTGCACTGTGATCATCACACTAATGGTGCATTAACTGCTGGTGCGCCATTAGAATGCCAAAGCACATGGGTACATATGGCCCCCTGGGAGGCATTCTAATGGCGCACTATAGGCTATACTAATGGCGCACTACGTGGTGCGCCATTAGAACGCCAGATACTAATGGCGCACCGGTGGTGCGCCATTAGAATTTAATTCTAATGGCGTGATGCTAGTGGCGCACCGATAGTGCGCCATTAGAAGGGAAATTCGGTGCGCCACTAGCATGCCTTTTCCTAGTAGTGATGACATGATGTAGAGGGATAAACTCAAGAAATATGATTAAAAAATCCCATCTTTTTATCCTCGATGGAAACAATACAATACGTGCCTTGCTGCCCCTACTGTCACTGGGAAAGTACACCGCAAGATTGAAACCAAAGCTAGGCACTTCTCCTATTGCAAGAAAGATCAATCTAGTATGCCAAACTAAACCGATAATTCGAAGAGACTTGCAAAGATCAAATCATGCATATAAGAATTCAGAGAAGAACCAAATATTATTCATAGATAAACTTGATCATAAATCCATAATTCATCGGATCTCGGCAAACACACCGCAAAAAGTATTACATCGAATAGATCTCCAAGAACATCGAGGAGAACTTTGTATTGAGAACCAAAGAGAGAGAAGAAGCCATCTAGCTAATAACTATGGACCCAAAGGTCTGTGGTAAACTACTCACACATCATCGGAGAGGCTATGGTGTTGATGTAGAAGCCCTCCGCGATCGATTCCCCCTCCGGCAGATCACCGGAAAAGGCCCCAGATGGGATCTCACGGGTACAGAAGGTTGCGGTGGTGGAAAAGTGGTTTTGTGGATCCCCTGATATTTTTAGGGTATAAGAGTATATATAGGCGAAATAAGTACATCGGTGGAGCTCCGTGGGGCCCATGAGGGTGGGGGGTACGCCTACCCCCCTGGGCGCGCCCTCCTGCCTCGTGGCCGCCTCGCAGACTTCCATACTTCCACTCCAAGTCTCCTAGATTGCATTTGTTCCAAGAAAGATCCACGTGAAGGTTTCGTTCCATTTGGATTACGTTTGATATTCCTTTTCTGCGAAACACTAAAATAGGCAAAAAACATAAACTAGCACTAGGCCTCCGGATAATAGGTTAGTCCCAAAAATAATATAAAAGAGCATATTAAAGCCCATTAAACATCCAAAACAGATAATATAATAGCATGGAACAATAAAAAATTATAGATATGTTGGAGACATATCAAGCATCCCCAAGCTTAATTCCTGCTCGTCCTCGAGTAGGTAAATGATAAAAACAGAATTTTTGATGTGGAATGCTACCTAACTTAATTTTCAATGTAATTTCCTTTATTGTGGCATGAATGTTCAGATCCGAAAGATTTAAGACAAAATTTTAATATTGACATAATAATAGTTCAAGCATACTAACCAAGCAATTATGTCTTCTCAAAATAACATAGCCAAACAAAGCTCATCCCTACAAAATCATATAGTTTGGCTATGCTTCATTTTCGTCACACAAAATGCTCCAATCATGCAAAACCCCGATGACAAGCCAAGCAATTGTTTCATACTTTCGTATTCTCAAACTTTTTCAACTTTCACGCAATATATGAGCGCGAGCCATGGACATAACACTATAGGTGGAATAGAATGGTGGTTGTGGAGAAGGCAAAAAAGGAAGATAGTCTCACATCAACTAGGCGTATCAATGGACTATAGAGATGCACATCAATAGATATCAATGTGAGTGAGTAGGGATTGCCATGCAATGAATGCACTAGAGCTATAAGTGTATGAAAGCTCAACAAAAGTAACTAAGTGGGTGTGCATCCAACTTGCTTGCTCACGAAGACCTAGGGCAATTTGAGGAAGCCATCATTGGAATATACAAGCCAAGTTCTATAATGAAAAATTCCCACTAGTATATGAAAGTGACAACATAAGAGACTCTCTATCATGAAGATCATGGTGCTACTTTGAAGCACAAGTGTGGAAAAAGGATAGTAACATTGCCCCTCCTCTCTTTTTCTCTCATTTATTTTATTTGGGCCTTCTCCTTTCTTTTTTATGGACTCTTTTTTTCATTCGGAGTCTCATACCGACTTTTAGGGGAATCATAGTCTCCATTATCCTTTCCTCACATGGGACAATGCTCTAATAATGAAGATCATCACACTTTTATTTACTTACAAGTCTAGAATTACAACTCGACACTTAGAACAAAATATGACTCTATGTAAATGCCTCCGGCGGTGTATCGGGATGTGCAATGAATCAAGAGTGACATGTATGAAAAGTTATGAATGGTGGCCATGCCAAAAATACGATGTCAACTACATGATCATGCAAAGCAATATGACTATGATGAAGCGTGTCATAATAAACGGAACGGTGGAAAGTTGCATGGCAATATATCTCGGAATGGCTATGGAAATGCCATAATAGGTAGGTATGGTGTCTGTTTTGAGGAAGGTAAATGATGGGTTTATGGTACCGACGAAAGTTGCGCGGCACAAGAGAGGCTAGCAATGGTGGAAGGGTGAGAGTGCGTATAATCCATGGACTCAACATTAGTCATAAGGAACTCACATACTTATTGCAAAAACTACAAGTCATCAAAACCAAGCACTATGCGCATGCTCCTAGGGGGTAGATTGGTAGGAAAAGACCATCGCTCGTCCCCCACCGCCACCCATAAGGAAGGCAATCAAAGAAACACCTCATGCTTCCAATTTGTCACACAATGGTCACCATACGTGCATGCTACGGGACTTGCAAACCTCAACACAAGTATTTCTCAATTTCACAATTACTCAACTAGCACGACTCTAATATCACCATCTTCATATCTCAAAATAATCATCAAGTATCAAACTTCTCATAGTATTCAATGTATTCTATATGAGAGTTTTTATTATACCCATCTTGAATGCCCATCATATTACGACTAATTTTATAACCAAAGCAAATTACCATGCTGTTCTAAAAGACTCTCAAAATAATATAAGTGAAGCATGAGAGATCAATAATTTCTATAAAATAAAACCACCACCGTGCTCTAAAAAGATATAAGTGAAGCACTAGAGCAAAGTTATCTAGCTCAAAAGATATAAGTGAAGCACATAGAGTATTCTAATAAATTCTGATTCATGTGTGTCTCTCCAAAAAGGTGTGTACGTTAAGGATGATTGTGGTAAACTAAAAAGCAAAGAATCAAATCATACAAGACGCTCCAAGCAAAACACAAATCATGTGGTGAATAAAAATATAGCCTTAAGTAAAGTTACTGATAGACGAAGACGAAAGAGGGGATGCCTTCCGGGGCATCCCCAAGCTTAGGCTTTTGGTTGTCCTTGAATTTTACCTTGGGGTGCCTTGTGAATCCCAAAGATTAGGCTCTTGCCACTCCTTATTCCGAAATCTATCAAATCTTTACCCAAAAACTTGAAAACTTCACAACACAACACTTAACAGAAAATCTCATGAGCTCCGTTAGTGTAAGGAAACAAACCACCACTTTAATGTACTATAATTAACTCATTCTTTATTTATATTGGTTTTAAACCTACTATATTCCAACTTCTCTATGGTTCATATCCCCCGATACTACCCATAGATTCATCAAAATAAGCAAACAACACACGAAAAACAGAATCTGTCAAAACAGAACAGTCTATAGCAATCTGGAGGTTTCAGATACTTCTGTAACTCCACAAATTCTGAAAAATTAGGACGACCTAAATAATTTGTATATTGATGTACTGCAGTTGGAATTGGTATTTTATCTCTCACTGGTAAAGAATGAAAATTATTTTCATGAGCGCATACTTTCTGTTTTTATCAGCAAGATCAAACAACAATCACCCAAGAAGACCCTAAAGGCTTTACTTGGCACAAACACTAATTAAAACATAAAAACACAATCATAACATAGGATATATAATTATTTATTACTAAACAGGAACAAAAAGTAAAGAACAAAAATAAAATTGGGTTGCCTCCCAACAAGAACTATTGTTTAACGCCCCTAGCTAGGCATAAAAGCAAGAATAGATCTCGGTATTGTCATCTTTGGTATGCAATCGATAAGTGGATCTCATAATTGATTCATAAGGTAATTTAATTTTCTTTCTAGGAAAGTGTTCCATGCCTTTCCTTAACGGAAATTGAAATCTAATATTTCCTTCTTTCATGTCAATAATTGCACCAATCGTTCTAAGGAAAGGTCTACCAAGAATAATAGGACATGTAGGATTGCAATCTATATCAAGAACGATGAAATCTACAGGAACATAATTCCTGTTTGCAACAATAAGAACATCATTAATCCTTCCCATAGGTTTCTTAATGGTGGAATCCGCAAGGTGCAGATTTAAAGAACAATCATCAAATTCACGGAAACCTAACACATCACACAAAGTTTTTGGAATTATGGAAACACTAGAACCCAAATCACACAAAGCATAGCTTTGGCATTCATAATCTTTAATCTTAGTTTTAATAGTAGGTTCCCACTCATCATAAAGTTTTCTAGGAATAGAAACTTCTAGGTCAAGCTTTTCTTCATAGGATTGCACTAAATCTTCAATGATATGTTTAGTAAAAGCTTTATTTTGATTATAAGCATGAGGGGAATTTAACAAGGATTGCAACAAGGAAATACAATCTATCAAAGAGGAATTATCATAATTAAATTCCTTGAAATCCAAAATAGTGGGTTCATTGCCATGTAAAGTTTTGACCTCTTCAATCCCACTTTTATTAATTTTAGCATCAAGATCTAGAAACTCCAAATCATTGGGATGCCTTTTAACTAAAGTTGACCCATCTCCAGTCCCATCTTTATCAAGATTCATATTGGAAAACAAAGATTTAATAGGAGACACATCAATCACTTTTAGATCTTCATCATTATTATCCTCTAGATCTTCCGATTTAGCGGCCATCTTATTAACTAAGGTGGCTTGCTTATCCGAAATTTGGCCTACTAAATTATCAAGATGGGCAAACTGAGATTTCAAACCATAAAATTCCTTAGACATATCATCAAGCTCTTTATTCATGTACTCCATAAAGCCTTTCTATTCTTTAAGCTCGTTTCTGAAGAATTATTATGCTCAAATTACAAAGACATAAAGCTTCTAACGTTCTTTTCAATTTCTTCCAACCTTCTAAGGTGAGGATCAACGCTTTCAGGCAGGGCCATCAGGGCAAACAGGCACACAAGAGGCAAGCGGAAAGAGACGAACGGAAAAGGGGCGAATAAAATGGCAAAGGTGAAGTGGCGGAGAGGAAAATGATAGGCAAATGGCAAATAATGTAATGTGAGGGAGAAGAGTTTATGATGGGTACTTGGTATGTCTTGACTTTAGCGTAGATCTCCCCGGCAATGGTGCCAGAAATCCTTCTTGCTACCTCTTGAGCATCCGTTGGTTTTCCCTTGAAGAGGAAAGGGTGATGCAGCAAAGTAGCGTAAGTATTTCCCTCAGTTTTTGAGAACCAATGTATCAATCCAGTAGGAGATAACACGCAAGTCACCTAGTACCTGCACAAACAATCAAGAACCTTGCAACCAACGCGATAAAGGGGTTGTCAATCCCTTCACGGTCACTCGCAAAAGTGAGATATGATAAAGATAGTAAGATAAATATTTTTGGTGTTTTTGTTGTATAGTTTGGAAAGTAAAGATTGCAAAATAGTAAACAAGATGCGATGTAAATAAAAAGAGATGCAATATAATAAGAAAGAGACCCGGGGACATAGGTTTCACTAGTGGCTTCTCTCATGAAAGCATGTATTACGGCGGGTGACCAAAATACTGCCGAGCAATTGATAGAAGAGCGCATAGTTATGAGAATATCTAGGTAATGATTATGAATATAGGCATCACGTCTGTGTTAAGTATACCGAAATGATTCTGCATCTACTACTATTACTCCACACATCGACCGCTATCGAGCATGCATCTAGAGTATTAAGTTCATAAGAATAGAGTAATGCATTAAGCAAGATGACATGATGTAGAGGGATAAACTCAAGCAATATGGTATAAACCCCATCTTTTTATCCTCGATGGCAACAATACAATATGTGCCTTGCTGCCCCTACTGTCACTGGGAAAGGACACCGCAAGATTGAAACCAAAGCTAAGCACTTCTCCCATTGTAATAAAGATCAATCTAGTAGGCCAAACTAAACTGATAGTTCGAAGAGACTTGCAAAGATATCAAATCATGCATATAATAATTCAGAGAAGAACTAAATATTATTCATAGATAAACTTGATCATAAATCCACAATTCATTGGATCTCGGCAAACACGTTGCAAAAAGTATTACATCGAATAGATCTCCAAGAATATCGAGGAGAACTTTGTATTAAGAACCAAAGAGAGAGAAGAAGACATCTAGCTAATAACTATGGACCCAAAGGTCTGTGGTAAACTACTCACACATCATCAGAGAGGCTATGGTGTTGATGTAGAAGCCCTCCGTGATCGATTCCCCTCCGACAGATCACCGTAAAAGGCCCCAGATGGGATGTCACAGGTACAGAAGGTTGCGGCAGTGGAAAAGTTGTTTCGTGGCTCCCCCTAATGTTTTTAGGGTATAAGAGTATATATAGGTGAAAGAAGTATGTCGGTGGAGCTCCATGGAGCCCACGAGGGTGGGGGCGTGCCCTTCTGCCTCGTGGCCACCTCGCGGACTTCCAAACTTCCACTCCAAGTCTCCTGGATTGCGTTTGTTCCAAGAAAGATCCACACGAAGGTTTCGTTCCGTTTGGATTCCGTTTTATATTCCTTTTCTGCGAAATACTAAAATAGGAAAAAAAGCAGAAACTAGCACTGGGCCTCCGGTTAATAGGTTAGTCCCAAAAATAATATAAAAGAGCATATTAAAGCCCATTAAGCATCCAAAACAGATAATATAATAGCATGGAACAATAAAAAATTATAGATACATTGGAGACGTATGAGGTTCCTATTCTTCACAGGTGGTGTCACGATGACATTCACCTGAAGACTTTCAATGCACCTTTTGGGAACCCAGATTTTCTTCATTGGGGGACCATTCCTATAGTTAGTTCCAACATATCTAGCAAATACTTCACCATTCTGATTTGTGAACAGATTATAGTCGGAGTCAGATGACTCATCAGAAGAATATGCAAATTCACATATAAATCCAGATAAAGTGGATGGATCTACGGGAGGTCCTTTCGCAGCAACCCATGAGGTTTTGGGATACTTCTTAGGTTTCCAGTAGGTCCCATCAGCAATGAGTTTGCTCTCAAAGGCAATACCCTCTTTCCCAGGGTTCCTGTTGAGGACCTGCTTTTTAAGCACATCACAAAGAGCCTGATGCCCTTTGAGGCTATTGTACATGCCTGTCACATACAATTCCTTCAACTCTGCATTGTCAGTGATACTGGTGGTATCCTCAGATGAGGAATTTGTGATAACAGAGACGGTTGACGATTTTGCAGCAATAGAAGCATTTGAACTTTCAGGTGAAGAATTAGCAGATTCTCGTTCTATGCATTTCAAACATGGTGGAATGAATTCCACCTGAGAGGAACTGATCTATTGAGCAAGCAATGGATCATGTTCCTTCTGAAGATCTTCATAACTCACCCTTCGCTGCCCAAGATCTTGCTTTCTTTGAAAAAATTCATATGAAATCTTCTCATGATTAGCTAAGAGAGTGTTATGATGGCTCTGAAGATTTTCAAACTTAGTATGAAGTCTCTGAAGATTTTTAGTCAAAGTTTGAGTTCAATCCATTTCTTCACCCAACATATCATCGCTTTCATCTAGCATGTTTTGGACCTTTTCCAAAGCTTTTTGTTGTTTAGTTGCAAGAGAAGAAAGCTTGGTATAGCTGGGTCCAAATTCATCATCACTAGACTCAGATAAGTTACATTCGGTTACCTTGGCACCTTTTGCCATGAGGCATTGTGCAGAGGATGATGGTTCAGGATCGAAAGCCATCGTTTTGAGCGATTCCTTGAAATCCTCAAACCAGGGATCATGACGAGTTCGATGACCTTCATAGACGTTAGAGAGTCGGTCCCAAATAAGCTTCGCATGGTAGAAATGCATAATGTTCCTAAATTGATTTCGGGATAAGTAGGAGCAGATGATATACTTCACCATGATGTCAAGTCGAGTGTACTTGCGAATATCATCAACCTCCTCCATCTTGCAAAGATTGGTAACACCAATCTCAGTGACGGTCCAGAGCTCGCTGTTCATCGCCATGAGGCGCTTCTTCATCATGGCCTTCCACTTGGGATAATCATGACCGTCAAAGATGGAGCATGTCACTTTCTTCATTCTTGCAGTCGACATAACTAAAACTCCAGGTGGTTAGACCAAAATCACACAGAACAAGGGAGTACCTTGCTCCGATACCAATTGAAAGTGCGTTATATCGACTAGAGGGGGTGAATAGGCAATTTTTACAAATTTGTGACTGAGGAAATTCAAGGTGAAGAATTTCCTAAGTCATGAACGACTAGCAGTGGAATAAGTACTCATATGCAAGCGTAACAGAGCAGTAGCACAGTCATCATGATGGAATGAAAACAAACATAGAGTACAAGTAGCGTGAACACAGGATTAGCAGGCTGAAGAAAAAGTGACTGAAGAATTAGGATTAAGGAAATTGAGAAAGTCTTCAGTCAAAGTCTTCAAACAGTAACGATCAAGTACTTATACACAAGAATGAGTTTCGTGGAATTGTCACGGCAGATGTCCTAGTGTGAGGACTTAGTCGTGGAGCCATCGCAACGAGGTTATCTTAAAGGGGTTAATCAGGACAAGGGAAACGAGGAATTTATACTGGTTCGGCCCCATGCGGTGAAGGTAAAAGCCTAATCCAGTTGGAGGTGGTATTGCTAGGGTTTCGATGAGCAGGGAGCGAATACGCTTAACCCGGCTCTTAAGCATGGCGGTTTATATCCATGGGATTTAAGCCGCCTTCGGATTTGGACCCTCTACTAAGCCTATCTATGAACCGCCATTGTTAATATGCTCTTGGTCATCATTGAGATGAACCGCCATAGGGATGACCTGGCCCCTCCTGGGTGGGTCATACCTGATGGTCATATCCCCAACATTAGGCCCGAGGTTGATTTGAACTTGTTCATGTCAATCTTCAAGACTTAGAAAATTTCTTCCTCCTCTTACTATGAAATATTGTAACCTGCCATGATGTCATCTCCAAAAATCGTGATAACCTGCCATGATGTCACCTACGATTAATGCTACACAGAATCCAAATCTTAATAAATCTCTTTCTTTACTGACCCTTTGAAAATCGAGGCGCACGTGCCGTCACATATCCACTTTAATATTTCCTCGATTCCCGCACCTGCCGTTTGTACTTCCAAGCCTATAAATAAGACCATGGAATCACCTTTCATTCTTCTCCTTCTCCTTCTCGATTTCTTCCTCCTCGCGACGCACCAATCCGCATGAGCCCCGCCGCCATCGACCTTCGTCACCGACCTCAACTCCGGCCGCTGCATCACCTTGAACGGACCAGAAAACCGCGGCGCCACTCCGCTGTCCTATCAGCATTAGTAAGCCCTCCTTCCTTTCACCATAGATCTATCATTAGGATTCATCGGTGTTCGTCGCTGCCCTTCTTTCTCCTTGTTTATATCCATGGATTAGATCCCAAATGAACATAAATCTTGCGCGGTAGTAGTTTAGAACCTGTTTTCGATACTAGAATATATCCTCATCGCGACAGATCTCCTCTAGGGAACCTCTGCTTTTCCACTATCACCTCTATAGGTTTCGAATTTATTCCCTTTTCTGAGCAGCGGTAGATTGCTACCTCTTGAGCACTGCGTTGGTTTTCCCTTGAAGAGGAAAGGGTGAAGCAGTAGAGAAGCGTAAGTATTTCCCTCAGTTTTTGAGAACCAAGGTATCAATCCAGTAGGAGGCCACGCACGAGTCCCTCGCACCTACACAAACAAATAAACTCCTCGCAACCAATGCGATAAAGGGGTTGTCAATCAATTCACGGTCACCTACAAGAGTGAGATCTGATAGATATGATAAGATAATGTTTTTGGTATTTTTATGATAAAGAGAAATAACGATGCAAGTAAAATAAATGGCAAAGGAAATAACTAAGTATTGGAAGATTAATATGATGGAAAATAGACCCGTGGGCCATAGGTTTCACTAGAGGCTTCTCTCGAGAGCATAAGTATTATGGTGGGTGAACAAATTACTGTTGAGCAATTGACAGAATTGAGCATACTTATGAGAATATATAGGTATGACCGTGTATATAGGCATCACGTCCGAGACAAGTAGACCGACTCCTGCCTGCATCTACTACTATTACTCCACACATCGACCGCTATCCAGCATGCATCTAGAGTACTAAGTTCAAGAGAACAGAGTAACGCTTTAAGGAAGATGACATGATGTAGAGGGACAAACTCATGCAATATGATATAAACCCCATCTTGTTATCCTCGATGGCAACAATACAATACGTGCCTTGCTGCCCCTACTGTCACTGGGAAAGGACACCGCAAGATTGAACCCAAAGCTAAGCACTTCTCCCATTGCAAGAAAGATCAATCTAGTAGGCCAAACCAAACTGATAATTCGAAGAGACTTGCAAAGATAACCAATCATACATATAAAAGAATTCAGAGAAGATTCAAATATTGTTCATAGATAAACTTGATCATAAACCCACAATTCATCGGTCTCAACAAACACACCGCAAAAGAAGATTACATCGAATAGATCTCCACAAGAGAGGGGGAGAACTTTGTATTGAGATCCAAAAAGAGAGAAGAAGCCATCTAGCTAATAACTATGGGCCCGAAGGTCTGAAGTAAACTACTCACACTTCATCGGAGGGGCTATGGTGTTGATGTAGAAGCCCTCCATGATCGGTGCCCCCTCCGGTGGAGCTCCAGAAAAGGCCCCAAGATGGGATCTCGTGCATACAGGAAGTTACGGCGGTGGAATTAGGGTTGTGGCTCTGTATCTGGTAGTTTGGGGGTACGTAGGTATATATAGGAGGAAGGAGTACGTCGGTGGAGCAACATGGGCCCCATGAGGGTGGAGGGCGCGCCTGGGGGTAGGCGCGCCCCCCTACGTCATGCCTTCCTGGTTGATTGCTTGACGTAGGGTCCAAGTGCTCTGGATCATGTTTGTTCCGAAAATCACGTTCCCGAAGGTTTCATTCCGTCTGGACTCCGTTTGATATTCCTTTTCTGCGAAACTCTGAAATAGGAAAAAAAACCAGCAATTCTGGGCTGGGCCTCTGGTTAATAGGTTAGTCCCAATAATAATATAAAAGTGTATAATAAAGCCCAATAATGTCCAAAATAGGATATAATATAGCATGGAACAATCAAGAATTATAGATACGTTGGAGACGTATCAAGCATCCCCAAGCTTAATTCCTGCTCGTCCTCGAGTAGGTAAATGATAAAAACAGAATTTTTGATGTGGAATGCTACTTGGCATAATTTTAATGTAATTCTCTTGATTGTGGTATGAATTTTCAGATCCGAAAGATTCAAGACAAAAGTTCAATATTGACATAGAAATAATAATACTTCGAGCATACTAACTAAGCAATTATGTCTCTTCAAAATAACATGGCCAAAGAAAGTTATCCCTACAAAATCATATAGTCTGGCTATGCTCCATCTTCACCACACAAAGTATTTAAATCATGCACAACCCCGATGACAAGCCAAGCAATTGTTTCATAATTTTGGTGTTCTCAAACTTTTTTAATCTTCACGCAATACATGAGCGTGAGCCAGGGACATAGCACTATATGTGGAATAGAATGGTAGTTGTGGAGAAGACAAAAAGGGAGAAGATAGTCTCACATCAACTAGGCATATCAACAGGCTATGGAGATGCCCATTAATAGATATCAATGTGAGTGAGTAGGGATTGACATGCAACGGATGCACTAGAGCTATAAGTATATGAAAGCTCAACAAAAAGAACTAAGTGGGTGTGCATCCAACTTGCTTGCTCACGAAGACCTAGGGCATTTTGAGGAAGCCCGTCGTTGGAATATACAAGCCAAGTTCTATAATGAAAAATTCCCACTAGTATATGAAAGTGATAGCATAGGAGACTCTCTATCATGAAGATCATGGTGCTACTTTGAAGCACAAGTGTGGAGAAAAAGGATAGTAGTATTGCCCCTTTTTATTTATTTATTTATTCTTTTTTTGGCCTTCTTTTTTTTATTTGGCCTTTCTCCTTTTTTTTATTGGGACAATACTCTATGAATGATGATCATCACACTTCTATTTATTTACAACTCAATGATTACAACTCGATACTAGAACAAAGTATGACTCTATATGAATGCCTACGGCGGTATACCGGGATAGCAATGATGCATGAGTGACTTATATGAAAGAATTATGAACGGTGGCTTTGCCACAACTAAAATGTCAACTACATGATCATGCAAAGCAATATGACAATGATGGAGCGTGTCATAGTAAACGGAACGGTGGAAAGTTGCATGGCAATATATCTCGGAATGGCTATGGAAATGCCATGATAGGTAGGTATGGTGTCTATTTTGAGGAAGGTATATGGTGGGTGTATGATACCGGCGAAAGGTGCACGGTATTAGAGAGGCTAGCAATGGTGGAAGGGTGAGAGTGCGTATAATCCATGGACTCAACATTAGTCATAAAGAACTCACATACTTATTGCAAAAATCTATTAGTTATCGAAGCAAAGTACTACGCGCATGCTCCTAGGGGGCTAGATTGGTAGGAAAAGACCATCGCTCGTCCCCGACCACCACACATAAGGAGGACAATCAATAAATACATCATGCTCCGACTTCTTAACATAACGGTTCACCATACGTGCATGCTACGGGAATCACAAACTTCAACACAAGCATTTCTCAAATTCACAACTACTAAACTAGCATGACTCTAATATCACCATCTCCATATCTCAAAACAATTATCAAGTTTCAAACTTCTCATAGTATTCAACACACTCATAAGAATTTTTTTATTAATCTTGAATGCCTAAAATAATTAAAGCAAATTACCATGCTGTTTTGTAGGACTCTCAAAATAATCTATGTGAAGCATGAGAGAACAAAAGTTTCTAAAAAACAAATCCACCATCGTGCTCTAAAAGATATAAGTGAAGCACTAGAGCAAAAACTATATAACTCAAAGGATATAAGTGAAGCACATAGAGTATTCTAACAATTTCCGAATCATGAGTCTCTCTCAAAAAGTTGTGTGCATCAAGGATGATTGTGGAAAACTAACAAATAAAGACTCAAATAATACAAGACGCTCCAAGCAAAACACATATCATGTGGTAAATAAAAATATAGCTCCAAGTAAAGTTACGATAGAAGTAGACGAAAGCGGGGATGCCTTCCGGGGCATCCCCAAGCTTTGGATTTTATGTGTCCTTAGATTATCTTGGGGTGCCATGGGAATCCCCAAGCTTATGATCTTTCCAGTCCTTGTTCCATAATCCATCAAATCTTTACCCAAAACTTGAAAACTTCACAACACAAAACTTAAAGTAGAAGCTCGTGAGCTCCGTTAGTGAAAGAAAACAAAACACCACTTCAAGGTAATGTAATGAACTCATTATTTATTTATATTGGTGTTAAACCTACTGTATTCCAACTTTTCTATGATTTATAAACTATTTTACTAGCCATAGATTCATCAAAATAAGCAAACAACACACGGAAAACAGAATCTGTCAAAAACAGAACAGTATGTAGTAATCTGTAGCTAACGCAAGATCTGGAACCCCAAAAATTCTAAAATAAATTGATGGACTTGAGGAATTTATCTATTAATCATCTACAAAAATAATTAACTAAATAGAACTTTCCAAATAAAAATGGCAGCAGTTCTCGTGAGCGCTAAAGTTTCTGTTTTTTACAGCAAGATTAAAAAGACTTTCCCCAAGTCTTCCCAACGGTTCTACTTGGCACAAACACTTATTAAACAAAAAAACACAACCAAAACAGAGGCTAGATAAATTATTTATTACTAAACAGGAGCAAAAAGCAAGGAATAAAAATAAAATTGGGTTGCCTCCCAACAAGCGCTATCGTTTAACGCCCCTAGCTAGGCATCAAAGCAAGGATAGATCTAGGTATCTTTAGTTGGTAATTCTTTAATGAGACATCTATCACCCTTAGGAGTTTCTTTATTTTTATTAATTATCAAACTTCTAGGCACAAAATCAAAAAAATCATTAGTAGCAAATGGTTCCTTAATGATAGCAAAAAGATTGGGATGGATACTTATAGATTTGAGATCCGTAGTTTCCTTGCTAGAGGATTCACCCTTATTTTTAGGAACATACATAAGCTTGGCAATTTTAGTTGGAGGACTAGGAGTATTCTTTACGGAAGAAAAGGCGGTTCCCAAGTTGGTAATGATACCCTCAAGTTTACCGATTCTAGTGGAATCCTGATTTGTTCTTTCATTAACTATCGATTCCTTCTCCTTAATATTTTCTAAAGTGACTCCTACTTTAGATCCATATTGAGTAATTTGGTTGTGGATCTTTTTATCCAGATTTTCAATTAACTCTACAGTAGCAACTTTATTTTCAATAATTTCAAGTTTTTGCATTACATGCTCCAAAGTTAACATAGTTCCATTAACCAAAAGAGGGGGTGAGCCAAACAAATCTGTCATAGCATTATAAGAATCAAAAGTGTGGCTACCCAGGAAATTCCCTTCGGTAATGGTATCAAGGACATATCTGTGCCAAAGCATAATGCCTGCATAAAAATTGAGGATAATAATAGAAGTAGATTGCTTCCTGGTAGATCTATTTTGAGCATTGCAAAGTCTATACCAAGCGTCTTTTAGATTTTTCTCCCTCCCTTTGCTTAAAATTAAGAACTTCATTTTTAGGAGACAACGGAGAAGATAGAGAACTAGCCATAACGATAAGTAAGCAATCCGACACACAAGAAAACGAGAAACAGGCAAAAAGAGGTGAATAGAGAAAGAGAGGGAGGATGGAGAGAGAGGGCGAATAAAACAGCAAGGGTGAAGTGGGGGAGAGGAAAACGAGAGGCAAATGGCAAATAATGTAATGCGGGAGATAAGGGTTTGTGATGGTTACTTGGTATGTTGACTTTTGCGTAGACTCCCTGGCAACGGCGCCAGAAATCCTTCTTGCTACCTCTTGAGCACTGGGTTGGTTTTCCCTTGAAGAGGAAAGGGTGATGCAGCAGAGCAGCGTAAGTATTTCCCTCAGTTTTGGAGAACCAAGGTATCAATCCAGTAGGAGGCCACGCACGAGTCCCTCGCACCTACACAAACAAATAAACTCCTCACAACCAACGCGATAAAGGGGTTGTCAATCCCTTCACGGTCACCTACGAGAGTGAGATATGATAGATATGAGAAGATAATATTTTTGGTATTTTTATGATAAAGAGAAATAAAGATGCAAGTAAAATAAATGGCAAAGGAAATAACTAAGTATTGGAAGATTAATATGATGGAAAATAGACCCGGGGGCCATAGGTTTCACTAGAGGCTTCTCTCAAGAGCATAAGTATTACAGTGGGTGAACAAATTATTGTTGAGCAATTGATAGAATTGAGCATAGTTATGAGAATATCTAGGTATGATCATGTATATAGGCATCACGTCCGAGACAAGTAGACCGACTCCTGCCTGCATCTACTACTATTACTCCACACATCGACCGCTATCCAGCATGCATCTAGAGTATTAAGTTCAAGAGAACAGAGTAACGCTTTAAGCAAGATGACATGATGTAGAGGGATAAACTCATGCAATATGATATAAACCCCATCTTGTTATCCTCAATGGCAACAATACAATACGTGCCTTGCTGCCCCTACTGTCACTGGGAAAGGACACCGCAAGATTGAACCCAAAGCTAAGCACTTCTCCCATTGCAAGAAAGATCAATCTAGTAGGCCAAACCAAACTGATAATTCGAAGAGACTAGCAAAGATAACCAATCATACATAAAAGAGTTCAAAGAAGATTCAAATATTGTTCATAGATAAACTTGATCATAAACCCACAATTCATCAGTCTCAACAAACACACCGCAAAAGAAGATTACATCGAATAGATCTCCACAAGAGAGGGGGAGAACTTTGTATTGAGATCCAAAAAGAGAGAGGAAGCCATCTAGCTAATAACTATGGACCCGAAGGTCTGAAGTAAACTACTCACACTTCATCGGAGGGGCTATGGTGTTGATGTAGAAGCCCTCCGGGATCGATGCCCCCTCCGGTGGAGCTCCGGAAAAGGCCCCAAGATGGGATCTCGTGGATACAGAAAGTTACGGCAGTGGAATTAGGGTTTTGGCTCCGTATCTGGTAGTTTGGGGGTCCGTAGGTATATATAGGAGGAAGGAGTATGTCGGTGGAGCAACGTGGGCCCCACGAGGGTGGAGGGTGTGCCTGGGAGGGTAGGCGCGCCCCCCTACCTCGTGCCTTCCTGGTTGATTGCTTGACGTAGGGTCCAAGTCCTCTGGATCATGTTCGGTCCGAAAATCATGTTCCCGAAGGTTTCATTCCGTTTGGACTCCTTTGATATTCTTTTTCTGCGAAACTCTGAAATAGGCAAAAAACAGCAATTCTGGGTTGGGCCTCCGGTTAATAGGTTAGTCCCAAAAATAATATAAAAGTGTATAATAAAGCCCAATAATGTCCAAAACAGGATATAATATAGCATGGAACAATCAAAAATTATAGATACGTTGGAGACGTATCATAGATCCGAATTTATAGCTTCAACATGTGGAACCTGTTTGTCCTAACACTTAGTAGATCTTGAATATCTTAGTCATGGCGGCTTATTATGCCGGCTTATCGTTACTTCATATATAATTAGGCCTCGCTTAAGCCACCATTCTGAACATGGACTGCAATTGTTAACTTGTAATCCCACCAACTAACTTGAGCCGGCAAATTATTTCCTTTCTTTAGGTTGTCCTTTCACCATGCCGCCAAAGACAATTACGACCTGTAACGGGGTTCCCTCCGTCGTCACTAAGAGCACTTTGAAGGATTTTGTCACCGTTGGATATTTGCCAGAGAAAAGTGTCATGCATTACCGTGCTCCTGACCCGGGCGAAGAGAGACCTCAGCCAAAGGACGGTGAAGTTATTATCTTCACTGATCATATGAACCGGGGCTTCTCGCCGCTCGGCTCTAAGTTCTTTAGGGATGTCCTGCACTTCTTCAAACTCCATTTGCAAGACATTGGACCCAACTCCATATTAAACATCTTTAACTTTCAAGTTTTCTGTGAGGTATACCTTCAAGAAGAGCATAGTGTTGAGATTTTCAGGGAATACTTCTACCTGAACCGGCAAAATGAGTTCACAAACAGGCCCAACATGGAACTTGGTGGAATTTCAATTCAACGCAGAAGAGATGCCATTTTCCCTCAAGCAGCTCTACCAAGTCACCCCAAGGACCGGAACCAAATATGGTTCTACTGCAAAGATATCTCACCGTCTGATGAAAATCCATTGCCGGGTTATCGTGCTGAACGTCTCGACTCAAGTTATCAACTCCCTGATAAACCTACCACCGCCGAACGCAAGAAACTCATTCCTACAATCAAAAAAGTCCAAGCCTTGCTAGGAAACGGTACTGGAGTCGATTTAATCCGCTGCTGGGTCGCATGGCGGATTATACCCTTAAACCGCCGACCCGGCTTAATGTGTACTTATACTGGAGGAACACATGATCCCTTATGCCATAGCTCTCTGCGTCTGACTGAAGAGGGCATCACTAAAATGGCAACAACGCTTGTAAATAGCAAATTTGAAGACTGCAGCAAAGTGGGCTTGAATCCTTTCTGCCAGCTTAACCCGCCGCCAGATGTAAGTCTCTTGATTTCTTTTACCTTACTTCATCACCCAAACATTGCGTGAACTCAAATATATTATTCTTCCGCAGGCTAAATCTGACTTCTAGAAGGCAAAATACGACCATAAGGCTGCCAAAAAGGCTAGGGCTGCCACGAAAGCCGCCAAAAAGACCATCAGGAGATCCAGGAAGAAACCAAGCGCCTCTGATCTGCTTAAGCTGGATGAAACCTTTGAGTCGGAGGTAGCCCTTGACTCTCTTGGCTTGTTTTTCAACCACCTTATTGACACTGACTATTGCCAGGATGACACGGGAGCCAGCCAAGCGGTTGAAGAAGAGGTAACTATCATTTCCTTTGACTCAGAACCTTTACCAAGACAGAAACTTCGGCGAGTAACCCGGAAAGCAAGGTTTTCACACCCCTTGGCTTATTTAGACCCTCACTTTCTTTTGAAATGACAGCAACACGAGAGCCGCCGCCAGACCCGGACCAGTGGAGGTGAACATTTATCCTCCGGCTTACCAAACACTCCTCGAAAGCATCAAAATGAGGTTCTTTTTTACCTTAACTCTTTTATTTACTGGCAGGTTTTTGTTTTCGTTAACCACTCAATTCCTTTGACTTATTTTTGCGGGAGATTTGTCGCTCTTCCCCTAGCGATTCATCAGAGACTCAACTGCTGGCTTTCAAGACTGCCCCTGGGTAAGAATAATTATCTTTCTTCTGTACCTTTATATCTTCATCATTATGCTGACTTGTCCAAATTCTTTTTAGCGGTCAAGCAAAGCCCAACAAGAAAGAGAAGGCGACAAAACGGGCCGAAGATCCTAAAGCCGCTGAACCGGACCAACCAACCTTTGCACCAGAAAACTCTGAACAACCATAAGATCCTTCTCCCAATGCTCAACCTGAGATACCTGAGTTGTCTGTTGATGAAACCAATATTGACCCGTCAACTACTAAACCGTCAAGCTTAGTTAACCCGCTAGAGACTCATGCTGATGATGTTTTAATCACTGGCACCGAATTTACTGAGCCGGGGAATCCAACTGTACTAGCGAGACATTCTGCCAAACAAGAAGTCATGGAAAGACGGAAAGTGAGGTTCGATGTCTCCCACTATGCTCAATTGAGTAATAGTGAAGTATTATCTGGTTATCTCAGTCAAGTACACTCCATCCGTGACTTGGAAATTGAGATGGTCAAACAGATGCACCAGAAGTATGAGGTACGTCCTCCGGCTTATATAAGTTATATATCCTACCAGCCCCCAAGTCTTCTGATTATGATAAGATTGAATAATCTGTAGACGTAAAAAACTTACAAGCTTCTATCCTAGACTCCCTCTAAGTCCGGTTTAAAACTAAACCGGATGCTGATAGTAGCATAATTTTGCATTTGTAGTCCCCAAGGGCCGGTTTAATCAGTATGAATGAGTCGGTGCTATTGATCACTGTAAAAGAACAGAATTGAACTCTATAGCCCCCATGAGTCGGCTGAGACTGCTGATAGCTTACCCGGCTCATCTTTAGTAAGAGACAAGCAATATGCATTAGCCCCCAAGTGCCAAGTGTTGTTGCTTGCAAAGCACTTGGGACTTTAGAAACGCCATTTCCATTGAAAAATTGCATTGACAAACATTAGCCCCCAAGTGCCAAGTGGTTTTGCTTACAAAGTGCTTGGGACTTAACTGTTGTAATCCACCTTGATAAATCTGCCTACAGGCTGCTACCATTAAATTGGAAACTCAACTGAACGAGGCCAAGACCCGGCTGGCAGCTCAGGAAACTGAGACCCAGAAGGCTGAATCAAAATTCCAGTTTAGTGTGTCTAAATCGAAAAAATTGAAGACCAGCTTTACTGCAGATAAAGAGGCTTGGGCTAAGGAAAAGACTGCCCTGATACAACGTGCTGAGAAAGCAGAGGCGGCTCTTGAGGAAGTTACCACTGAACTCACCGATTTAAAACACCATGTGTCTCAGATGGTTTCTGCTATGTTCGGTAAATCACCTTGCTATTTATCCAAAGTGAGTATTTGTCGTCATAATGTAAGCCGCCATTTGACCAATTTTTAACTTACTCAGGTCCCAGGAGCAGCAACCTTAGCTAAGACACACTGGTGAAGCTCAAGGCGGTCTATAATCTTGTTGAGAAACTATACACCGGAGCTCAGCGGACTCTCGCTACTATCTCCCCAATGAATCAAGGGACAAACCTGTTAAGTGATGTTTTGAAGAAACTATCCATCTTGCCCACCAGATTTCAAGAAATCAAACGGTCTTGTGCTAGAGCCGGAGCTGTAACAGCCTTGAGCCATGCCAAAGCATGGGTACCGGAACTAGACCCGACAGATGTAGCTAGTGGGTATCCTAGTTTAAAGGAAGATGGAACCTCTTTTGATCAGCAAGACTTTGCCGCCTGTGTCAAAGAAATTTGTCCTCATGCAATAGTCATCGCTGAAGAGACCAATCTTTCCAAGTACCAGCCGACTTATGATAAAGATAATCAGAAGATGCAGACGCCTTCATATAAAGAGATGGGCTTAATTCCGCCGATTCGTAAGCACACTTTTTCCCTTGACATTGACCCGTCCAATCTGATTGACGACGAGGCTAAATTCTTTGCCTTGCGTGGCTTTGACTGGTCCAAACCAAACTTCCAGACGGTGGAGGAGGAAGAAGAATCGGCAAGGGATGAACCGGAGGCCTCCCGTTAGCAAGATCAAGAAGAGTGAACCGCTAGGTTGTTGAAAAGATGTTAAGTCTTGATAAAACACTTGTCCTTATGTTAGCTCATGGAGCTATGTAATAGAATAGTTAAACTTGAATTGGTCGTGCCATCATGCATGTTTTTCTGTCTTCCGTAACACTGATTATCCACCGGTTTAAAGAACCACTCTTTGTATGATAATCTTTGACTTATGCAGATGTTTATTATACTCCCGCACACAGAAAAAAACACAAGGGCCCTAGTGGCTTACCGCCGGGCAGGTCATGATACCCAATGAAAGCCGCTGGGGACAAATAGTCCATAACCATGGCATGTCTGATAACTGTTAAGAAAACAACATACCTGTGATATTGGATCACACTGTTGGTTTACCAAGCTAGTGTAATGAGGGTGATAACCCAAAAATTGAGCACTGGTAATTATCATTTATTGCCGGCTTTTGAACAAAGCCAGACTGGGTTAATAAACACCGGATATTATCGTATCTCATACTAGTGACCTATAGTCAAAAGCCAGGCCGGATTAATAAACACCGGATAGTATCTCATCTCATACTGGCGACTTATAGTCAAAAGCCAGGCCGGGTTAATAAACACCGGTGAATTATAATCATAAAGCCTTATAAGCCTCACCAAATAAACCTCAAAAAAGAAAAAATCTGTCGAATAAAAACAAACGAAAAAATGAGGCTTTTCATGGGCTGCCAGGCCGAAAATCGAGTGTTTTCACAGGCCGCACAGCCACTGAGTTAAACCTATATACAAACCTTATAAGATGGACCTCACATAACCAATCGTCGTTTTAACTTTGACAAGTTCAGTGTCAGCACAAGATTGACTTGTCAAACATTCGGTGGGTCATTCCAGGATTACCTGGGCGGAGTGGCTTACTTAAAAAGGCAGGATAACCCATAGTTTTAGGTGAATACACCTGGCTTCCAAGCCTGGCTTTTAAGACTATTACAAGGGTTATAAAAAACTCTTCGTTCTTTAGAACAAAAGAGCCCCCAAGAAATATTTTTGAGTTGTGCTCAATGGGTGCCCATGTTTGAGTTGTGCTTTTGCAACAGACTCTCTTTGGTCCCTATTAACCTGGGTAGATGCCCCCAAGTTTTTTTGTGGCCAATAAGCCAGATCAAAGGGTAATCATAACTTCGCTCTATAAAGCAAAAGCCCCCAAGTGACCAAAAACTCGTTATTTAAAAGAAACAAAACGACAGAGGCCCTGCTTTAGTAGGGATGCCGGTTTATTATATTGATCATAATATATACATTGTCAAAAATATGCACATCAGAAGAGCCAGTGGCTCAAGTGTAGTAAGGCCGAAGATGAGCAATATTCCATGGCCGGCGGGTCTCTTCCTCCGACGTGCGTGAGTCCTTGTGGTCTCGAACATAGATAAGGTAATATGACCCGTTGTTCAGATTCTTGCTGACCACAAAGGGTCCTTCCCAAGGTGGGGATAACTTGTGCATATCAGTCTGATCCTGGATAAGCCGGAGCACCAGATCGCCTTCTTGAAAGGTTCAGGTTCTAACCCGGCGGCTATGGTAACAGCGCAGATCTTGCTGGTAAATCGCCGAACGAGCCGCCGCTATGTCACGCTCCTCATCTAATAGGTCAAGTGCTTCCTGACGTGCTTTTTCATTGTCATCTTCAACATAAGCCACCACACAAGGTGAGTCCTGACGGATGTCACTAGGGAGAACCGCCACTTCTCCGTAGACCATGAAGAAAGGTGTATAACCCATAGACCTGTTGGGGTGGTGTTAATGCTCCATAACACGGAAGGTAACTCCTCCACCCAACAACCCAGCGTCCTCTGTAAGGGAACCATAAGCCGGGGCTTGATGCCTCTTAGGATATCTTGATTGGCTCTCTCAGCTTGACCATTAGATTGGGGGTGAGCCACTGATGATACATCAAGCCAGATATGCTCACGTTCACAAAATTCTTCCATAGCACCCTTGGAGAGATTAGTGCCATTGTCCGTTATAATGCTATGTGGAAAGCCAAAATGGAAGATCACCTTTTTCATGAATTGAACCGCCATTGCTGCATCACACTTACTGACTGGCTCTTCCTCTACCCACTTAGTGAACTTATCAACCACCACCAAAAGGTGGGTCTTCTTACCCTTGGATCTTTTGAAAGGTCCAACCATATCAAGCCCCCAAACTGCAAACGGCCAAGTAATTGGAATCATCCTCAATTCTTGAGCTGGCACATGGGCTCGTCGTGAAAATTTCTGACATCCATCACACCTGCTGAACAGGTCTTCAGCATCAGCATGAGCTGTTAGCCAATAAAACCAATGATGAAAAGCTTTAGCCACAAGAGACTTTGAAGCAACATGATGACCATAGTCTCCTTCATGAATCTCACGTAGGATCTCACGACCCTCTTTCGGAGAAACACAACGTTGAAAAGCCCCTGTAACACTACGGTGATGCAGCTCTCCATTGACAATTGTCATTGACTTAGACCGCTAGGTTATCTGCCTGGCTAAGGTTTCATCCTCAGATAACTCACCTCAGGTCATATAAGCCAAATAAGGGACTATCCAATCAGGAATTACATGAAGAGCTGCCACCAACTGAGCTTCCAGGTCAGGAATAGCCAAGTCCTCCTCTATAGGTAACTTGAACAATGGGTTATGCAAAACGTCAAGAAAAACATTAGTCGGCACCAGTTTACATTGGGAACCCAACCGGCTTAAGGCATCATCCGCTTCATTTTTCCTCCAATCAACATGCTCAACTTGATAACCTTTGAAGTGACAAGCAATAACATCCACTTCTCGTCGATAAGACGCCATGAGTGGATCCTTAGAATCCCAAGTACCAGAGACTTGTTGAGCCACCAGATCTGAGTCACCAAAACACCTAACCCGGCTTAAGTTCATTTCCTTAGCCATCTGAAGACCATGGAGCAAGGCCTCATATCCAAATGCATTGTTACTGCAAGGGAACGTCAAACGGAGAACATAACAAAATTTATCACCTCGAGGGGAAGCGAGCACAACTCCAGCCCCCGAGTCCTCCAATTGCCTGGACCCATCAAAGTGAATAGTCCAATACGTGTTATCTGGCTTTTCCTCAGGCATCTGTAGCTCTGTCCATTCATTGATGAAATCCACCAGCGCCTGAGACTTGATGGTCGTGCGAGGCATATATTTCAAACCATGAGGACCAAGCTCAATGACCCACTTGGCTATCTGACATGTGGCTTCTCTGTTATTAATAATGTCCCCTAAAGGAGTAGACTAACCACAGTGATGGGATGACCCAGAAAATATTGCTTAAGCTTCTGACTGGCCATGAACACCCCATATACAAGTTTTTGCCAGTGCGGATATCTCTGTTTGGACTCAATAAGCACCTCGTTGATGTAGTAAACCAGCCATTGAACCGGATATTCCTTGCCTGCCTCCTTCCGTTTCACCGCAATAACCACGCTAACAGCCCGGGCATTGGCAGCTACGTACAACAATAATGGCTCCTTATCAACAGGAGCAGCCAGAACAGGCGGCTCAGCCAGCTGCTTCTTCAAGTACTCAAACGCTGCATTAGCGGCATCACTCCAAACAAAATTATCTGTCTTTTTCATTATCTGAACAGAGGGATGGCCTTCTCTCCCAACCGGCTTATGAACCGGCTTAATGCCGCAATACGACCCACCAGACGTTGCACATCATTGACACACGCCAGTTTAGCCAGAGAAGCGATGGCTTTGCTTTTTTCCAGATTAGCTTCAATGCCCCTGTTAGACACCAAAAACCCCAAGAGCTTGCCTGCCGGCACACCAAAAACACACTTGGCCGGGTTAAGCATCATTTTATAAACCCGGAGATTATCAAAGGTTTCCTTCAAATCATCTATCAATGACTCCTTCTTTCTGGACTTCACCACAGTATCATCCACATAGGCATGAACATTGTGCCCAATCTGATTATGAAGGCAATTCTGCACACATCTCTGATAAGTCGCCTGGGCACTCTTGAGTCCAAAAGGCATGGACACATACCAGAAGGCTCCAAAGGGGGTTATGAAAGTTGTCTTCTCCTGGTCCTTAACTGTCATCTTGATCTGACGATAACCAGAATAAGCATCCAAAAAACTCAAACACTCAGAACCCGCCGTAGCATCGATAATCTGATCAATACGAGGGAGAGCAAAAGGATCAGCAGGATAAGCCTTGTTTAAATCCGTATAGTCCACACACATACACCAAGTGCCGTTCTTCTTAAGTACCAGCATCGAGTTAGCCAACCACTCAGGATGGAAAACTTCAATGATAAACCTGGCTGCCAAGAGCCGGGCCACTTCCTCTCCAATGGCCTTCCGCCTCTCCTCGTTAAACCAGCAAAGAAACTGCTTAACTGGCTTAAATTTTGGATCAATATTAAGAGTGTGCTCAGTGAGTTCTCTCGGTACACCCAGCATGTCTGAAGGCTTCCATGCAAAGATGTCCCGGTTCTCAAGGATGAACTCGATGAGCGCGATTTCCTATTTTGGATCCAGATTGGCACTGATACTGAACTGCTTCGACGAATTGCCAGGAACGAAATCAACCATCTTAGTGTCATCGGCTGACTTAAATTTGAGTGAAGGATCCTTCTCTGTGGTTGGCTTCTTTAGAGACGTAATGTCCGCCGGGTCAACATTATCCTTATAAAATTTCAGCTCCTCAGTTGCACAAATAGACTCAGCATAAGCAGTGTCTCCTTCCTCACACTCCAAGGCTATCTTCTGGCTCCCATGCATCATGATGATTCCCTTGTAACCTAGCATCTTGAGCTGCAGATACACATAACAAGGTCGCGCCATGAACTTGGCATAAGCCGGCCGTCCAAACAGAGCGTGATATGGGATGTGGATCTTGACCACTTCAAAGGTCAATGTCTCCGACCTAGAGTCATGATCATCTCCAAAAACAACTTCTAGAGCTATCTTGCCAACAGGGTAGGCCGACTTACCAGGTACCACGCCATGGAAAACAGTGTTTGATGGCTTAAGATTTTTATCAGTCAACCCCATGCGACGGAAAGTTTCATAATAAAGGATATTGATGCTGCTCCCTTCGTCCATGAGTACCTTGGTGAACTTATACCCTCCGACCTGAGGTGCGACAACCAAAGCCAAATGACCCGGATTATCAACCCGGGGCGGGTGATCTTTCCGACTCCACACAATGGGCTGCTCAAACCAGCGCAAGTAATGGGGAACCGTCGGCTCAACAGCATTGACTGCCCTCTTATGAAGCTTCTGGTCATGCTTACATAAGCTAGTGGTGAATACATGATACTGTCCACTATTCAACTACTTCGGGTTTCTCTGATAACCAGACTGTTGTTGCTGTTGACTCCCCTGATTACTCTGCTGATCGTAACCACCCTGATTGTCGTGATTACCTTGATTTCCTTGGAATCCAGAGTTAGAGTCGCCACCGCCATAACCCGGTCCATGAGACCCGGATCCTGAACCGCCACCTGGCCCATGACTGTCTTGAAAAAGATTGGAATTCTTGTACTCCTTCATAATGTAACAATCCTTCCAGAGGTGCCCGTACGGTCTTTCTCGCGTACCATGTCTTAGGCAGGGCTGATTTAGCATCTGTTCAAGATTGAAGCCGGATCCTCCGGTCGGTGGGGGTGGTTTACCCTTACGACACTGACCATTATTCTGCACATTGGTGTTAGCCACAAAGTCAAAACTACTATCAGCTTTGCGCTTACCGTTGCCTCCCTGGTTCGCCAGGTTATGCTGCTGCCCCTTGGTGTTGCTGCTCTTCTTTCCCTTTCCCAGCTTTTCATCATCAGACTCGGGGTCCTTGGTACCATCAGAGTCAGCATACTTAACCAGAGCCGCCATGAGTGTCCCCATGTCATTGCAGTGGTGTTTGAGCCACCCTAACTTCTGCTTTAGGGGCGTGAAATGACAATTGTTCTCCAACATCAATACTGCTGAGTCGGCAATGATGTGATCCGATGAGTGCAAGATTGTTGAGACCCGGCGCACCTAGTGGGTTGTCGACTCACCTTATTCTTGGATACAGGAGGCTAAATCCATAATTGACATGGGTTGCTTACATGTATCCTTGAAATTCTGGATGAAACCGGCTTTTAACTCGGCCCATGACCCGATGGAATTGGCAGGGAGCCCCTTCAACCAAGTGCGGGTCGTTCCCTCCAACATCAGGGGGAAATATTTAGCACACGTAGCATCGCTGACATCTAGCAATTCCATGGCCATCTCATAACTCTCAATCCATGCCTCAGGAGGTAAATTGGCTGTATAGTTAGGCACCTTGCGAGCACCCTTGAAATCCTTGGGCAGGCGCTCATTACATAGAGCCGACAATAAACATGGCACATCCAAATTCCTGAAGGTTACACCTGGCTCCACAGAAGTGGTTGGACGAACCGGAGTAGGTTGACGGGCCGCATATTGTGCCGCCAGCTTGGCCTCTCGACGTGCTCTACCTTGATCCACTATGTTTTGAGCATCAGCGCCACCGCCCGTCGGGTCATGTCCACGAGGCGGGTTATGGTTCCGCCCATTGCTTGACACAGCCGGCTCATCAATATGCCTGCTATAACTTCGGCTCGGGCGAGGGGTGGAATGATTCCTGTCACGATTGTAAGAATAAGCCTGATGTACCAGTGCTGTCTAAAGGAGCTCTCTAGCCCTTCGTGTTTCAACTGTCGTTGGTGACTCGCCTTCAACCAGGAGAGCCGCTAGTCGTGACGCTGCAGCGATCATGTTATCCAAAGGGTTAGAGTAATAACCCGGTGGCATTGGCGCGTGCTTCGGCGGGTTGTTGTTTTGATGAGGCAGGTCTGTCGTGCGCGGCTGAACCAGCATACCCCTCCCAGGTGCTTTGACCCGGTTTACCACTACCAGGTTACTAGTTCCTGCTCCTGGCGTGTTAAAGAGATTTCTTGCCTCGTAAACCGAGGGTAGACGAGTCTGATGCCTCCTCCTCATGTAACACCCCGGATGTAACTTGCCATATTTGTAACTCCGACTCTTGCCATTTTCGGCTTAAGTTACGAGATTCCCTTCGTGGTTGGGTTTTGTCTTCGTTTTGCATTTTGTTCATGTCATGCATTTCATATCATGTCATCATGTGCATCTCATTTGCATATGTGTTCGTCTCATGCATCCGACCTTTTTCCCCGTTGTCCCTTTTGCAATCCGACACTCCTACATGCACCGTGCACCCCTCTTGCCTCTTTTCATGAGAGGGTGTTAAACATTCTCGGAATGGACCGAGATTTTCCAAGTGGCCTTGGTACACCACCGGTAGACCGCCTGTCAAATTTCGTGACATTTGGTGTCCGTTTGATGCTCCAACGGTTGACTGGAGAACTGCAAAGGCCTCTTGTGTGTTGCAGCCCAACACCCCTCCAAAACGGCCCAATAACCCATCCAAACCTCTTCCATGCCCTCCGTCGTCGGATCATGATCGTGGGGGCGAAACTACACTCCATTTGGACACTCCAAACTCCCTCTACCTATAAATATGTGCACCCCGTCCAATTTCCGGGTCCCGAAACCCTAGATCCAACCCCTCTGCACCGTCGGACACGTCCGCCGCCCCCCACAGCCAATCCGGGCGCGACACGTTACACCGGCCATCCCCGTCGCCGCGCCTCACCCGCCGGCCCGCCAGGGCCTGCGCGGGGTCCTTCGGGCCCGGTCGCCGCCGCCAACCGCCCGGCCCGCTCCTCCGCCCGCCCGCCGCCTCCAGCCGGCGCCGGCCTCGGCTTTCATGCGCGCCGCCCCGCCGGCCTCGGCTTCCGTGCGTGCCGCCCCGTCGGCCTCGGCTTCCGTGCATGCCGCCCCGTCGGCCTCGGCTTCTGTGCGCCCCGCCTCGGCATCTCCACGCTGTGCACCGCCACCTCCCTGCTCGTCATCGGCCATCGCCAGAGCCGCCACGCTCGCCAGAGCCGGATCCACCGCGGGTTGGATCAGGCATCTGCGTGCCGTGCGCCGCCACCTCCCTGCTCCTCGTCGGCCATCGCCGGAGCCGCCACGCTCGCCGGAGCCGGATCCATCGCAGGTTGGATCAGATCCACCCGCCCATACAACCAAATGGCGCCCCTCCGTCCCGGTTCGACCCCGTCCAGTTTCGGAGGATGATTTCTTTTGAGTCCCTAACATTTTATGCCCCTGTTCTTTACCTCATAACTCCATGACCGTAGCTCCGTTTCATGCGCATGATATATCAAAATGTTCATTGGGAGATGCTCTTCATTTCATTCCATTGTGTCATGCTTGTTTGAGTTCATCTTGATGCCCAAATCATTGATGCAAGAGTGCTATAAAATGTTTACTCCTGTTCCTTAGTAGATTATGATGTTTTGTCATTTTTGTCACATTTTATGTGTGCATCATATGGGCATGACCTCTACATGTGTTTTGAACTATGCCATGCCATCTTTATAGAGGTGCTTGCCTTTTAATTTTGTGATCAATGTGGTGACTAGCACAGGCATGCAAATTAGGCTTCGTGATATTGCTGATTTCAGGGACTTTGGATTTTGTTAAGTCTTTGTTCTGCTGTTATTTTTATGCCATGTAAACATGATGGTATAGTGAGATACTTGCTTGTTTTGAGTATCTTCATTAAGGGTGTTTTGGACATATGGTTATGCTCTATCCATCCATATCCATGTTTGCAATTATGGAGTGCCCTAGAATGTCTTAATCTTGCTCTACTTTTGCTATAAAATGTTCCTGACAGATTGTTTACATGTTAATCAATTTTGCCATGGTTGTTGCTAGTGATCCATGCATTCTATGAACTTGCTCTTGCCATGGTTAGCTTCATGAACATGTCATATTGTTGTTCGTATGATTGTATTATCATGCAATGCCTTGTGGTGAGTGATTTGAGCTCGCAAAGTTGCCTTCATAACTCTGTTTTTGCCATGCTCTGTTTTCTGCTAAGTCAGAAACTGTTAATAAAACTTGCTATGTTTACATGGGTGCCATCATATCTTCTGTGCCTTTTTGGCTCATGATCAGTAAGGGACTTTTGTTCTATGCATTTATTAG
Organism: Triticum dicoccoides; assembly: GCF_002162155.2. Taxonomy (NCBI): domain Eukaryota; kingdom Viridiplantae; phylum Streptophyta; class Magnoliopsida; order Poales; family Poaceae; genus Triticum; species Triticum dicoccoides. The sequence continues at coordinate 533,377,654 of NC_041386.1, read as the reverse complement.
ATTCATGCCATGCCTTGTATTGCTATGATATGTTCCTATAGTATGTTGTTTGCTTGCTCTAAACATGGCTTCCTGATGTTATTTCTGGCATGTTAGTATTTTCACTAAGTCTGTGAAGCTGATATCTTTTGCACTTTTGCCATGCTTGTTTGAACCTGCTCTTGAGTGATTTAGCCGTAGCTCAGTGTTCATGTTTGTCAAGCATCTTGAGTACATCACTTCCATATGCTTTGTTGTTATGTTGGGGTGCAGTAGCTTAGTTTCATGTTGCATTCTAGGTGGCATCATGCTGTTAATCGCAGAATTGTGCCATTATTGTTTTGCTTGCCATTTGCAAACCATGCCTCCATTTCCGGTGATCCTTATATCGATTTCGACCGAAATCATATCATCTTTCCAGTGGCACACTTGGTTTGCCAAGTTGATGCCTTGATCATTCTTTCCCTTCGTGAGCACGCATATGCATTGCATGTCATGTCTTGCATATAATGCCATGTTTTGCATCATGTTGTTTGTGCATTGCATCGTGATTGATTGTTGGTCCTTTACTTGTGTTCTTGCTTTGGGTAGAGCCGGGAGACGAGTACGTGACCGAGGAACATGTTGATTACACTAACAAGGATCAAGCTTTCGTCAACTCTGAGAACTTTGCAGGCAAGATGACCATACCCTCGAAATCACTTCTATCTTTGCTTGCTAATTGTTCGCTCTATTGCTATTCTGCGATACCTAAAACTTGCTATATCATGCCTTCCATATTGCCATGTCAAGCCTCTAACCCACCTTTCCTAGCAAACTATTGTTTGGCTATGTTACCGCTTTTACTCAGCCCCTCTTATAGCGTTGCTAGTTGCAAGTTAAGATGAAGTTTGTTCCATGTTGGAACATGGATATTGTTGGGATATCATTACTATATATTATTTACTTTAATGCATCTATACTTGGTAAAGGGTGGAAGGCTCGGCCTTATGCCTGGTGTTTTGTTCCACTCTTGCCTAGTTTCCGTCATACCGGTGTTATGTTTCTTGATTTTGCGTTCCTTACGCGGTTGGGTGTTATGGGAACCCCTTGACAGTTTGCTTTAAATAAAACTCCTCCAGCAAGGCCCAACCTTGGTTTTACCATTTGCCACCTAAGCCTTTTCCCTTGGGTTCCACGGACTCAAGGGCCATTTTTATTTTAAACCCCCCGGGGCCAGTGCTCCTTTGAGTGTTGGTCCAAACTAGAGCCCCTTGCAGTGCCACCTTGGGGAAACTTGAGGGTTGGTTTTAGTTGTACGGATTGCTTATCTGGTGTGCCCTGAGAACGAGATATGTGCAGCTCCTATTGGGATTTGTCGGCACATTCGGGCGGCTTTGCTGGTCTTGTTTTACCATTGTCGAAATGTCTTGTAACCGGGATTCCGAGACTGATCGGGTCTTCCCGGGAGACGGAGTATCCTTCATTGACCGTGAGAGCTTGTGATGGGCTAAGTTGGGACACCCCTGCAGGGTTTGAACTTTCGAAAGCCGTGCCCGTGGTTATGGGCAGATGGGAATTTGTTAATATCCGGTTGTAGTGAACTTGACACTTAACTTAATTAAAATGAATCAACCGCGCGTGTAGCCGTGATGGTCTCTTTTCGGTGGAGTCCAGGAAGAGAACACGGTCTCGTGTTATGCTTGAGTGTAAGTAGCTTCAGGATCACTTCTTGATCGCTATTAGCTTCTCGACCGTGCGTTGCTTCTCTTCTCGCTCTCTTTTACGTAAGTTAGCCACCATATATGCTAGTGCTTGCTGCAGCTCCACCTCGCTACCTTTTCCTACCCATAAGCTTAAATAGTCTTGATCTCATGGGTGTGAGATTGTTGAGTCCCCGTGACTCACAGATACTTCCAAACAGATGCAGGTGTTGATGATGCCAGTGCAGGGGACGCTACTGAACTCAACTGAGAGTTCGACGAGGATTCGGGACGATATTATGTTTCTTTTCCGGATGATCGGTAGAGGAGCCCAGTTGGGACGATCGGGGATCTAGCATTTGGGGTTGTCTTTATTTATTTTGGTTCCGTAGTCGGACCTTTGATTGTACCTTGGATGATGTATGGTATATTTATGTATTGTGTGAAGTGGCGATTGGAAGCCGACTCTTTATCCCTTTCTTATTCAGTACATGGGATGTGTAAAGATTACCCCTCTTGCAACAGACCTACCATGCGGCTATGCCTCTAAGTCGTGCCCCGACACGTGGGAGATATAGCCGCATTGTGGGTGTTACACCTCATGACTTCATTTGAAGAGTTCTGATCTAGCATTAGCCGGTAAGACTCCAACTGGATCCGCTGTGCATGAGCATCCAAAGCAGCCCGCTCCTCGGCCATCCTAGCATTTTCTGCGTTTAGCTCCTTCTTGGCCTGTGCTATCTCATCACGCACTTTTGCAATCACCGCATTATGCTCATCCTGATCCGCCGGGTTAACCACTGTTGTTAACAAGGCTGTCAGCTTATCCAGCAAATCAGTTAAGAGCTGAGCCGGCGGGCGCACAGGGCCTCCTGCCACAGCAGCCGTTGCCACTGCTGACCTGGAAATCAGCTCTACTGCAGTTGATGAGTGATGCACGGGCTGTGTACCGGCCATGAAGATTGCAACCCGGTTCGGCGGCTCGCGGGGGTCCGTAATAGTGTCACCATCAGAACAGGCCCCAAGCCGGCCATCTTGCAGTTGATAAAATGACTCGGTCTCGCCAGTGGATGACTAGCCATTAGAGTAAACGACGGTCTCACCACCGGATGCCGATCTATCCTCAGATTCCGCTCCATGGATAAACTCCACGGAGGCACGATTCATGGCGGGCCAAACTCGGGCAGGTCTTGCATGCTGAGCCGTCTCGATGATGTCGGTGCAGATGTCCGGCTCAGGGCTCGGTTCGCTGATCCTGCCGATGAAGACGTGAATTCCGCCGAAGGGGACCCGGTACCCGTACTCAATTGAGCCGGCCTTGGGGACCCAGCCTGCGTTGTCGATGTAGAGCTTGCCGCGATGACTCTTGGTCATCCGGCCCACGGCGTATCCCTTGATCCCTTTGAAGTTGCCCTCTAAGAACTTGAAACCATCGTGCGATAGCCCCATGATGGGCGCTAATTGTCGTGGAATTGTCACGGCAGATGTCCTAGTGTGAGGACTTAGTCGTGGAGCCATCGCAACGATGTTAGCTTAAAGGGGTTAATCAGGACAAGGGACATGAGGAATTTATACTGGTTCGGCCCCTTGCGGTGAAGGTAAAGCCTAATCAAGTTGGAGGTGGTATTGCTAGGGTTTCGATGAGCATGGAGCGAATACGCTTAACCTGGCTCTTAGTCTGTTGTTTCTTGTCCTAAGCCGCCACTGGGTCGTCCCCTTATATACACGGGTTGACGCCCTATGGCCTACAGAGTCTCGGCCGGCTCATACAACGGATTCGGCTCGGTGACCTTTTTTACATGCCTTACAATACAAGTCTATGTACATGCCAGTTTATATCCGTGGGCCTTAAGCCGCCTTTGGGTTTGGGCCCTCTACTAAGCCTATCTATGAACTGCCATTGTTAATATGCTCTTGGTCTTCATTGAGATGAACTGCCATAGGGATGACCCAGCCCCTCCTGGGTGGGTCATACCTGATAGAAATGAAAGGGTTGAGGAAATAGAACCAGTAGCTTGGTGAAGATGATGATTTGGTCGACCAGTTCCAACTGCTGTGACAGTTGTATGTCTGGTTGGAGCAGCTAGGTATTTAAACCTGAGGACACACAGTCCCGGACACACAATCCTCACCATATTCTCCTTGAGCTAGGGTCACATAGACCTCGCCCAATCACTCGTGGCAAGTCTTCAGGTGACTTGCAAACCTTCACAGACTCGGTCACTCGGCGATCCACAATTTCCTCTTGGATGCTCTAGACCATGATGCCTAACCGTCTGGAGCATGCACAGTCCTCAAAGGTAACAAGCGTCGGTTCCACACAGGAACAATCTCTTTAGTGATGCTCAATCACTTTGGGTTTGTAGGTGTTTGGATTTGGGTTTTCCTCACTTGATGATTTTCGCTCAAAGTCCTCGGAGGATGGAATGCTCTTAATGACAAGTGTCAGTTTCTCTCAGAGCAGCCAACCAGCTAGTGGTTGTAGGGGCGGCTATTGTAGCCTAGGGAGCAGCCCAACATGATAAGACATAAATGCCCTTCAACGATATGACCATTAGGTGGGTAGATATTTTGGGACAGCTGGCGCATAGCACATCAACGGTCAGAAATTTGACTATCAAATTTCTCAAAGCTATCATGTTCCTCACTTGTAGGCAATCCGCACTGGCGAATTCCTAACTCCTTAGTTAGAACAAAATCCTCAGAGAACATAAGATCTTCATCTCTATCACTAAAGAAATTGATTGAACTGTATGAGATTTCCAATGGCTTCACTCGAAAGGATTGGGTAGGTGTAGGATTTTGCGATGAGCATCACTTGGAAACTTCTCCTTAGTTTTACCTCAACCCCCTTTAACAGTATGGTGTTTCCTATGACTCAAGAAAGGGAAATGAAACTATGAAAACAAAAGTCTTCACGCTTCATAATCCTTGCATGAATATCAAGTCTTCATGGTCACACCAATTTCTTCACTTTCAAAGTCTTCAAGAAAACCAAAGTCTTGAGCTGAAGACATTCATTTTTAGGGGTCGACTTTCATCATAAATATCAAACTCCTCATAGACTTATAGACCTGTGTACACTCACAAACACATTAGTCCCTTAACCTATAAGTCTTCAATACATTAAAATCACTAAGGGGCACTAGATGCACTTACAGAACCCAGGCATCCTATTCCATCCCCCTGAGCCTAGTTGGGTTGCCTGTGAGCTAGCTATGCTAATAAAGTTGCATGTGAGCTCCAGGCAATGGAGGTGTCACTCTGTGTGTGTTTGTGGGCCGAATTTCGTGTTTTGACCCTTTTTAGTATAATTTTGAGATCTAACCCCCGTTTGAAAAAAATTCGAGATCTGACCCTTTTGCCTACCGCCAGGGGTGCTGGCGGTAGCCCACCACACCCTGCCGCCAGGTCCCTGGAGGTAGGTGATGGGACGGCGCCTAACGGCCATCAGCTACAGCTGACATGGAAAAGGATCCTACATCCACAGACCCTGGCGGTAGGCTACTAAAACCTATCGCTCGGGGCCCTGGCGGGTAGGCTCCTGGTGTGGATAAGGTTGAGTGGGGCGGACCTTTGGTCCCCCACACCCACTCATTCAGCACAAGTCACCACACACCTCTCCCCCGAGCTGAAGTCACCCCCTCTCTCTTTCTACTACAAGAGCCTACAAATCTCTCTCATTTGGTTGACATTTCTCCGGTGGATTCATAGGACTTTCATCACCCAAGGTACCTCTCTCAGTTCCCCTCATTTTGATTGGTTGAAATCTTGGTTGTGTGCATTAGCTCATTTTATTGCAAATCCTAGTTCGTCATTTTGGTGTGGTCAAATCAATTAGTATGATGCATTTAGGATTATGTTTGTTATTTCCTTATGTATTATGTTCCTAGAATTGTTTGTGTATCTAGATCTAGTGCTATGATGAGTGGTCATCTTTGGGGTTAGGGTTAGGCTTAAGAAAATAATTAAGATCAAGATCACCTTAATAGTAACCAAGTGTTGTGCTCTGTTTGATTTATTTTGTTGATTGTCATCTTAAACCCGTATATTCATGTAGGATGGACATTGCAACTATGAGTCTGGCGGTAGCACGTGAGAAGGTTGTAGCGGAGCGACAACATGGTATGATGAGGGAGCTTCAAGCATGGTTAAAGAGTTGTTATGATGCAAATGCGGCCATGACGGATTTTAGCAAGTATTACATTATCGAGGAACCTTGTGATGGTAAGGAGAAAAAAGTTTCCCGTAGGCTTGTGAAAGAAAAAAGAAGATACTTCATGAGCTGTAGGAGCTGGAATATGCTTACACACACACTTTGGCAATGGAGATTGGGTTCTCTGTCAGCAAAGAAGAATTCCGGGAGCTTTACTTGACAAAACCCAGACATGTCATTGGATGGGCAATCACACAAGGCGTGTCAGAGAATCCGGACCGCCATGCTCGATGGGGCTGGTTCCATGAAACGAATGGTGTGTTGGAGAATTGGGCAGGATCCGCTGACTTTCGACTAAAGCCTAATCGTGAGTGCGGCGAACAAATTGAACGTCTTATACGTTTTAGAGCTATTTTTCGGTGTAGAAAATGTATGCTTGAGCTTGAGCTTGTAGTTTGAACTCATGCCATTCGAATCGGTAGATGTTTTAAGTCACTTGAACAAGTGTCATTTGTGGATGTAATGAACTATGCTGAGTTATGTATGTCCTTGCTACTTGATCACGTCTGGATGTCATTTTTGGATGTTCGTTGATAGAAGTTTGTAGAAAAGGGTGAAAAAACAATATTATGAGGGGGTTGGCACCCTACCGCCAAGGTGTCTGGCGGTAGGGTAGACAACTCTACCAAAAGAAAATGCCTCCAGTTCATTATAGCAACGGTTAAGGGGGGTTGGCACACTACCGCTAAGGGGTCTGGCGGTAGAGTAGCCAAGCCTACCGAAAAAGCACCACTTTCCTTACAGCAACTAAACTCGAATGGTGGCACCCTACCGCCAAGGGGTCTGGCGGTAGGGTAGCCAACCCTACCAAAAAAATCGCCACTTCCGTTACATCAACTAAATTCGAATGGGGGCACCCTACCGCCAAGGGGTCTGGCGGTAGGATCTTGCACCCTACCGCCATGGGCCCTGACGGTAGGTGTAAAAACAGAGCACACCCTCTATTTTGTGTTCATTAAACACATCCCACAACAGTTTATCACAAAAATTCATGACAATAAAAAGAAATTCAAGACAAACTTATGTCTACGAGACAGATAGTTTTGACGACAAATTCATTACAAATGACAAATTTAGGTCTAAGGGGTAGTTCACGACACATGGCTTCTTGCCTTAGTACTAGATAGTTCATGATAAATGTGGCATGGCTTCATCCGGTTACATGACGAGTCCACCGAAGCGAAGGCCCTACTGAGTCATACGAGGCCATTTCCCCTTCTTGTCACGTGCCTCGTCCTCCTCTTGCGCCTCGTGAGCCTTTGCAAGATTTCTTGCCCTCTCCTCCTCATGAGCAAGCTTTGCTTGGTGTGCCCTCTCATCCTCTTGTTTCTTCCGCTCCAACCTCTCCTTCTGATGACGCTCCTCCTCCAAACCTCTTTGAAACGATTCTTCGAACCGCCATTGGCGCCTAAGACAATCTTGATATTGGTCCTTTTGGACATCTTCTGGCATTTCATGATCTATCCATGTGAAGTACTTGCATAGAGGAGGCGGTGACTGCATACACAAAAATTGTTAGTGCTCACACAAATTTGAAAGCAACATGTTACTGTTAAGACATATCGGTGGTAGGTCATAGGGGTTAGTTGGAAGCGCACGATCATGGGCATAGTTGGGGCATACAAAATATCTCCTTCCCTCCGTCCATGACTTCTTTCAGTCGGTGGAAACCTTCACCTTGCAAACATCTCCACACCAACATGGTGGGATTTTCACATCTTTCTCCTTCACCCTTGTCCAAAGATGTGTTCTCCCACTTGTTCGGCATGTCTTCTTTGTTAGTGATACGTCTCCAACGTATCTATAATTTTTGATTGTTCCATGCTATTATATTATCTATTTTGGATGTTAATGGGCTTTATTTTACACTTTTATATTATTTTTGGGACTAACCTATTAACCGGAGGCCCAACCCAAATTGCTGTTTTTTTTCCTATTGCAGTGTTTCGCAGAAAAGGAATATCAAACGGAGTCCAAACGGAATGAAACCTTTGGGAGCGTGATTTTTGGAACAAATGTGATCCAGGGGACTTGGAGTGGATGTCAAGCAATCAATGAGGAGGCCACGAGGCAGGGGGGCGCCTACCCCCTGGGCGCGCCCTCCACCCTCGTGGGCCCCTCGTTGCTCCACCGACCTACTTCTTCCTCCTATATATATTCATATACCCCGAAAACATCCAGGAGCACCACGAAACCCTATTTCCACCGCCACAACCTTCTGTACCCAAGAGATCCCATCTTGGGGCCTTTTCTGGAGCTCCGCCGGAGGGATCATTGATCACGGAGGGCCTCTACATCAACTCCATGGCCCCTCTGATGATGTGTGAGTAGTTTACCTCAGACCTTCGGGTCCATAGTTATTAGCTAGATGGCTTCTTCTCTCTCTTTGGGTCTCAATACAAAGTTATCCTCGATCCTCTTGGAGATCTATTCGATGTAATCTTCTTTTGTGGTGTGTTTGTCGAGATCCGATGAATTGTGGGTTTATGATAAAGTTTATCTATGAATAATATTTGAATCTTCTATGAATTCTTTTATGTATGATTGGTTATCTTTGCAAGTCTCTTCGAATTATCAGTTTGGTTTGGCCTACTAGATTGATCTTTCTTGCAATGGGAGAAGTGCTTAGCTTTGGGTTCAATCTTGCGGTGCTCGATCCCAGTGACAGAAAGGGAACGACACGTATTGTATTGTTGCCATCAAGGATAAAAATATGGGGTTTATATCATATTGCATGAGTTTATCCCTCTACATCATGTCATCTTGCTTAAAGTGTTACTCTGTTCTTATGAACTTAATACTCTAGATGCATGCTGGATAGCGGTTGATGTGTGGAGTAATAGTAGTAGATGCAGGCAGGAGTCAGTCTACTTGCCACGGACGTGATACCTATATACATGATCATACCTAGATATTCTCATAATTATTCGCTTTTCTATCAATTGCTCGATAGTAATTTGTTCACTCACCGTAATACTTATACTATCTTGAGAGAAGCCACTAGTGAAACCTATGGCCCCCGGGTCTATTTACCATCATACAAGTTTCCAATCTATTTTATCTTGCAATCTTTACTTTCAATCTATATTATAAAAATACCAAAAATATTAATCTTATTATTATCATCTCTACCAGACCTCACTCTTGCAAGTGGCCGAGAAGGGATTGACAACCCCTTTATCGCGTTGGTTGCGAGGTTCTTATTTGTTTGTGTAGGTACGAGGTGACTCACGCGTGGTCTCCTACTGGATTGATACCTTGGTTCTCAAAAACTGAGGGAAATACTTACGCTGCTATGCTGCATCACCCTTTCCTCTTCAAGGGAAAACCAACGCATGCTCAAGAGGTAGCAAGAAGGATTTCTGGCGCCGTTGCCGGGGAGATCTACGCCAAGTCAAGACATACCAAGTACCCATCACAACTCTTACCATTCGCATTACATTATTTGCCATTTGCCTCTCGTTTTCCTCTCCCCCACTTCACCCTTGCCGTTTTATTCGCCCTCTTTTCCGTTCGCCCCTTTTTCGCATGCTTCTTGTTGCTTGTTGCCCTTATGGCCCTGCCTAGATTTGGTGATCTTCACCTTAAAAGGTTGGAAGAGATTGAAAGTAACGTTAGAAGCTTTATGACTTTACAATTTGAGCATAACAATTTCTTTAGAAACGAGCTTAAGGAACAAAAAGGCTTTATTGAGTTTGATGACATGTCTAAGGAATTTTATGGTTTGAAATCTCAAATTGCTCATTTTGAAAAATTAATTGCCGAAATTTTGGATAAGCAAGCCACCTTAGTTAATAAGATGGCCGCTAAACCAGAAAGTTTTTATGAGAATAAGGATGAATATCTAAAAGTGATTGATGTGTCCCCTATTAAATCCTGGTTTTGCAATATGAATCTTGATAATGACGGGACTGGAGATGAGTCAACTTTAGTTAGAAGGCGTCCCAAAAATTCGGAGTTTTTAGATCTTGATACTAAAATTGTTAAAAGTGGGATTGAAGAGGTTAAAACTTTAGATAGCAACGAACCCACTATATTGGATTTCAAGGAATTTAATTATGATAATTGCTCTTGATAGATTGTATTTCCTTGTTGCAATCCGTGCTAAATTCTCCCCATGCTTATAGTCAAAATAAAGCTTTTACTAAGCATATTGTTGATGCTTTGATGCAATCTTACGAAGAAAAACTTGAGTTGGAAGTTTCTATCCCTAGAAAACTTTATGATGAGTGGGAACCTACAATTAAAATAAAAATTAAAGATCATGAATGCTATGCTTTGTGTGATTTGGGTGCTAGTGTTTCCACGATCCCAAAAACTTTGTGTGATTTGCTAGGTTTCCGTGAATTTGATGATTGTTCTTTAAACTTGCACCTTGCGGATTCCACTATTACGAAACCTATGGGAAATATTAATGATGTTATTATTGTTGCAAATAGGAATTATGTGCCCATAGATTTCATTGTTCTTGATATAGATTGCAATCCTTCATGTCCTATTATTCTTGGTAGACCTTTCCTTAGAACAATTGGTGCAATTATTGATATGAAGGAAGGGAATATTAGATTCCAATTTACATTAAGGAAAGGCATGGAACACTTCCCTAGAAATTAAATTAAATTACCATATGAATCTATTATGAGAGCCACCTATGGATTTCCTACCAAAGATGGCAATACCTAGATCCATCATTGCTTTTATGCCTAGCTAGGGGCGTTAAACGATAGCGCTTGTTGGAAGGCAACCCAATTTTATTTTTGTTCCTTGCTTTTTGCTCCTATTTAGTAATAAATAATTTATCTAGCCTCTGTTTTGGTTGTGTTTTTTGTGTTTAATTAGTGTTTGTGCCAAGTAGAACCGTTGGGAAGACTTGGGGGAAGTCTTTTTTTATCTTGCTGTAAGAAACAGAAACTTTAGCGCTCACGAGAATTGCTGCCATTTTTTATTGGAGAGTGCTATTTAGTTTATTATTTTTGAAGATGATTAATAGATAAATTCCTCACGTCCATAAATTTAATTTAGAATTTTTGGGGTTACAGAAGTTTGCGTTAGTTACATATTACTACAGACTGTTCTGTTTTTGACAGATTCTGTTTTTCGTGTGTTGTTTGCTTATTTTGATGAATCTATGGCTAGTAATGGAGTTTATAAACCATAGAGAAGTTGGAATACAGTAGGTTTAACACCAATATAAATAAAGAATGAGTTCATTACAGTACCTTGAAGTGGTGTTTGTTTTCTTTCGCTAACGGAGCTCACGAGATTTTCTGTTAAGTTTTGTGTTGTGAAGTTTTCAAGTTTTGGGTAAAGATTTGATGGATTATGGAACAATGAGTAGCAAGAGCCTGAGCTTGGGGATGCCCAAGGCACTCCAAGGTAAAATCCAAGTACACCAAAAAGCTTAAGCTTGGGGATGCCCCGGAAGGCATCCCCTCTTTTGTCTTCGTTCATCGGTAACTTTACTTGGAGCTATATTTTTATTCACCACATGATATGTGTTTTGCTTGGAGCGTATTGTATGATTTGAGTATTTTCTTTTTAGTTTACCACAGTCATCCTTTCTGTACACACCTTTTGAGAGACACACATGAATTGGAATTTATTAGAATACTCCATGTGCTTCACTTATATCTTTTGAGCAATATAATTTTTGCTCTATGTGCTTCACTTATATCTTTTAGAGCACGGTGGTGGTTTTATTTTATAGAAATAATTGATCTCTCATGCTTCACTTATATTATTTTGAGAGTTCTTCAGAACAACATGGCAATTTGCTTTTAGGCATAATAAAAACTTTCATATAAGTGCATTGAATACTAAGAGAAGTTTGATACTTGATGATTGTTTTGAGATATGGAGGTAGTGATATTAGAGTCATGCTAGTTGAGTAGTTGTGAATTTGAGAAATACTTGTGTTGAAGTTTGTGATTCCCGTAGCATGCACGTATGGTGAACCGTTATGTGATGAAGTCGGATCATGATTTATTTATTGATTGTCTTCCTTATGAGTGGCGGTCGGGGACGAGCGATGGTCTTTTCCTACCAATTTATCCCCCTAGGAGCATGCGCGTAGTACTTTGTTTCGATAACTAATAGATTTTTGCAATAAGTATGTGAGTTCTTTATGACTAATGTTGAGTCCATGGATTATATGCACCCTCACCCTTCCACATTTGCTAGCCTCTCTATTACCGCGCACCATTCGCCGGTATCATACACCCACCATATACCTTCATCAAAACAGCCACCATACCTACCTATTATGGCATTGAGTCCATAGCCATTCCGAGATATATTGCCATGCAACTTTCCACCGTTCCGTTTGTTATGACACGCTTCATCATTGTCATATTGCCATGCATGATCATGTAGTTGACATGGTATTTGTGGCAAAGCCACCTTTCATAAATTTTTTCATACATGTCACTCTTGATTCATTGCATATCCCGGTACATCGCCGGAGGCATTCACATAGAGTCATATTTTGTTCTACGTATTGAGTTGTAATTCTTGAGTTGTAAGTAAAAAAGAAGTGTGATGATCATCATTATTAGAGCATTGTCCCAGTGAGGAAAGGATGATGGGGACTATGATTCGCCCACAAGTCGGGATGAGACTCCAGACGAAAAAAAGAAAAAAAAAGAGGCCAAAAAGAAAAGAAAGAAAAGAAGGCCCAAATAAAAAATGAGAGAAAAAGAGAGAAGGGACAATGTTACTTTCCTTTTTCCACACTTGTGCTTCAAAGTAGCACCATGATCTTCATGATAGAGAGTCTCCTATGTTGTCACTTTCATAAACTAGTGGGAATTTTACATTATAGAACTTGGCTTGTATATTCCAATGATGGGCTTCCTCAAATTGCCCTAGGTCTTCGTGAGCAAGCAAGTTGGATGCACACCCACTTAGTTTCTTTTGCTGAGCTTTCATACACTTATAGCTCTAGTGCATCCATTGCATGGCAATCCCTACTCACTCACATTGATATCTATTAATGGGCATCTCCATAGCCCGTTGATACGCCTAGTTGATGTGAGACTATCTTCTCCTTTTTGTCTTCTCCACAACCACCATTCTATTGCACCTATAGTGCTATGTCCATGGCTCACGCTCATGTATTGCGTGAAAATTGAAAAAATTTGAGAACATCAAAAGTATGAAACAATTGCTTGGCTTGTCATCGGGGTTGTGCATGATTTAAATATTTTGTGTGGTGAAGATAGAGCATATATAGCCATACTATATGACTTTGTAGGGATAACTTTCTTTGGCCATGTTATTTTGAGAAGACTTAATTGCTTAGTTAGTATGCTTGAAGTATTATTATTTCTATGTCAATATTAAACTTTTATATTGAATCTTTCGGATCTGAACATTCATGCCACAATAAAGAAAAATTACATTGAGAAATATGTTAGGAAGCATTCCACATCAAAAATTCTGTTTTTATCATTTACCTACTCGAGGACGAGCAGGAATTAAGCTTGGGGATGCTTGATACGTCTCCAACGTATCTATAATTTTTTATTGTTCCATGCTATTATATTATCTGTTTTGGATGTTAATGGGCTCTATTTTACACTTTTATATTATTTTTGGGACTAACCTATTAACCGGAGGCCCAGCCCAAATTGCTGGGTTTTTTTTTGCCTATTTTAGTGTTTTGCAGAAAAGGAATATCAAACGGAGTCCAAACGGAATGAAACCTTCGGGAGCGTGATTTTTGGAACAAACATGATCCAGGGGATTTGGAATGGACATCAAGCAATCAACGAGGCGGCCATGAGGCAGGGGGCGCGCCTACCCCCTGGGCGCGCCCTCCACCCTCGTGGGCCCCTCGTTGCTGCACCGACCTACTTCTTTATATATATATATACCCCGAAAACATCCAGGAGCACCACGAAACCCTATTTCCACCGCCGCAACCTTCTGTACCAAGAGATCCCATCTTGGGGCCTTTTCTGGAGCTCCGCTCGGGGGGCATTGATCACGGAGGGCCTCTACATCAACTCCATGGCCCCTCCGATGATGTGTGAGTAGTTTACCTCAGACCTTCGGGTCCATAGTTATTAGCTAGATGGCTTCTTCTCTCTCTTTGGATCTCAATACAAAGTTCTCCTCGATCCTCTTGGAGATCTATTCGATGTAATCTTCTTTTGCGGTGTGTTTGTCGAGATCCGGTGAATTGTGGGTTTATGATCAAGTTTATCTATGAACAATATTTGAATCTTCTATGAATTCTTTTATGTATGATTGGTTATCTTTGCAAGTCTCTTCGAATTATCAGTTTTGTTTGGCCTACTAGATTGATCTTTCTTGCAATGGGAGAAGTGCTTAGCTTTGGGTTCAATCTTGCGGTGCTCGATCCCAGTGACAGAAAGGGAAACGACACGTATTGTATTGTTGCCATCGAGGATAAAAATATGGGGTTTATATCATATTGCATAAGTTTATCCCTCTACATCATGTCATCTTGCTTAAAGCGTTACTCTGTTCTTATGAACTTAATACTCTAGATGCATGCTGGATAGCGGTCGATGTGTGGAGTAATAGTAGTAGATGCAGGCAGGAGTCCGTCTACTTGCCACGGACGTGATGCCTATATACATGATTATACCTAGATATTCTCATAATTATTCGCTTTTCTATCAATTGCTCGACAGTAATTTGTTCACTCACCGTAATACTTATGCTATCTTGAGAGAAGCCACTAGTGAAACCTATGGCCCCGGGTCTATTTTCCATCATACAAGTTTCCAATCTATTTTATCTTACAATCTTTACTTTCAATCTATATCATAAAAATACCAAAAAATATTTATCTTATTATTATCATCTCTATCAGATCTCACTCTTGCAAGTGGCCAAGAAGGGATTGACAACCCCTTTATCACGTTGGTTGCGAGGTTCTTATTTGTTTGTGTAGGTACGAGGTGACTCGCGCGTGGTCTCCTACTAGATTGATACCTTGGTTCTCAAAAACTGAGGGAAATACTTACACTGCTTTGCTGCATCACCCTTTCCTCTTCAAGAGAAAACCAACGCATGCTCAAGAGGTAGCAGTTAGCACACGGTGGCCTAGTCATGGAATTGGATGAAGCCATGCCTACAACAATTAAAGATGATAAGTCAAACATATGAACACATTGACATGTAAAGAAGCAAACAATTAAATATGTTAAGCAAATATATCAACAAATTGACATGGATGGAGACAACTAGTACCATTCACATTATTTCAACCATCCGGATTTAGCAACACGTCGACAGGCTTTCCTCTATCAACCTGACATGTCCTAGAACCACCGGATCCACGACCACCACCTCTCGTTCGTCCTCCATGGCCCCCTCTAAGACTAGTCCTTCCTCCACGGCCCCCTCCAAGACTAGTCCTTCCTCCACGGCCCCCTCCAAGGCTAGTCCTTCCTCCTCGTGTGCCGGCGGAACCTCCTCTACCGCCACATGTTTGACTAGTGCTCGTGTTGGTTCTGGGTCTTTTCATGCATCTCCTAATGTTGTGTCCCATCTCGTTGCATTCTCCACAATTGTTGGTGTCTGGTGCCTCCATGAAATGACCACTACCAAATTGCTTCATTCCGGTGTATCCAGCTAGATCATCCATGTGACTCATGAACCTCTTCTTTCTTCTTCTGTCCCTCATAGGCATCATGAGTGCCGGATCTGGCACAATGTGTGGGCCATCATAATCAGGCCACTGTGGCGGATCAAGGAAAGGATTAAACTGAAGCGCCCACGTCAACCTCGTTCATTCCAATGTGAACTCGTGCAACCGCACTATTGTACCATCGGATACGGGCAAGTTTCTCGCCCGTGTTGCAGTCATCAAATGCGAGCAAGGCCAATGATACTTGTGTGGCCTCTCACATTGGCACCACCGGTTTTTGATGCGCACCCCGTATCTGATTTCACCTTCTTGTAAACAACGACGACCCTATTTCCTTGCTGGTCACCTTCTTGTAGATTAGTTTTTCTTGCGACGTCAACCCATCCTCATCCAACTCTTCCTCCGGACCCTCATCATCCGAACCATACCGACACATATGGCTATAAGGGACGGTACCGTCCATGTCTTGTTGCCACACAATGACATCCAAGTTACCAATGGCATTTTAATGAATCTGTTCATTCTCCGGGTAAGCATCCTCTTGAGCAACAATAGCATCATCATCAACATGACCACTAGCATCTTCTTGAACAAGAGGAATAGCATCATCTCGGATTACTATGGCGCTAGCATTGATATGATCTTCATTGGGTTGGCTACTTGGTGGTTGGCTAGAATAATTGGGGAGATACACCTCGGCACTACCATCATGTATTGGGGAGGATACACTACAATTCAAATCAATTTGCAAGGGAGGAGGATCAACCTTTGTGGAAAATATCTCAAGAGACTTGTCTTGTGATGCGTCTATTTTGTCCTTGTACACATTCCAATGCAACTGGGAGGTGATGGGCATACTCTTTAATCGGGACTTTACTCCCAATCCAACATCATACCTCCCAATAAGATCAACCTCGGCATTTGGTCATTCCAATGTAAGACGCTTCTCACTTTCACTGCAAGATCATCAAAGCTTGGACTTGTGTCAAAAACCATAGCATCTTCCCGTTCATCGTCTTTTCCATTCATAAATGTTGTCTTGTCCAAATAATGAACATTTACGAGCTTATGCGTCTAAGAACAATGGAAACAGTAAAGTCATCCATATATGTCATCCAACCAATTCAAATGGAGCAATAACATAATTTATGTACACATTAGACAAATAACTTCTATTCATAGTTAGTTTCACCTTAACCTTAACCATAACCCTAACCATAACTATAATCCTAACCCTAACACTCACCCCTAACATTACCACTATAACCCCTAACCCTAGGCAAGCACAAACATAGCCATAAATGCATCATAAATGTGCCATAAATGCATCATAAATGCACACGACAAGATCAACACCTAGGGTTTGCAATAAATTGAGCAAATGCACACAAAACCAAGATTTCAACCAATCAAAATGAGGGAAAATGAGAGAGGTACCTTGGGTGATGAAAATGCTTCGGATCCACTAGTAAAATCTCAAGCAAATAGAGTTGATCTAGGGGGTGTTTGGGTGAGGGAGAGAGAGAGGAGAGGAGCTCACCACGGGGAAGAAGAAGAATGGGGAAGAAGAGTGTTGGTGGGGCCCACACACCAACTCCTCCCAACCTTATCCACCCTAGGATCCTACCGCTAGGGCCCTTGGCGGCAGGTGTTAGTAGCCTACCGCCAGGGTCTGTGGCGGTAGGGTCCTTTTCCACATCAGCTGCAGCTAACGGTCGTCAGGCGCCGTCCTGTCACCTACCGCCACATCTTAAAGGGTCAGATCTCATCTTTTTCCAAAAAGGGTCAGATCTTGAAATAACACCATAAAAAAGTCAAACAACGAAATTCTACCGTGTTTGTGATGCCTGAGCACAACTTGAAAAGTAGAAGTTTTGTGCGTGTCAGGCATGGCTTTTTTTTAGCCGAGGCATTGGATTGTTTGCTTGAAGAAAGCTTACAGTATAAAGAATTCGTTTGGGAGCTGGCCCAGGGGAAACTAGCAAATTAAAGTACTCTATACCTCCGTCCGGTTTACTTGTCGTCCTCATAATTTGAGTTATAGTTTGACCATAAGTTTGTCTAATAAAAAATAAATTATATGTGGAAAGAATAATATTATGGAAAGCTATTCACTCCATCCCGTAATATAAAAGCTTGACACTACACTAGTAGAAAAACACTTTTATATTATAAGACAGAGGGAGTATATCCAAATAAGAATCCAACAATATTTTTTTAATAAAATGCATTAACATTTTGCTAGTTAAGTATATGATCAAACTGCCAGGCTAATCGGGGTGCCTGGACCATCTGTAGGCTACTATTTTCGTCTGGGATTATTGGACTCGAAGACCACTTCTTTTGAATCAAAGCACATAGTAATTTGTTCATATTAATATTTCCATTTCATTTTTAATGCACTCTCTCACATACCAGCTCTCACACGCAGTCAATGAAAAAATATGCATGCAACGTATTTATTATTCAACTATGGGACTAGCAACGATGCCTCACACTAAAAAGAATGAAATGGTTGCATGCATGTAGGTTTTCAAAGTAAGGCCTTATAAAAATGAACATGCTTGTGCTGCTCTTAGGCTTAATAAACCCAGACGGAGGGAGTAATCAAGATTTTGATAAGCTAGCTTCTATTCGTGATACCATTTCTTACATGATACCATGATACCAATTTGCAAAACTCAAATTAAACATGTCAAAAAATACTGAAAAAATAAATCATGTTCACAACACATATGTTGACAACCCCTAAAAAATTCAAATCAAAATTTAAAAGACACAAAGAGAAACAAAAAATACAAATAAAGATGTGAATATTGTCATTCTTGCTTTTATCTTCTTTTGACACTATTCATGATGAATTTCTCTTTCTTTTCTCCTTCTCTATTTTGAATTTTGATCTGATTTTTTTAGCGATTATCAACATATGTGTTGTGAACATCCATGTTTTTCTTTCAGAAATATTTTACATGTTTGAATTTAATTTTTGCAAGTTGGCATTATGGTATCATGTAAGGACATGTATCACCGGATATTTTCCCGAGAGTCAAACCGACAGGCTACATGTCAGGCGTGAAGGCATCATGACGAACCAAATAGCGTCCAGGCACATTACTGAAAAAGGTTTTCGCCCCGTTTTATATATAAAGCAATGATCAACAACATTTCGGAACAGACGCACTCCACCACAACACAAGCACACACCCAAGGCGGGATACATAGGTGTTGAGCGCAGCAACACGACCCCTAATACTATAAGAGCAACCGGGGCTCCACCAGTGAACACGCCACCACGAAGATATGAAGCCACGTACGACGAACCGTGGGCTCCAAAATGGTGCCTTCGCGAAGGTAACGACACTGGAGCGCCACCATCGCCCGATCCGAGAATCAAAGTTTTCCTAGGAGCCACACGACAGACAATGAAAGCCGCGAGAACGCCTTCTAGAAGGGAACGAGCTACGCCGCCGCCGGTTCTCTCGAAGATAGAGCAGGTTTTCACCCCGGCCAACACTTACCGCCATCGAACGCCGCACCCCGACTACTACGCGGCCCACACGACCATGGCCACCGGGCAGCACCAAGCGACAGACTTTGCCCGTGAGCACAACACAACCACCACCAGGGCCGCTGCCCCGGCATCCAAGACCTAGATACCACCTCACCCAACACCCGCCGCTACCCCCACCGAAGAGACAATCGGATCTGGGGCAAACAAGCCCCCATCGATTCGTCATGCAGCACCAGGTGCGAGACGAGCATGGTCCTGCTGCCGGGCGTGAGACGAGCTCGATCCTGCAGCTTGAGCACGAGACTAGCGATGGGCCGCGGTAGGGAGAGGGTCATCCCTTCAACGGAAATAGCACCCGGGCGACGAGAAGATAGATCAAGGGCCGACACAAAGCCACCTACGGACGAGCCGACACTGGTACATGCCAGCCGTCGCCGCAGCCGACTTGCCAAGCCGTCGTGGAGCCATCCATGACCAGAGCAGCAGCCGCCCCAGGCCACTGCCCGACCCGCATCGCCCGGGCGAGCTCCAGGCGTCGAAGCCGTCAGGCACGAACCCACGCCTCCAGCCGTCACCAAGCACCAACCCTCAAGCATCACCCCAACGCCGGTAGGACGGAAAGGCACCATCTTGAGCTGGAGACACCCGACCTCCCTCGATCCAGCCCACCGTGGGCCACTGGCAGCACCGCCAGCTACTAGGGAGGCCGGATCCAATGCCCACCCAGCCAGATCGAGGGGGGGAGGGAGGGCAGAAGCCGAGGAGGAGTCAAAGACGACGGGAGGAGGGACCCACCGCCCACCACTCGAGGCCTGACGCCGTGCGCGCTTCGCCGCCGAACGCCGAAGCCCAGCCGGGCCACCACTCGCCGAGGCCCGCAGCCACGCGCCCGCCCGCACGCACTCCGGGACACCGCCAGTCGCCACCCAAATCCGCCCCCCGCAAAAGCAGGGTTGCCGCGCGAAGACCTCCCGCCGCTGCCGTGGGCTT
>NC_041386.1:533341912-533357359 GCF_002162155.2 Triticum dicoccoides | reverse complement strand
CCCCGAGTCGCCCTGGGCAGGGGCGACGCAAGGGAGGGGAAGGGGGTTCCCCGTCCTGGCACATTCCAGGCAGGTCTAACGCAAGGCGACTCTGCTCCAGGGTTGCAGCCAAACATGTTCTATATCCTTGATGCGTCAAAAGGAAAATCCACCCGATTATGTCGTATCTCGTCTATGATAATAAATGAAGCAAATTGTTTATTCAACCACATAATATTTTTCACAGGATAACAAATATCTATTCAGGGCAATCCTAATAATTAGTTTTTTTAACCTTAGATCATGTGTTTCAGGATAGTGATAACATTTATCTACAAGCAATCTACAAGCCTCCTTTCGATGCTTGCAGCCAGTACTCGTACAGAAGCTCCTTAAAAAAAGATCCTTCCATCTCCATCAGTGTGTGAGGTCGATCGTATTCTACCATTTTGCCTGCAAAAAACATAACTGTTAGCCTACAACAAAATACTCAATGACCCCTGAGAAACAATACTAGAAAATAGTAAAAGAAGTGCAAGGGTAAAAGAAGTGCAAGGACCAGTTAAACATCTAGGGAAACAACATTTCAGCATGTTATACTCTCTGTCATAGGAGTTTTGTTTTGTGCTACAGTTACAGGAGGGTGGGAGGTTGACATGACATTAAGAAGTTTGTAGGCAGGGCCATGATTATCCCTTCCCAGCGAACGAAATCTTAGTACAGATACCTGGCAAAAGTACTTCAGTGCCTATTTGGCAAATTTGGGGTGTTACTAGACGTTGAGGAAAGAGTACTAGAATTCTAAAATGCAATAACTTTCCTACAAGTGTAGAGTTTATATAACAACAAATGTGATAAAATAGAACAGGATTAATTTCTGAAGTTCTCGGAAACCATTCATGCGGGCCACATTCGTTTGACTGTTTGTGTGTACTTCTGGTCTTCTACTCCTAATGGCCATAATGGCACTTTCAGATTAACTTTTATTGAATTGCCTACGCCAGCAGTTTTACCCAAAGCTTAAGGTGATTGAGAAAGGTGGGGAATATATATTTCAAAAATTCTTATCACATCTTAGCCCCCAACATATCTTAGACGTCAGATCAAAGCATGCTTTTCACAAAAACAAAAACAAAAAGGATCAAAGCACGCCACAAATAATTTTTATGAATATCAATACCATGTGAAAGGGGCTAAGCCGCTAGATAATTTGGTCAAGCTATCATTGCTTTACATAATAAAGGGCAGTCACTGTATAGCTACAAGTCCCTTACACATGGTGCACGTTTTCAACCAGTGCAATCTCTAACTAAGAGATATCAGCCGGCTCTGCTTCCATACCAAATTCTATGCACCAACTGGTTCATCCACAAAGTCAAGCTGGCAAGGCAATTTTCGATTGATCAAAGCAGATAAGAGTCTTAATTATTAATATTATTACTACTTCTCAAGTTCTTGTAATAAGTTGTTAGGTTTTAGCATAAACAGGTAATTGCTCCAAATGTATATGTGTTGCATTATCCCGCAAGGCCACACCAGATTATGGTAACATTGCACACTTAAAATTTTTTAATAAGATGGAGATTTCTGAAAATAATGAAGGTTCTGACAAAAATAGGGAATAAAACCCTTAATTTATTAAATGATCCCAAAATTTGTAGTGCACTAATTTACGAAAATTAATATACACATCAGTTTCCTGATAAATTTCTAGAAATTCTGCAGCTTTTGGGAACAATGATATCCAATGCCATCTTGACACTACGGTGTTTTCCAGAAAGAATATGCAATACTTCAAATATATTGGAGTGAACTCTGACCAATACGTTCATCAAGACATGTTTGATCTTTGCAATACAAAAGCAGATTGCCGTGAAAGTTGATGAAAATAGAAGTCGTTTGATATGGCTAACCTTGTCAAAACTGATGAAGTTCATTTGCACACACAAGTACACAGCACATTGGCTGACATTCAAGAAGTTCGAGAATTTTGACCAACTATTTGGAGAACTTAGAATTTATCCCTTAGGGAGCTCCTAATGAGAAGGATTCCGGCTATACATGAGACTTCTATTGGGAAAAGGTTACTTAAAACAGTTTGAGTCAGCTGCGCCTGTTCAGTGAACAGTAAGTAGGTTACTTAGCACCTGACCTAAACTAAAAGCTATATATGGGGATGGTGCCCCATATTGAAATGGATTTAAGCATGAGATAGCGCAGTCATTTACCTCAACTCATCTCTATGCAGCTATATATGGGGAAGGTGCCCCATATAGTAATGGATTTAAGCATGACTATGCTCGCCCGGTTATACTTCCTGGTTACCATGTTGGTATAGCAATACCCCTCCATCCCTTGTATCTCTTCCCCAATTCCTCCCAGCCGTGGCTATGTTCTGAGATCAAGGGTCTCCAACAGTCCCTGTGTGTGTGCCTGTGTGGTGATGGTGTGGTTGGGAGGCAGGGGACATGCGTAACTATTTATTTTGGGCGTTCAAACTGATGCATGAGCCCATCTTCAACAATCCCTTGCCAATTGATTTTAGAGTTGGTCCCAAAAAAGTACTGTCAGTTCTACATTATTTGACTATTGTCTTTCCATATTACAACCCTGAAATCTTCCATTTGTCAGATTCAATCCCGAATTGTAAAACCGGCTGAAATTCAACTCTGAACTATCAAAACCGGCTAGGATTCAACCCTTCTCTTCCCTGAATCTGGTTTTCCCTGAGGAGGCCTGGTTTTGACCCATTGACCGTCCAGTAGGTAGCCACGTCAGTTTTATTTTGTCAAACAGATTTAAAAATAATCTGAAAAACATTATATTTTCAGCCCCTATTTTCGTCAAATTTTAGCCAAAAACTAAAGTATCCAGAAAATTTGAAGTAATTTGTAAATCAACAATATTATACTATCATTCTGGGAAAGTTTCATAGTTTTTTGCCAAATTTATTTAAAATTAACATGAATTACATTTTCAGCCCCTTTTTTGGTCAAAAAATAAAAGTATCCAGAAATTTTTGACATAATTCTGTAAAATCAATAATAGTATGTCGATCATTCTGAGAAAGTTTCAGTTTTTTTGCCAAATATTTATAAATACCCTGAAATTACATTTTCAGCCCCAATTTTGGTCAAATTTCGTCCAAACAAATGAAAGTATCCAGAAATATCGAAAAGCTTCTGTAAAATATAGAATAACATACTGATCATTCTCGGAAATGTTCAGCCATTTTGGCTCAAAGGAACTATAAATAGCATCAAATTTCAATTTCTGCCTGTACAATCAAAACGCTGATGTGGCTGCTGACTGGATGGTCAACGGGTCAAAACCAGATTCAAGGGAGAGAAGGGTTAAATACTAGCCGGTTTTGATAGTTCAGGGTTGAATCTTAACCGGTTTTAGAGTTTGGCATTGAATCTTTAGACAAACCGAAAAGTTCAGGGTTGTAATATGGACTACAAACCAAAAAGTTCAGGGTTGTAATATGGACTTCTCTCAAAAGTTATGGCTGCAATGTGTTGTTTATACACTATATGTGCGACTTACAAATGTAAATAAGACCTGCAGGTTGTTTTAAGAGTTGGGTCCAACTCATGACCACTGGTGGAACCATACTAGCAAACTGCAACATGATTGTACCGAATAATGAGTCGAGGGCAAGAACCACATGCACATTCATTTTCTGAAAGAGTCTCTTGGTAGTTGGCAGCAAACAATATTTGTAATTTAACACCACATGCGAACCTGAAAACAATCATGAAAAGCCATAAAGACTGATTAGATGCATGCATACCGTTGTTAATAACAAGTACCCAGGTGCAGTCCACCACTGTTGGTATCCGATGTGCAACTGTGATAACTGTGCTGTCCTTGAATTCCGTCCTGATTATCTTCTGAATAATAGCATCAGTTGCAGTATCAATGGATGCTGTTGCCTCATCAAGGATCAAGATGCAGTTTCTTCTCAATAGCGCACGGGCCAAGCAAAGTAACTGCCTTTGGCCCATGCTCCAGTTTGATCCTCCCTCCACAACTGTTGGGCAAAGCAAGTAAAAGAAATGTGACATAATTGCAGCAAGTTCTGTAAAAGAGAATGAGGTTGAAAAGACCTACTATGTGAATCCAATCCTTGCTTGTCTTTAACTGCTTCAATTAGTTGACATTTGCCTAGAACCTGGCAAAGGTTAATTCACAAATGCTTCCTTAGTTTTCAAATAAGCTGTTTATTAGGAAGAGGGGACTAGTACTAAATTGTGTAATAGTGCAAATATTTCCTTTAGCAGTATATTTCAGTAGTGTTGCTGCTTGCAAGGTGCTAGCAGTTCAATGCTACCATGCCATAAATTATTCAACATAATAATTTCAGCAACATATCACAATGTTCAAACACTACCAACTGATTTACTAGATTGCAACCAGAGGTGCAAAGATCTGGTTATCTAACTATGATTGAAAAACCCTCAAGAGGAAAGTAATATACTGACGAGAGAATTCCTTATTTGACACCGTGCTTAAATTTTATGCCCTATTTGACATCGGCAAATAATTTCTTCCCTATGTAACAACGAGTCTAAATTTTATGCCCTTTATAACACTTTCGTCCCTTTTAGGCCTAAATGACACCTGAAAAGACCCTTTTGCCCCTTATATGATATGATTGTGTGCGCACGCGTACTGCTGCGTCCGTGTGTGTGCGCTGCTGCGTGTTTGTGTGTGTGTGCGTGCTGTGTGTGTATGCTGCTGCATCCGTGTGTGTGCTGCTGCGTGTTTGTGTGTGTGCGTGCGTGCGTGCGTGCTGCGTGTGTGTGCTGCTGCGTCCGTGTGTGCGTGTGTGCTGCTACATATGTGTGTGCTACGCGTGTGTGTGTGCTGGTGTGTGTGCTGCTGCATATGTGTGTACTATGCGTGTGTGTGTGCTGGTGTGTGTGCTGCTGCATGTGTGCGTGTGCCTGTGTGTGCTGTTGCGTGTGTTACTGCCACTGCCTGTGTGTGTGCACTACTTCCCCGCATTGATGTTATGTGTGTGCGCTACTGCTCCGCACACACTCATACCACATGAGGGGCAAAAGGGTCTTTTCAGGTGTCAGTTAGGCCTAAAATGGACGAAAGTGTTATAAAGGGCATAAAATTTAGACTCATTGTTACATAGGGAAGAAAAAAAATTCAGTGTCAAATAAGGAAGCGAAATTTAAAATAGTGTTAAATAAGGAATTGTTTCTATACTGACAACCAAGGAGCATTCCATCTGGGGTATGGTCTGAAAACATAAAACACCATCTTTTACAAAGATAATGAGGTCATTTATTGATTATTATAACTCATGGATGCATGTGAGAGCGTCTGCTTTTGATCTTCTTTTCTCTCAACTATTCTTGTTTCATCATAGAAAAAACATTGAGGAACGAATGCTAAATTCTTTTAACAGGGAAAATAGAAAATAATCAAATTATAGTAACAACATATGGAAACCTACTTCCCAGATTTGTTCATCCGAGAAACGCCCTTGAGGGTCCAAATAATATCTTATGGAACCATAAAAGAGTATAGGATCTTGAGGGATAAGACCAATTCGAGATCGTAAGTCATGTAACCCCATTTCTGTGATGTCGTAGTCATCAATGATTATCTTTCCTCCAGAAGGCTCAACAAGACGAAAAATTGCATTTATCAAACTTGTCTTGCCACTTCCTGTTCGACCGACTATCCCAATCTTGTCGCCACCTTGAAATGTGCAAGTAATTCCATGAAGTACTGGAGAAGCATCTTGATTATATTTTATCTGCTAACACAAATATCAATTGCATTATGTACAATGCATGAAAAATTCATACTGGTCATGTCTATGGACGATAAACAAGACATTTATTTTTCATCACCTACCTCCAAACCTTCAAGTTCTATCTTACCCACAGAGGGCCATGCATCCGGTGGTTGATTCTGTTTCATAATATATGGTGCCTCACTTACAATACCCATGTATTGGCTCAACCTTTCAACAGAGATTATTTGATTTGCAAGAGAACATTGATTTTGTATAGAGAACAGGAATAACATATTAAGTGACAGACCATAAGAGAGCAACATCCCTACAGAACCTGCAGAATTGTATAAGCCAACATTAATAATTATGAGTTAATCTTAATCTAATTCTCATTTCATGTGCTCAACAACTACTAAAAGGAAAGGAAATGATGCAATTCTATAGAGTGATAAACTAACCTATGTCAAATTCTATAAGAAAAAACATTACAGGAACATAGAACTACATATGCATGATAATAACAAGAGAATCATGTTGTGGTTCTTCCAAATCTGCCATGCTGTGAAATGGATGATTAATGTTATGACCTCGTCTCGACAAAATTACTTGGAATCAAGCAACCTCTTGAGGATGGAAGAGCAAGGGAGCAAGATGTGTGAAGCTAGAAAAGGAGCTGGGAGCACCAGACACCAAGACAAATGACTGAAATCAAAGATGAATCATGCAACAAAGATCATCAAAGAAACCCAGAACTAGATGGTAGTACTATGTAAGTCCAGGGTTATCTCCTTTTTCAAAAAAAATATGGTACTGTGTCACAGCTATGGGATGGCAGTTTGGCTCGAGATGGTGATTAGCGAGATATACGCTGAAGGGTAATCCTCTGAGAAAAGGAACCACTTGCAATATAATTTTTATTTATTGACAGGGAAAACAATGCAATATAATCTTCAACATCGTGTACCTAAATTCTTTACAAAAACACAGGTTAGCACTAAGGGCAAAAGAGCAAGTTAACTAATGGTTACAAAACATTGCATTCCCTTGAATAAAGTTTCACACATCTCACCAGGGCTATAAGTTCCTGCAGGAAGAAGAGTAATAACAAGTGCGGACAAGGAAAGAATAGCAGCACCCATTATCTCCAAACGTTGAGTCAACCATTCAGTTGCAGCAAAGCAGTGAAAAGATGGGCTTGCATTATTGTCGATAAGATCCAAACTTTTAGCAAAAAAACGATCTTCTTGCTTAAAGGCTCTTATTGTAACTGCTCCTGCAATCGATTCTCCAAGATGATTGGCCACTAGAGATTTTGTAGTGCCATTGATCCTCATCAATTCCTTTGAGGAGGCTAAGTAGTATCTCTGTAATGTTATATTTCAGTAAACCAGGTCATGTAAATAAGAGCCTACAGAGACTACATCATGCGTAAATGGGATTATACAAGCTTACCTGCAACTTGACAGCCATGATGATAACAGGTGCAGCAACAAGCAAAATTTGCCAGGTAAAGAAGCACAAAACACTCGAATTGATATATGCATTTAGTGTGGCACAAATACTGAAGGACATCGTAAATGGAAGATCAAGATCGATGATGCTTAAGTCAGATGATACCTGCATCATAGAGTTATTACTTGCTGCCTAATTTAAAATTATCATGGGTCAAACTAAAATAAACGAGATTCATATAGTACTACCAGTTCTTAGTACTTACACGGCTAAGTATCCTTCCAAGTGGAGTGGAATGGTAGAAAGACATGGGTGCACAGAATAGGCCACTAAGTAGTTGGGCAAATAGAGGTCCTGATGTCCGGAGACCAAGATCAACTACTAACAGAGCTCTAGATAGCAAGAAAATGATTGAACCAAATCCAATGGCTGTATACACCAGAACAAGGTTCAATGTGCATACACAGGGATTTTGAACATTAACAGCAAGCCATGAGTTCTGAAATATTTGCCAGATGCAAAAATAATGTTAGTAATAGCAACAAGACTAGCATATATGTAGCCCTTGTTCTGGCCCAAATACATTAAATAAGGCTTCAGTCCAGTGTCACCAATTTCTCTCCCCTCTGTTTTAATTAGTTGATCAGATGCTGATGGCTTGATGGATTCTTTTGCTGTACCGTGAATAACACAGGTGTTCCTCTCAAACTGCTTGCCTACATTATAAGCCATTCTTTTAACATTAGGAAAGTCTGTAGTGACTTCATGTGCTTTCACAAGGTCCTGAAATTGTTTGGAAGACACTAGCAGTTCTTGGTATGAAGTAGCATGCATGATCTGCCCATGGGACATTAACTGCCAAAAGACAAGTTACTGTCTGTCAACAAAATAGTAGGAGTTCCCCATGCACCGAAGGATGACCAAACTGTATCTTGTGAATAGCTGAGAAAGCACAATACAGTGATGAATTTCATATGATTGCTTCCTTATGATGATTTAATGCAGAATTTAACTTAAGTCGCAATTTTGTAGGTGCAACCAACTTAATAATAGGACAGGTGGTAGGAATCACTTCAAATCTGTTACTACCCAGGAACACCGGTAGCACCACCTCAATAAAGAAAGGGAGAAAAAAATAGCCATGAAACGTGGGATGAATATATGCTTATAGCCAAATGCCAAATGAAAATCGCCCTATAAACCCCACTATTATCTGATCCTTGCAATTAAACACTTCTAAGCCTACTCTGTTTATTCAAGGTGGTAATGAAGCCCCTTAGCCTCCCCCTTTGTTAAGCATAAGAGGAGATCCGCGTGCTTCCCTGGACTCACACCATGAATCCTAAAACTGGTATATTAGCAAATATTTTAGTTTTTACTAATAATCACTTATTTTACTTGATTGACCCTTATTAGTATATAAAATTAATATAAAAAAATATCCTATAATATGCAGCAATCACCCAGGGTTAACATGCATATTAGCAAGGACTGGATCAGGAAGAAAGCTTGATTCCTGTATGTCAGTTGGGCCCAACACTCAACCCCTGCAGGATCTTGAAGGGAAAGCTAGGAAACCTTACATGAGGAAATTGCATCCCACAAGCCTGGTGGAGCCTCTATCTCGGCAATGAAACATGCATGTAACCTCTCAAAATGCCAATAGTTGAATAAAGAGTCAATACTTACGACAACAGAATCAAATGCGTGTAGGAACTCCACTTGGTGGGTTACTAATAGAACTGTCTTTTCAGATAAAGCTCCCATCACATATTCCTGCAAAAGAATGATCATTAAAATTTAGAAAAATTGGAGACTCATGTAGCCAAACTGAGATGCCAACAAATAACCCCTACATTTAAAAGACTTGAAGCAGTATGTGCATCAACGCAGCTGAAAGGATCATCCAAAAGATATATATATCTGCATCATGATACAATGCGCGAGCTAATTGGACACGTTGCTTCTGTCCTCCACTAAGATTAACTCCTCTTTCCCCAATTTGAGTACGGTCACCAAAAGGCAAGCTTTCAAGGTCATACACCAAAGAACACCGCCGGAGAGTCTCTTCATATCTTTGCTTGTCCATGTTAGACCCAAAAAGTATGTTCTGCAAAGTTCCTGTTTGAATCCATGCATCCTGAGAAACATATGCTATTTTCCCACAAACATGACTCTGCAATTATGTTCAGAAATGAAATTAGTACTCGAAAAAAAGTGTAACAGTCCACGCGCACCAATAATATTTAGTAATTTGTGCTTAAATTGAAATCCAAATTTGGACCTCTGTTTTGCTGTCTTGCAAAATATCATATGCAGGTTTACTAAACATGTTAAGAGACATTACATTAAAAATATATTAATTGAAGATATCTATGACATAAACAGTAAGTACATGCACAACAAAAAATTAACTTTTCTCCAACCTGTCTTCTCCCACTTAGTGGAATAGGAGGGTGGTGCAACTGTTTGTTGATTGCACTAACCAAGCTAATAACACAGTCATTGTTATAACTAAGCACTATGCATAATGCACATTTCTCATGAAAAAATAATTCCAACTAATTATAGATCAGGTACTAGAGGTTCAAGAGTTATAATAGGAAAGACATGCTGACAACCAGAAAAGCAAACAAAAAGTGACCACAAAGCGACTAGTAGGCAAACTAAGGGAAGGGAACAACCAATCCCTTAGCTCTAGCCCTTTGCTAGAGTTGACACTCAGCTCTAATCGCCTCGAAAAGCTTGTTGAGTGTCATAGGAGTTGATCCACCAATCTTTAGGGAAGCATTGCCTGTGGGGTGGGTGTGAAATTAGGAGACGAGCCCAAGAAAAAAACACTACTCCGGTACTGCATCGCACCAATAGGTGATCAATATTTCTCTCATGATCGTTGCACAGTGGCCAGTTGGCGTTATGATAGAGTCCACAGCTGGCTAAGTGATCAACCATCCAGACGCATTTGCAAATCACAAGTAAAACGAAAAATTTCCAACATAAAGGGGACCTTTGCAGGATCAACTCGGAAGGTTTCAAGGCCAGCGAGGCTGCGATGCATGCGAGATAAGCAAAGCAGGTGGAGTAAGAACCTGAGGATTCCGAGAACCACGACAGAGAAGCCATTTAACCACCTCAATTCCTATAGTAAATGTTGTCCCAATCCCCGACGAAGATTCTTGTGGCAGCATTGAACATGGCACACTCATGCTCTGAATAAGGGATTGGAAAATGACACTAAGGAGCAGTGTGTTGCAGCCACAACCTGCGAGGACAAAAAGTTTGATGCCCATAATTTGATCCAATACTATAGACAGAACAAAATGTTATAACCTCACTCTTTAGATTACAAAAGGTAGTTTTGTTAGTATAACCCAAACACATTTACTGTAAGCTAGATTCATAGCTGCAACACAGTAGAGTAAGTAGTACACTACATGCTAACCATGTGACAATACTAAATGGATAATAAGTTGATGGTAGAAAGGGAGGTTCCAGAATAACATACATCATTATTATGATCATTGGTTAGCAAAGTAAATTAAACACAAAGCAGCAAAAATATACCATTCCTTCTGTCCTTGGGACCTCTCCCAGAATAGCTGCCAAAAGAGTGGATTTTCCTGAGCCAACCTCGCCACAGATTGCTACCTTCGTTCCTGCTTTCACCTCCAAATTAATATTCCTCAGATTTGGATTTCCTGAGCTGTCCCATGAGAAACAGCCAGATTTGAATACTATAGGATACTGACTACACACACAATGCTCCATCGAAATTTGATCCTTTGGCAGCTCAGATTCACCAAGAAAACTGCTTATCCGAGAGAATGCAACCCTTGCTTGAATTACAGAGCCAATAACGTTTGGAATATGATTGATAGGGTGCTGAACAAGGCGCAGTGCAGCTACAAAGGTGAATACATTGCTAGGATTAAGTGGGACTCCCAGAAAATAGCATGCGATAAATGTTGCCGCTGAAACAAGTGCAGGTGATGCCCAGAAGACAACACTAGTATATGCTTTTCCTAGTTGGAATGCTGACAACCATTTTAGCTCCAACTCCCTAAGATGTTCTATAACACTCTTGAAGTGGGCCTCCCATGCATAAAGCTTCAGGACCTTCATGTTCACAAGAGACTCAGACATAGCTTTCAACCTCATGTCTTGAGCTTCCATGAGTTTCTTCTGGAAATCTTGCTGTTGCCTGGCCAGAGGGGCATTCAGTAGAACAGTAAGCATTATAACAAGAACAGATGCTATTGTTGCAGGACCAACTGCATCGTATAGTACTGCCAAGGCAATGCCAAGTTGGAAGCCGGTAGTCCATGTCCGATGGAACCAGAAAGGAAACTCCCCAACCCTGTACGCATCTACTATGAGATAGTTCATTATCTCTCCAGAAGAATGTTTTATACTGGCAAAGCATGATAATTTCTGTTGCTTTCGGTAAATAGAAGCTGACAAGAGTGACCGCACTTGGATTCCCACCCTCCGTGTTTGAAAATACCACTGTCTCTGGGCTAATGACTCCAAGCATTTAGACAGAAGAAGTCCAAGTGCTATAACAACACCTTCATGCTTGAAAGCTTCTTTTCCTGAGGATACATTGATAAATTCCTTTACGAGCAACGGACCAGAAGATAGAGTGAGTACCTTGAGCAATGCGAAGAACCCAGAAAACAGAATGTCCCTTTTGTAGCATGAAACAATTACCCAGAAAAGAGATGATTGCTTAGCATTGATTTTGTCCACAAACATTGAGTACTGAGTGCCTGCTTGATCTGCAACATCCGACGCAGGTATGTCTTTCTCTTCAAGAGGCTTTCTGTAACCCTTCTTCATCAAGGGATTCATCCACCAGAATGACATCCTGCTGAAAAATCCAGCAACCGAGAAAGGAGACGCCGATCTCTCAGAATCAAATTCATCCTGAATAGTGTCATTGTTTAGCAAGTTGTGCAAACCAGTTGCTTTGCAAGCTGCGTCAACACATTTTATTAGAAAAATGTAAACCAAAATGGTACATAGTGTTTCAGACTTTCAGTAACTAAATGAGAGGAAGAAGAGGTTTGGCTTTGACCCGAAGAGGCAGAAATCCAAGCAACGTTAGGGTTCCTTACCGAAACATGAAGAAATCTTCCGAGTCCGCACGCCAGTCCAGTGGAGGAAAGGTGGACAGACCTGGAGGCGGCGTGCCTCAGTGGAAGCAAGCCTGCAGGCGTGTTTGGCGGCGTGGGCAAAGGTGAGGCGAGGAGGGCTTTTTGGGTACTGGTGGCAGCGAATCCCTGGCACGAAGTGGGAAGCCGCCGGGAGAACAAGGGTGCCGCCACCCGGCTGCCGGCACCTTGCCGGGGGAGCGGGGCAGCACGCTCGGCATGTCATGGGGACGGGGGACGGGTTTGAGGTCTACCTGGGGCACGATATGATAGAATTAGGGCGCGCGCTGTCCGCTGTGTATGGATGTCCTGATTTGCATGCCGTCCGAGGTGCTCCGCGGCAGCGCCGGCGCGGTGGGGGTCGAGCCGTCGAGGAAGGACCGGCGAGAAGAACGGAGAGTGTCGCGGAGGCGGCTGTGCATCGTGCACGGTTTGTTGCTGGGCTTCTTGGGCTGAGATGCTGCTGGGCTTCTTGGGCCTTACCTACGATAGATATCGGAGGCGCCCTTTATCGGCAAAAAAAAAGTATTTTGCCCGTCGTTACTTCACTTCCGGTGTTCCCTCCCCTGCAGGCGGCTGCCGGGGAGCGCAGCCGCACCAGCCAGCCATGAAGCGCTTCTTCCAGCCCGTACTCAAGGACGGATCCCCCGCCAAGAAGAGGCCCGCCGGAGCCGCGATCTCTGACTGCGTTGATGGCCGCGCCCCCACCGCGGCCGACGCCGGCGGGGACGGCCCTCCCGGCGAGGAGCCACGCAGGTTCATCACGTGGAACGCCAACAGCCTTCTGCTCCGGATGAAGAGCGACTGGCCCGCGTTCTGTCAGTTCGTCGCCCGCCTCGACCCCGACGTCATCTGCGTCCAGGTGAGCCAAGGCAAAGAGCGTTTCATTCAGCACCCTTTCTGTGTGTCCGGATTTGCTTGCTACCCTAGATTTGGTTTTAGCCTGCAATGCGAGTGCTGTGCCGAGGGATTTTTAGGCGAGTGTGCTGCAATGTGGCATGCAGGAGCTGCCGTTGCTCGCAGGCATTTCATCTAGCACATTGGGGCGAGTACATCTTAGTTGTCCTTTTGTGCAAGATTAATCCAATTCTGGTAATCTAGGGTTTGACCCATCTGATTGATCTAGGGTTTAATCCAATTCCGGCGTGCTGCATCCCTTGCGAGATTGATGGTGCCAGTTGTCTTAGCTGACTAGCTGGTGACTGATTATGCCGACCGACGATTCCTGCTGTGCATTTTTCTGGTTGTTTGGCATGCTGTGCTATATTTGCTCATAATACATCAAGGCTATGTACCACTGAGAGTAGAGAGCATGCAGTGTTGATGGTTGTAAAGGCTAGGGTGGTGTTTGCAGAGGTTGTGTTGAGCATTTTATGAAACAGACTGAATGCTATGAAAATATTCTTAAATCAGTGAACTGATATCTACTTGCCTGTTTCTTGTTATCAACTTATCCTGGATTAATGTTGGCAACATTGCGGAAAGAAAATGTGAAAAACTTGTTTTTGGTCTATCTGTTACTTATGTCAGTCCTAGTGTTCCAATTCCAGTTATTTGGTTGCTCAATTAGCCACTATCTGCTGCTACAACAAGTTCTCGTACCTATACCATGTGCTGATTTGCAGCAATAGTACAGTTACAACAAAATATAGGCCATACGATGAAGTAATTCTCAAGCTGAATCATTATTTGAGAAAACTTATGTCCTTCTACATTATTCTGATGTCTGGATATGGTGGATCGATTAACCCTAGCCTCTTTTTGAAATTGCAGCTCAATAGTTGAAATCCAAATCCGCCTTGGGTTCTTGTTTTAGTGCAGTAGAGTAGAACTGGGTTTATAACAAACCCCACTTTTGGGTTGTAAAAATGACAGGCCAAGGTCTTTATTTCCATTCAATTCCAATACCTTTAGTTGTTATGAGTTATGACAACTTAGCAGCCTAATAATATTATTATTTGTCCTTTTGGGTGTTTAGTTGCCCTAGCCACAAATTGTTGTTTTGTTTTGTACTCTTAATCAGTAATCGCAACTATTATGCTGTTCTCGGGTTAGGTTCTCTACTTTATTTTTTAGTTTAACAATCTAAGCATATT
Source organism: Triticum dicoccoides (assembly GCF_002162155.2). NCBI lineage: Eukaryota > Viridiplantae > Streptophyta > Magnoliopsida > Poales > Poaceae > Triticum > Triticum dicoccoides. Next base: position 533,342,915 of record NC_041386.1, on the reverse strand, counting down.
ATGTATGTATCAGTGAGTAGGATCTTTGCTGAACTTCTTTGCCACTTGCCAGGAAGTGCGGATGCCAGCAGCTGGTTCCAAAGGGGCACCTAAAAATCCTAGTGAGCTAAAAGACGACACAACGTCGTCACGCGAAGAAAAACAGGTAATACTAAGGGAGTAGCCCTGTACCCTGTAGTTATGGAAAGTGGATCCCTTATGTCAGATCCATTGGTTCTGGCTGAAATTAGATTTCCGCATTATGGATAAGATGTGTAGTTCCTTGAAATGGCTTTGTAAAAACTCTGTTTTTGTGATACATGTGTAGTCTATTGAAAATGCTTCTTAAAAGGGTGATTTCTGATAGTTTTGCAAGAGTATATCTATTTTTTGAAAAAATTACTCTAGATTGTGTAAAATTGGACTTTGATTTGTATCAGTTGCATCCTGAAGCATTGCTGTGTTGTGGTGACTGTGTATTTAGCAGGAAACAATTATGAATAAATTTCAACTTAGTTTCCATCTGTTTTCTCTTTTCAGCGTAGGTTGTTACAGCAGTTGCATTAGTTGTGCTTAACTAAGTAATTCTACAATTACTTCTTGATGTCATGCAGACAGTGCTGCGTGCTTTGTCGAGCTCACCTTTCAAAGACTACCGTGTGTGGTGGTCCCTTTCAGATTCAAAATATGCAGGCACAGCTGTGTTTATGAAGAAGAAGTTTGAACCAAAGAAAGTGTCATTCAACTTGGATAGAACATGTAAGTTTGGTTTGGAGAGGTTGAGTAGCTGTCTCCCCTGTTACACTATATTTTGAAATGTCGCATGCTCTACTCTAGTGGGACATTCTGTTCGGCATGTTATATTTTTGTGATTATGTCATTGGATTTAATTTGGTAAGGGTGGTAAGTGTTAGGAAATATGTAACTTGTATTTCCATGTGGCCATAGGCCAGTATATATACACGTACATGTGCAGTACAATATGCAGAAAACCCCTTATAGAACAGGGAAATACAAAGGGGTA
>NC_041386.1:533325850-533341638 GCF_002162155.2 Triticum dicoccoides | reverse complement strand
ATCAACAACACTTAGTTTGGGCCTTCGTAAAGAAATCCGCCAACTGTAACTCGGAAGGCACATCTGAAGAGCAACAACCTAATCCTGCACACCAATGCGCACAAAAAAAGCATCAACACCAATTTCACACAGTCGCACGCAAGAGGAGCAGCTCAAGGTGTATTCATGGAAGCATGGTAATGGTGTTGCACATCCGAGGGAGCAAGATCATCCATTGATGAAACAACAGGGTAGTACTGATGTGACTTCCATCTCCTCTGATGGGGATCATGATGACTAGAAGGTCAATCGATGGGCAAATTGCTTTTGAGGAGAACTACTCGAACAACAACAGGGATACCAAATAAACGGTATGGGTTCAATGTCAATGATATTGGAAACTATGTTTCCTATGAAGCACTAGCTCCAGCAAGCATTTGTTGCTTCTCTTTAGTCTGTGTCAATTCTGACTGACTGGTAGAAGACAAAGGAGAACTCAAAATGGCGTATGGCCATGGTGGAGTTGGAGACTCTGTGTAAGAACAAGACATGGGTACTAACACCTCTTCCAACAAGAAAAAAGGTGGTCAACTGCAAGTGGACATACACTGTGAAGCAGAATGCAGAAGGAAATATTGAATGGTACAAAGCGAGGCTTTTAGCAAGGGGGTACAGCCAGACCTACGACATTGACTATGATGAGACCTTTGCTCTAGTAGCGAAGATGAACATTGATGTGAAGAATGTCTTTACATCAACTTGATGTGAAGAATGCTTTCCTGCATGGGGACTTGTAGGAGGAGGTCTACATGGAGATCCCACCTGGGTTCTTGACTTTTGAAACGGTTGACGAGGTATGCAGGCTAAAGAAAACTCTTTGCGACTGAAGTAGTCTCCAAGATCTTGGTTTGAAAGTTTAGATGGGCAGTATGTGACAATGCAATGGTGACCATACATTGTTTTATAGACACTCTAAAAGGAAACATAACCATGCTTGCAGTCTGTGTAAATGATATCATTGTCACTGGTGATGATGACTAGAGATAGCAAGGTTAAAGAGGTGTCTGAGTAAGGCCTTTGAAGTTAAAGATCGTGGTCGACTCAAGTACTTCCTTGGTATAGAAGTGGCTAGGTCTGGAAAAGGAATATCTCTTTCTCAAAGAAAGTATACCTTGGACACCTTGTTGTAGATGTTAGAATAATCCGAGACACATAGTTGATCATCCGAGCACCAAGCAATCACACAAGGCACGGCACCGAGATTTGTTAACGAGGTTCACCAAACTTGGCTACACCCCCGAGGCCTATGGGCACTCCTCATGACACCGTCACAATACTGCACCTCGGCCACCTGGACGCTGGCACATACCGCCGGCTCCCCCTGCGTGTATGTGCTATTATGTTGGCATAGGTTACATCGTGGGTCTACCCTCGCATTATATAAGAGGCCTATGATACAAGTGTCCTATGAGGGTACGAGTCCTACTTTATCTAGACACTGTCCAACTCAAAGTCCAACTGTAACCTACCTTGTATAATATATTCGACACAATTCGAATAAACTCCACCTTGGCAAATATTCTCCACCACCTTGAATTCGTCCATGCATCAAACTTTCATGTACATTGGACTTGAGTTTATTCCAGGCTGCCAAATCATCCTCCGCAAATTTTCATCCTTCACATGATATTTCCATCTTAGATGGCTTGACATCCTGCAACCCATTCAAGTATCTCTGTTGTGCCAAAAAATCTTTCACCCTTGTCTGCCATAACCCGAACCTGGTATCCGTCGACACCATGAATTTTATATGTACGCCTGACCCGTGGAAAACAACACTTAGCACAAAATCAAATGATATGTTGCTTTTCTCCAATGCCTTGCGTCTCCAATGGACTATCCCGTGCAATTTTCGTATTCGCCAGATTGTTTTGCCTCTTGCCTGTTGTTGCACGTGAGGACTCGGTCCTCTTTTTTTATCCCAAACAAATCTCAGTTCTACTCCCGATTCATGCAGCGCTGGCCTCACCTGGGCTTCAGCCCTCATGGACCAGCTTGCACCTACGTCTGACCTAGTTCGGCCTGCCCCTTGGCTTCGATTCAATCTCTGAAAAGAACCACGATCTGATCTGGTTGCTGTCGTTGTTGTATGCAGTCGCTTGCTGCAGGTGCAATTGATCAATCGACCCGCTGCTCCCAATTGTTGGCACACTTGTGAGTTCCCATCAATCCAGTGCTTCTCGTCAACTTCGATCTTTCCAAGCATTGCTCTTGATCGTTCGACATTACCCAGATCAAACCGACCACTTCCATGATTTCCTTCGTCTCTTCCTCCGGATCAACAATCCACGACCTCCAAATAACGTAGCTCTGATACCACTTGAAAGAATAATGCGAGATGCATCATCTATCATCTGAGGACCAAACAATCACACGGCATGACACCGGGATTTGTTAACGGGGTTCACCGAACTCGGCTACATCCCTAGGGCTTGACTATGGGCGCTCCTCCCCATGACACTGTCACAATACCGCACCCTGGCCACCCGGATGCCAGCACACACTACCGCTCCCATGTCTGTGCTATTATGTTGGTATAGGTTACATTGTGTGTCTATCCCCGCATTATATAAGAGGCCTAGGATGTAGGTGTCCTATTAGGACACGACTCCTACTTTATCTAGACACGGTCCAACTGTAACCTACCTTGTACAATATATTCGACACAATTCCAACAGTAGATGGTATATAGAATCTTGAGATACTTGAAAGGTACTCCTGGGAAAGGAGTGTTGTTCAAGAGTCATGAACACCTTCTTGTAGATGGTTACCTTGATGCTGATTGGGCTAGCTGCCTGGATGACAGGAGATCAACTTCAGATCATTGTGTTTTTGTAGGAGGAAATCTAGTGTCTTGGAGAAGCAAGAAACAACTTGTTGTTACTGCAGAGGCTGAATACAGAGCCATGTCTCAGGGATAGAGTGAGTTATGAATGAGGAACCTATTAGCAGGGCTGAAGATATTGAAGACCTGTTGCATGAATGAACCTATTAGAAGGTGTGACAACAAGTCGGCAATCCATATAGCAAAATCTCCGGTTCAACATGATAGAACCAAACATTTGGAGCTAGACAAATTATTATCGAAGAAAAGCTAGATGCTAGGATTATCAAGATAGAGCATATGAGTTCATGGCAACAAATTGCAGTTGCTTGAAAGGATTGGGAACCAGAGAATGCAACCTAGCCTGTGACAAGATGGGAGTGATAGATACCTATCACCCCTCTTGAGGGGGAGTATTGTATGTGTTGCCCATCTATACTGGCCCATGAGGCCCAGGCCCATACCGGTCAAGTGGCCTAGAGATGGAGCGCTTGTACTGTCTGGCTGTGTGCACCGCCAGAGCCATCGAAGGTTTGTCTCCAGATCCACAGATTGGCTAGGTTCAAAGGGGATCTTATCCTCCTAATCACTTATAGGTGCCTGCTGGTGCAGCAGATGTGGGGCTGCGGAGCTGTTGGTCTGCCCTGACATGATAAACAAAGTGGTCATTTTGAATTTTTGCGTGCTTTCTGGAATTAAATTTTGCAGAAACTATTATTCTTTCTGATGGTATAGTATTTTACCTGTTTCAGCTACTAAGCATGATGCAGACGGTCGTGTCATCATTGTGGAATTTGAATCATTCTTGTTGCTAAACACATATGCTCCAAACAACGGGTGGAAAGAGGAGGAAAATTCATTTCAAAGAAGAAGAAAGTGGGATAAAAGAATGTCGGAGTTTGTTCAACAAGTAGACAAGCCCTTAATCTGGTGCGGAGACCTGAACGTTAGGTAATTAAGAACCCATTGCTGTTTTTTTATGTTGTTATTATATATGCCTTCCTCTTGCATGAAGTTACTATTTAATATTTATTGATGATAAGTTAATTTTAGTCTTCTGGAAACCACATAGATTAATAAAACATGTAGTTGTGGATTTGCATTTTATATGGCCAACCCAAACTTCATAATTAGGGCCCATCCATGTGGTCTAGTGGCAAACACAAGGCAGTGGTCTATGGGGTCTTGGGTTCAAATCCCCACTCCTTAATGATAAGTAGTTCCTCCTGCATATTATCAGTGATCCCCGATAATTACAACATGCACTTCAAGTAAATCTGTTTTGAGCAGAAAATTCGTAAGGTAAGGGAGAGAAGTTTTCTTACTTTACGTGGCCATCCTCGAGGAATTCATGTTCTCTATACAATATATAGATGGAATGAGCCTCTTATAAATTTTTCACAAACCAACCCCCTGTAACCTTTTTTTAAATCTTTCAGTCATGACGAAATCGATGTCAGCCATCCTGATTTTTTTAGCGATGCTAAGCTCAATGGATATATCCCTCCAAATAAAGAGGTATTATTTGCTTTAAAGATGCAATTCTGGGTTATTCTTGTAAATCCAGTTCATGTTCCCCAAAACTCAAGTGTTGGAAACAACTTTTATCTTGCCATAATCCCTTGTGCATCCTTCGACTCTCACCTGTATGCTGCTGCTGCTTATCAAGCAAATCCAAATGGGTTAGCTATTCCTAGGTGTGACATTTTTATAGGATGATTTGGCCCATATGGCCCATCTAGTCTAATGTCTATCTTGTGAGGATAGCCAAATTCTCGCTTCTCTATCTTAAACTTATTGTAAGTTTAGCGAATGCTTATTTTGTCCTTTCTAAGTACTATATTTCCTCTTTTGGATTTGCAAATCACACCTTGAAATTGGCCAGTTGAAGTTACTTTTTATCAAATTAGAGTATATATTCTAGCAACAGCAGCAAATAGGCTACTTCAAGAATTAGCTGCTTCTGTTACACATGAGTGGCAAGCTTGTGAAACCTTCCAATCTTATGCAAATAGGCTAACATTCATTGGGTGTTGGTATAGTTATAAATTTGTTAGTTATTATGTGTGTGCTCTTTTGTTCATTATTTAATATATACTTTATATGACTAAGATTGTCTCAGTGAAAATAAACAATAAGAGTCGTGTTTTTTTTAACACTCCATAGTGAGACTTATCTGTTTCTCACCAAGGCATAATTTGGCACTTAAGGGCCTAATGCAGCAGAAAACGGCGATGGCAGACAGAGCCTTACACCCTTAACAGATTTTCAATGTCTGGCCTATCAGCTGACAGCCTATCTTAAATGCATCTTTCAGTTTTACACTTCTACTGGACGACTAGTACCCTGTTACTGATGTATCTGTTTAGCTATGCATTAATGCAAAGGAATGTCTCATCTATTCCTACAGGACTGTGGACAGCCAGGATTCACCCTTGCAGAGAGACAGCGCTTTGGCAATATATTGTCCCAGTATGTGTAAACTAACATATTTCAGCATTTTTTTCCTTCTCCTTGATAGAGCACTCCCCCATTTCTCAAATGGAGGCCATCCTTGAACAAATGTATGCAACCTTTTAATTTAGTTTGCATGCTTAATCTACCATAACCATCATCGTTTTCTCTCAACTGATGCCCCACATTGATATATAGCTGGAGCGTATTAACATCTCTATTTAGACAAGCAACAAAAAAGTGCCATGATGAGCATCTCAAATGTGAATCTTGTGGAATTGTGGTCATGGAAACATAAAAGATTATTGTTTCAATGCTCAGTAAGGTAAATGTTCAACATGACTGGGGGCAGTGTCAAGTTCTCATATCATCATATAGATATTGCTGGTACAACCTCTAAATTTGTTTATAAGTACTTTACTAGTCATTGTAAATTCAGAATGGACCAAGGTTTTTGCACACACAAAAAGGATGAAGTTCAAACTAGCTAGAACACATACTGTCATCTTTGTCTGGAATTTTATAGGACAGGCCTGAAAAACATACCTATAAACCAATGAATGGTGAATAAGACATTTTAGTGGAAATATAGAAGGCTAAAGTTAGTTGCATAGAAGCATTAATCTTTATAGTCTTGAATACCACCTTATGGACTAACATTTGGATGTATAGGGGAAAGCTGGTAGATGCTTACAGATACCTGCACAAAGAAAAAGACATGGAGTGTGGCTTCTCTTGGTCTGGGAATCCAGTTGGGAAGTAAGAAATATTTCCATGATTGTATTACTTCTAGATTATTAATTATAGTGTTCAGTTGCTTATCAAAATTTGACCCTGCATGATTGAAGCATATCTGCTGTTCCTTTTTATGTCTTGGATGGGTTATTTGATCCCTATTGTATAGATATATGGTTACTTTGTAAGCATGTGGTCCTCAATGTTTACCATTAACAAATTATCCCCCATCTCAGCAATCTGATTTTATTTCAGGCACGGCACTTATAAAAGAATTTGGCAGCATGAATTTGATTATTAATGTTCTGCTGATAAGCAATGTTCTTTTGTAATTTACTACATATGACAGCTAATGCTGGAGTGTACGTATTTCATCTTTTTCTATATGGACTGATTTATTGCTTAATATTTCTCCAGGTACCGAGGAAAGAGAATGCGGATTGACTATTTTGTTATTTCAGAAGGGTTGAAAGACAGAATTGTTTCATGTGAAATGCATGGTCATGGAATTGAACTGGAAGGTTTGTATTGCACATCTTTCTTTGCGTGATGATAAATTATATAACTGTGATATGTTACCTTTGGTCTTTCCGAAATTCTAATTTTATTTGCCTATCATCAGCTGCAAATAACTAAGGGGGTTGGACCATGTCTTGGCTGTATATATTCAATGTTAAATAAAGAAAATTATAGTTGTGTATGTAATTTGCTTTTGAGATAACATGGAAGGATAAAAAACAGCTACTAATAGATTTGGAACTGCCCTAAGCTGCTACCGGTACAATTCCCTATTGATTTACATCGTATGTGCATCTGAAAAAATGATGATGCATTTCATGCTGGAGTTCTGACAAATCTCTCGACATAATCATATCAAGTTCCCAGCCGTGTTCATGTAATCTGTAATCATTATAAAAGATGTAACAGGTTCAGTTATTTATTAATGTTTGCTTGACCATATAGTTTATTGTGGCATTAGTATGTCTAACTGTTTCTCATGTCAAAAATGAAAACAAAAGAGTCAATGGTGACATGACTCTCATGTGAGGTGTCTGTGTGTTTGCCTTGATTCAATTTGTGGACTTTCATGATGGCAGGATTTTATGGAAGTGATCACTGTCCTGTTTCACTTGTGCTCTCCAAAGAAGCAGCGGAAGCACCAGAATCGAAGAGCTCCAGCTAACTTCTGTGTTTTTCTCGAACCGGACACCATGGATTATTAGATTATTATTAGGTCAGTTGAAGCGCTTGGCCTATCATGAGCTATTTAAACATTTTTTATGACCTGTAGGCCACTACTGCGGTGCACCCTCTAGTCCGGATCTGGATTGGAATTAGAGTTCAACTCTTACTGTGATCAGCTATTGGTATCTAAGTTCAGATTTCTAAGAGTTGTTCCACTTATGACTGGCTTTTACAATTTCGGAAGAAACCAGATGCGAGCGCTTGGGCAACATTATGCCCCCTCTGTTTCTTAATATAGTATATAGATCATGTTTTGCAATGCAGGCAGCCAATTTTCTTAAGCAAGATCTACATCCGTTGCATGAAAATAACATGGGGATTATGACCCAAATACAATAGGGCAGAGATTGCCCAAGGAAATAGTGTTGACGGTTAATACACTACCGATCTTACGATCTACTCCCTCCGTTCCAAATTACTCGTCGCAGAAATGGATGTATCTAGACCTAAAATACTTCTAGATACATCTATATCTGTGACAAGTAATTCGGAACGGAGGGAGTACATGGAATCGTGGAAGAATGTAGAAGGATGGGTGGTGTTTGAAGGGTCCTCGTTCAATGAAAGGTGATATGATGGTTTTACTCAGGTTCAGGCCCTCGGATGGTTAATAGCCCTGCGTCCTACCTATCTATCTTTACTGATCAACAAATGTTGAACTCATATCTACACAGCTAGTTTACGAGTGCATGCTTTTTCCATAGCTTGATCTTTTGTAGAGGCTCACTTGTCGTTTATATGGGTAAACGAGAGCCGATAGTTCGGTATTTATTTTTGGAGATATGATACAATCAGGTTGCGAGTATGGGGAGCATATCTCCATGGCATCCTCCTTCGAGTAGGTATCCGCAGGCGGTTGGGGCCCGCGGCGTCTCGAAGCCAAGTCCGAGCACGCCTTGAGCGGCAGCAGCCAACAAGAGCTCACCGCCGTGTTGACCAGCCTCCGCCGGCGTTCGAAGTTCCCGTGGAGCCCGGCCTGGAACCGCTGTGAACCCCGACGCCACCTCATCCTGCTGCCGCCGGCGACCAGCAGGAGCGCATCTTTGACGTCGATCCTCATCCGCAGCACCCCGGCGCCGCTGCGCCCCGTTTTCGACTCGGTCTAGCCGAGATCGGTCCGTCCTGCGTCCGATCCAGGAGTCCCCAGCTCACCTGCTGCGCCGCCAAGCCTGCTTCGCCAGCCTCCTCCTGCGCCCGAACCTGCTCCGTCCTTCAGCTTCCATGCGCCCCCAAGCCCTGTGCCGTCGGCCTCGCCTCTGCTTTGAGCAGGAGACGAGCGCCCGCCGCTGCCTCGATCTGCGATGCTCGAGGCCACTTGGCCTTGTTTCGATCTGGATGCGCCGAGACCATCGTTGCAACGTTGCGACCTCTGCCCCGGAGTACCTCAAGTTCGTCTACATGAAACTGCCAAGTACCTCTACGCATGGATACTGCCAAGTACCTACACCAGCAAGGCTACACGGACGTTTGTTCCACTACAACACTGAAACGTCAAGGTCGACTATGTTTTGTTGCCCCGTTCGGAGTCGTCAAGTACCCGAAGACCATATTGACACCAAGTACATCTACCACCGTCTTCGGAATCGCCAAGAACGCCAAGTACCGCGACACCCAGATCCCTCGGATATGTCAAGTTCAACTAACGTCGCAAGAACGAGACCGGCGGGTCCGAAGACCCCAAGTACCACGACAACCTCAAAGGGATTCGAATTCGTCAAGTTCACCTTCGAAACGTGTACCACTACCGCCGCCCGAACATCTACAGAACATGTACCACAACCGTCGCTCAAGACCCGTGAACGACTATCGATGACCCTCCAAGTTCGTCCACGATTGCCATGTACAACTGCCGTCGTCGTGAACAACTACTCCCACTACCATCGTCGAGTACCACTACTTCCCACGATGATCGTGAACGACTACACTGTGCGTCCCAAACCACCTCGGATGCACGCTCCAAAGGTATAACCGCCGAGATGACCTTCCGAGAACGAATGTTTGCGATGCATGAGGTGCTCGTGTTTGCACCGTGTCAGAAAAATGTCGCTTCCATGTTCCTCCTCGTTGCCATGCCGTCCACCCGTGGGAACCCGGTAACCGGGAGCACCCCACCGTTCATCGCATGACACGCTCCCGTCGCATCTTCTTTTGCATCGGTATCTCCATGAGCTACCAGAACCGATATGTTGCTGTGGCATCATTTTTGGATTCTTTGCCGTGGCACCCCTTTCGTTTCCGCCATGATAAAAAATGCTTCATATCTTGTTCATGTCAACATTTTCATAAAACTGCATAAAACTTGCACATGTCATTCGCATCATGATAATAACATTTAAATGTTTAAAATTGTTGCTGCACCAAATTGCTAAATGCATATGGGGATTTACCGGAATTGTTGTTTGTTATTTCCGGCCTTATTTAAACTTGCCTAAATGTTTAGTTTACTTATGCTCCACCTCTTGCCATGCTTAACCACATTTAATATTGTTGAGTACATAAATGAGAGAGAACTAAATAAGTCATGTGGTGTTTCGTCAATATGCAACTCGTTGCATATTGAGCTCCACTTAACTTATAGTTTTGTTTGTGCACTTTGCCATGCCTCTTTAAATCGGACATGCATCATACTTGATTGTGCATCATGCCATGTTTATGTGATGGTTGTTTACTATGTTGCTTGCTTCTTTCTGAGTTGCTTCTCTTGTTAGCTTCGGTTTCGTTCCGGAGTTGTGAGGATTCGTTCGACTACGTCCGTTTGTCTTCTTCATGGACTCGTTCTTCTTCCTTGCGGGATTTCAGGCAAGATGAACATACCCTCAAAATCACTTCTATCTTTGCTTGCTAGTTGCTCGCTCTATTGCTATGCCGCGATACCTACCACTTGCTATATCATGTCTCCCATATTGCCATGTCAAGCCTCTAACCCACCTTGCCTAGCAAACCGTTGTTTGGCTATGTTACCGCTTGCTCAGCCCCTCTTATAGTGTTGATAGTTGCAGGTGAAGATGAAGTTTGTTCCTTGTTGGAACATGGATATTGTTGGGATATCACAATATCTCTTATTTTAATTAATGCTTCTATATACTTGGTAAAGGATGGAAGGCTCGGCCTTATGCCTGGTGTTTTGTTCCATTCTTGCCGCCCTAGTTTCCGTCATACCGGTGTTATGTTCCTTGATTTTGCGTTCCTTACACGGTTGGGTTATAATGGGAACCCCTTGACAGTTCGCCTTGAATAAAACTCCACCAGCAAGGCCCAACCTTGGTTTTACCATTTGCCACCTAAGCCTTTTTCTCTTGGGTTCTGCAGACTCAAGAGTCATCTTTATTTTAAACCCCCAGGCCAGTGCTCCTCTGAGTGTTGGTCCAAACTAGAGCACCGTGCAGGGCCATCCCTTGGCAACTTGGGTTACGTCGGCTCATGTACGCTTAGCTTATCCGGTGAGCCCTGAGAACGAGATATGTGCAGCTCCTATCGGGATTTTTCGGCACAGCGGGTGGTCTTGCTGGTCTTGTTTTACCATTGTCGAAATGTCTTGTAACCGGGATTCCGAGTCTGATCGGGTCTTCCTGGGAGAAGGAATATCCTTCGTTGACCGTGAGAGCTTGTGATGGGCTAAGTTGGGACACCCCTGCAGGGTTTTGAACTTTTGAAAGTTGTGCCCGCGGTTATGGGTATATGGGAATTTGTTAATATCCGGTTGTAGAAAACTCGACACTTAACTTGACTAAAATGCATCAACCGCGTGTGTAGCCGTGATGGTCTCTTTCCGGCGGAGTCCTGGAAGTGAACGCGGTTCTTGTGTTATGCTTGAACGTAAGTAGTTTCAGGATCGCTTCTTGATCATAATAGTTTCTCGACCGTGCTTTGCTTCTCTTCTCGCTCTCGTTTGCGTAAGTTAGGCACCATATATGCTAGTGCTTGCAGCAGCTCCACCTCACTACCCTTTTCCTACCCATAAGCTTAAATAGTCTTGATATCGCGGGTGTGAGATTGCTGAGTCCCCGTGACTCACAAATTTACTTCCAAAACCAGTTGCAAGTGTCGTTGATACCAGTGCAGATGACGCAACCCAACTCAAGTGGGAGCTCGATGAAGATCGTGTTCGTTGTGTTGTTTCGTTCCAGTTGATCAGTAGTGGAGCCCACTCGGGGCGATCGGGGACCTAGCATTAGGGGTTGTCTTCTTTTATTTTGGTTCCGTAGTCGGACCTTGATTGTATTCTGGATGATGTATGTTTAACTTGTATTTGTGTGAAGTGGCGATTGTAAGCCAACTCTTTATCCCTTTCATATTCAGTACATGGGATGTGTAAAGATTACCCGTCTTGCGACATGCCTACTATGCGGCTATGCCTCTAAGTCGTGCTCCAACACGTGGGAGATATAGCCGCATCGTGGGTCTTACAAGTTCCTAGGTGTTTTGGAAACCGGGGTACCCAGACTTACCTGCCTGCGGCCCTGGCGTGGCTCCATCAGCGGCCTGGTACGATCCACCTTTAGCATCGATAACACAAGACCCTCGCAAGGCGGACGACATCAAGACCTCGAGAGGAAGCAGCCTCCCTAGACTGGCTCCTGAGGGGTGGAGACTTATATGCAGGCCCACCTCGCGAGGTCCGGGCGACGCAAGCCATGACGACCAAGGCTAGGCGGGCGCCAGCGGGCGCAATACAACAGGTTTCCTCTTTGGTGCTAAAGAGGCAAGCGCGGGCGCGAAGTCCCGAGAAATTAGCCAAAGGCTTTCATTTCTGTGCTACAAGACCAAGGCCGCCAGGACGGCAGGACAGAGGTCATCACCAAGCCCACCACGACGTCACGACAAGAAGTTTTGCAGGTGAAGACCACCTTTCGTCAGGATAGGATGTATTATTTGTCTGCCTTCAAACTTGGCCGTTGTGGGATCCCTTTCCGCCTTCGTTTTGGGGGAAGAGGACCAATGCCACCACCATAGGGAGGGGATCGAATTCACTCTTTCCTCACCAGCGCATCCAAGCACAAGAACAGTCCTCCTGGGGTTGTTCTTCCTCTGTACTAGTTCATCCACAACCACCTCGAGGCTAATCCATCACAAAGCAGGAGTAGGGTTTTACACCGCAAGATGGCCCAAACATGAGTAAACCGCCGTGTCTCTTTCTTTTCCCGCTCATCGAGCTAGGCCGAGAGAGCAACGAACTGGCAGGCTGGGAAGATTGAGTTTTTCGCACCCACCTCAAAGTTCGAATCTTTCTTGGGTCAGCGGAGCCCCGAATCCGACAGCAGTTTGTATTGAAATCCTAAAAAGACTTATATTTAGAAACAGAGGGAATACTAGCTTTAGTAAAATGCATGCATTAAAGCACTATCATTAGTAACCTTCCATCAAATCATAAATCATACTTGTTTTTTAAGTTAAAAAAGGTGTATATATAGTGACTAGTTTTGAAAGGTTGGCTTCCGCATCCGTGCTCGGGCACCAGTCCAGATGGATTTTCAGACAAATAACATGTTCATTGCGGATTGTCGTTGAAGATGTCCTTATATTGTATATCTATTCAAACTGTAGGGATTTGTCTCCCTGTGTGTCAACTTGATTGGCGGTCTTTGAAGCTTGGCTGTAGCTGCGCCCGTGGTGTGTATTCCTGGTGGAACTTGTTGGATCGGTGGTTGTTTTACCAGTTTCACGAAAAAAAATTGGGAGCTTGAGCTCCTTTGGTCGAATAACAAAGCTTAGCAATATGCAGAACAAAGCTGGGCATGCCACGGCAGCAATTGGACGCGGACAACAGCGAACAGCCTGTTGGCTTGCAAACGCACCACCGGAGATTAGTATTATCGTTGCGGATGAATGTAAAACTGTTAACACTTGAGTAATGAAATGCTTTCCCCCAGCAAAAGAAAAAAGCTTAGCAGTTTTCATTGCACATATGTGTCAGTAGGATATTTGAACCCGAGTTCTTTGTGAACTGAGAGTAGATCATCCTTAAGGTGGAACAAACTCATCAGAGTTCAACTCCTAGATTAGGCACTGGTGATTGTTTTTTTTTTAATTTATTTTAGGCTTTCTGGTTTTTGGCGATATTCGTTCAATAGGAGACTTTTTCGTCGACTATAAAGATGCATGCGACGGCTGTCAATCTCAAAATGTTGCCGCTCAATATTTTTGATGTGCTCATAAGGATAGGGTATGCGTGCATGAATACATAAGGTTGACTTTATGCTCATGTATATGAGCAACTATACTGTTAAAAAATAATCGAGGTCTTTTTTCAGGGTTCAGTCATCCGAACATTTATCGCGGGGTAGTGTTCCTTTGCTGGCTTCTAACGCATGCGTGGATCGACCCAGGATCCCGATCAACGACCCAAGATAGCCCGATGGAACGATCTCATACGCACCTTTGCTTCCCGACCACAGTAGGGGAGCAACCACAGGGAGGGGAATCAACCGGAACGGTGCGCCCATCCACCACACCTACTCGTCGCTGTCTCAGCGGGCACCGCGTAGGACGCTCCCACCTGAACCAAAGCAACTTTCCACCCTCCCCCAAGAGGAAACCAACGAATGAAACCGCACCGCAGCAAATCGAAGAAAAAGAGAGACAGAGAGTGAGGGGGGAAGAAAAGAAGATTCATGGCACGCGGGCCGAGAGGATGGCGACATTCAGATTCCGGCGTATCCCATTGACCCCCGACTTTTACCCAAAAGCAATCCATCTCTTGGTCTTTCCTTCTGTACTCCATCGACAAGCCGATTTCAGGTATCTGCCTCCGATCTCGGCGGCGATCTTCGGAACGTGATCGCTAATCTTGTTTAGATAAAACGGGGTCCACCGTGATTAGCTTAGGCTAATTAGCGCTCTAGTGCGTGCTTGGTTGGTGTGGCTCCAGTTAATTAACCTCGTTTTGTCTAGGGAAAGCAAGGCGGTGCTCGATCCAAATCCTGTCCTTGTCTCCGGTCCGCGTCCAACAGAATGACCAAACCGGGAGACACCTTGCTGATTTGTTCCCTGTAGGCTGCGCTCCCTGTGGTACGGTGGTCGATGAGGCGTTTTCTTACCTCCTTCCTAGTGGGAGCTTTGTAGTATCATTAGTACGTCTGTGGATAATTTGGAGATCTAGACCATGTGATGTACTAGTACTATTGTTGTTATGTACCAAGTACTTCCTACATAAGGATCGATAGGGGCGATCCTGCTGCTAACCGTCGGCCGACCAGGGAGTTCAATCACATGTAATGTACGGTCGTGATTAGGCTCGTAATGTTTGATGCAAAACTGCACAAGACGAAGCTAGTTCTTGTCCTGGCAGTCTATCCCTTTCTCTCAAAAGAACTAATGAAGGCTGGTGTGGCCTACTAGCTAATTAACTGGAGTTCCTCTAATACTAGTTGACAACAATTCAAATTTCCAATTTTTTTGATGGTTAATCTCTTGTATTTCCAACAATAGATTACCAATAACATATGTCTTGTTTGCCCATATATCTCGCACACTTTTGTTGATCACCATTGTCGAACCATGGTACCAGCGTATTACATTGGCATGTGCATCAAAGGGTATACCATTGAATTCGTATTTGAAATAAACTTCTAATGATATACTTTCTCAAATAAACATCGTGTATTACATTGGACAAATTGATGATCTAGGGATACACGCATACCTTATAAACCGGAAGTGGGGAATAGCAAGAGAAAACAAAAAAGTGATAGTCTATGCAATAGTGTTGTAGTTTTAATCCATGTGTTAATATATAAATCATGTGTGTTGATGCGATTAATGCTTACGTGGTCTATTAATTCTTGATTTATACTATATCAAAGACAGTTAATATGGATCGGAGGGAGTGAATCATGTTAGTTATATATAGTCTGGCTAATAGGGTCGTGATATTCGTCATCCTGGATGAGGAATAGTTATTCTTCACCCCCCTCTCTATTTTGACATCAATGCATCGTATTTTTATGTTTCGTAAATTTTGTCTTATTTCATACATAAAAAGAGAACGTAACATAGTATGTACTCGCTGTAAAAAATATTTTATGTTACGTAAAATTACGAATGTAAAAACATAGTGTAAAACATACATAAAATGTGATTTTTCTGGTCTTATAACCTATTTTTTTATACCAAATTTTACATATTGAATCAATATGCATGTAACTATTTATATTGTAAACATAATTTATTTAGGTAGTGATCATAAGATTACCTCAGGTGAAGAATAACTTATTCTGCACCTTGAGTGATGAAAGCTAATAATATGGGATAGACAAATGGACGGAGCCATGTACCGTGGTCTAGCTCTGTCTTGGACTAGATCTTACTGTAAACTTTCTTTTATATAATTCGAATGATTTCAATATGGCTCGCCACGCCTAAACTTGTGCAAGCCAGATTGTCATCTCGAGTAAAGTTATTTGGCCCTCTCTCTCTCTCTCCTGGCGCCTACTCCCTTTCCTTCTGAAGCCCGCCTCCTATCGACGTGCTCGCGTGCTTGCCACTAGACCAA
>NC_041386.1:533301965-533325578 GCF_002162155.2 Triticum dicoccoides | reverse complement strand
CTCAGCAGGTCAAATATTGACTTGGATTAGTCTTTGCCACATCAACCCAACAGGTGGGCCCAACCAGTCAGATCTGTTATTTTCATGAGCTTATCAGCCGATCGGTGCTCTCTTTATTCGTTAGACGCAAAGTTGGTGATTTCTTAATTTTTTCCTTTTTTCGAAAAGGGAGGACTCCCCGGCCTCTGCATCAGAACGATGCATACGACCAACTTATTAAATAAATAAATAGGTTCAACAAGGTCTTAAAGTCTCAAAACTAAAATAAAGGAGAGCTCACATAGAGCTAAAAGGGCCAAAAGACAAACTAGCCATAAAAAAGACACAACCGGCCGGCATAAGAGAGATAGATAAACTAATTGTCTATCCTATTACATGACCGTCATTCAAACCGGTTGAAGATATCCCGTGCTACCATCTCCCAGCGGATAGATCCAGTAACCAAACGCTCCCTGCCCTCCGTCGGAGTGAGTAGCGACCACATACGGATCAACGCAGTGGCTCGGAAAATAACCTGCAAAAAATGAATATTTGTTGTTCTGTTAAATCCCAAATCATTTCTGCAGTTCCATACTACCCACAATAAAGTACAAACTCCTACGCGAATATGTCTCACTGTTTCGGGCTCTATCCCGTTAAGCCACGTTCCAAATAACGTGTTGACAGAACTCGGTGGAGTAATATTAAATGAAATATGGACTGTCCGCCATAGAAATTTGGCTAACGGGCAATCAAGAAAAAGGTGTTTGATAGTTTCATCCTGATCACTGAAACTACACCTAGTAGGTCCTGTCCAATTACGCTTTGTCAAATTGTCCTTGGTTAATATAACTTGTTTATGGACAAACCACATAAACGCTTTGATTTTCAAAGGAACTTTGACAACCCAAACATGTTTGGAACTAGGAATCGAGCTTGAATTAATAACATCAACACATTGATTTAACTGTAAACTCTCCAGACCTAGTAAGCTTCCAGCGTAGTTTATCGGGCTGTTGAGATAACTGAACCTCCATCAATCTACTTACTAGATGTAGCCATTCTTCCCAACGATTGCCAACTAGCGTCCTTCTGAACTGAATATTAAGGAGGTTGGATTGAAGTACCGTTGCAACGAACGCCTCACGTTGTTGAACAATACGATACAAAGACGGGTATTGAATGGCCAGGGGGGTCTCTCCGAGCCAAGTATCCTCCCAGAATCGCGTACTAGCACCGTTACCAACAATAAACTTTGTCCTTTTAAACAAGGTTAATTTGGCTTTCATAAGCCCTTTTCCAAAAAGGTGAGTCAGTCGGCCTTGCTGTCACCTAGGACAAAGTTTTGCAGTGAAGATACTTGCTATGGAGGATCTGCGCCCAAGTGGCATCAGTCTCAAACGATAACTTCCACAGCCACTTGCGGAGAAGACATTTGTTCTTGATCTCAAGATTCTCAATACCAAGACCCCCTTGGTCTTTCAGTCGACAGATGATATCCCATTTGGCAAGTCGGTATTTTCTTTTTAGTTCAGCGCCCTGCCAGAAGAATCGTGATCGATAGAAGTCCAGTCTTTTCCTAACTCCAACTGGGACTTCGAAGAACGACAAAAGAAACATAGGCATACTCGTGAGAACCGAGTTTATCAGAATTAATCGGCCTCCGTATGACATGAGCTTGCCCTTCCAGCAACTCAGATTCTTTTCAAAGCAGTCCTTGATGCACTTCCATTCTCTGTTTATCAGCTTACGATGGTGGATTGGCATACCTAAGTACGTAAAAGATAAAGTCCCCAATTCGCACCCAAACAATTGCCTATATGCCTCTTGTTCGTATTTGGCTCTACCAAAGCAGAACAATTAGCTTTTGTGAAAGTTAATCTTTAACTCGGTCAATTGTTCAAAAAGGCATAACACCAGCTTCATATTTCTCGCTTTGGCCAGGTCATGCTCCATAAAGATGATCCTATCATCAGCGTACTGTAGGATAGACACACCTCCATCAACTAGATGAGGTACCAAGCCACCCACCTGACCAACCTCCTTAGCCATTTCTATCAAAATTGCCAACATATCAACTACAATGTTAAACAGGATAGGGGACATCGGATCCCCTTGTCTCAGGCCCTTATGTGTCTGGAAATAATGACCTATGTCGTCATTCACTTTAATTCCAACACTCCCTTTTTGCGTAAACGATTCTACCTGGCGGCGCGAGGCTTCATCAAAACCTTTCATACGCAATGCCTGTTGAAGGAATGGCCATTTGACTTTATGGTACGCTTTCTTGAAATCCACCTTAAAAACAACTCCATCTAATTTTTTCGTGTGAATTTCATGGAGCGTTTCATGAAGGACCACCACCCCTTCTAGGATGTTTCTATCCGGCATGAAAGCAGTTTGGGAATGCTGCACCACAGAATGCGCAATCTGTGTGAGCCTATTAGTCCCAACCTTGGTGAAAATTTTGAAACTAACATTGAGCAGGCAGATCGGCCTGAACTGCTCAATTCTCACAGCATCCGTTTTCTTAGGAAGCAGTGTTATTGTTCCAAAATTTAAGTGAAATAACTAAAGTTGTCCAGAGAATAGATCATGGAACATTGGTAACAAATCCCCCTTAATAATATGCCAACATTTTTTATAGAACTCCGCCGAAAATCCATCCGGCCCTAGAGCCTTATTGTTTTTCATCTGCGCAATAGCTTCAAACACCTCTTTCTCCGAGAACGGGGCAACCAAAATATCATTATCATTAGCAGTTAGTTGAGGCACATCCTCAATCCTGGATTCATCCAGGGACACACAACTATCCTCCGGAGGCCCAAATAACTGCTTATAATACTCGGTTATTTTATGCCCCGGTATAAATGTGATACCAAGTTGTTCAGTGTTTTTGATATAGCTTACACTCTTGTCAAGTGGTTCAGTGTTCTTGATACTAAGTTGTTATCGTAGCCTCAACCATGATGGTTTTGCGCAAATAACTCTCATGAGTGACATAAATTCTCTTTTCCATCAACAAAAGAGTACACATATATCAGGGGAGGAATGGGATAAAAAAAGTACAACACATGAGTGTAACTAATGCGTGATCCATCTTACTTTTGTTGGCATAAATGTGCAATCCATCTAGGCTGGCCTTGAATGTACGTACACGGCATCTGTGCCAGCTTCGATGGCACTGGTACACGTCTAAGCCGTGCTGTTCTAGTGAGAACAATGTTGGTTGACAAGGGTACATGACCTTTTATCACTACCCATGCAAATAAGTTGTCTTGTTTTTGCATTTCGTTAGGTCATTTTTCTTTTCTTTTTCAATTCTCCTGAGCCACTTCGCTGCGAATGGTAAGGTCAATCATGCCAACCTTGTATGCGTTTGCTACCATGACCTAGAAGGGTAGACATAAGAGCATTTTCAATAGACGGTGTATCCTAGATCATCAAATTAAACTGTGGTTGGAGTAAAATATACATCACCAAAAACCTCCAACTTCAACAAAATGATGTCAAATAGGTGTTGCAAAATACATCACGGTTTTTCTTCTTATGGGTGCCTTATTTTACATCATCACTTGGAGCACTTGGCGATGCAATTTTTTTTCTAGCCACGTGGTCCCCTAGTGATGTAAATTTTGCTCTAGAGGGTCATGGGCAACCCGGCACGGACGGCCCGACGCTGCTCCTGGGCCGGGCCCAGACCCGCTGTTTTTGCATTTTACTGAAGAGGCCCGACCCGAGGCACGGCGGGGCTTTTATGCGTGCGGGTCGGGCTTGGGCCTGATTTTCTAGGCTAGGCCAGGCCTGGGTTTTGTTCGTCGGGCTTGGCTAGGCCTGGCCCGAAACCCGGCCCGGTCCGAGGGATGGCCAGGTATACTTGGCGCCCTATTTAACATCTAGAGCAAATCTATAATAAAACTATTTGCATCTACATCATCTACTGAAGCAGCGTTTTTGCCCTCGCATGGTGTAAAAAGTTGTCCTGGACTATTTTACATCATGTATTGGAGATGTTCTAACCACCACATTGCGGTGGCGGAACTAGAATATTTGTACGAATCCTCGGTCATCAATTTGCTTTCCATTTACATTCTAGTCTAAACAAAATGATATTCCTAGATACATAAATCTTGCTTGTTAGAAAAACAAATTTCGACCTCAAAACACCTTTTTAAATAGCTTTCGATGCTTATTATCTTCAATTAAAGAGGTCTAATGCTATAAATTGGGCTCCATGTATCCAGACCCATCATTGAGACACCAACGAGCAGGGCATCGAGATATTTCTAGCTCATCATGGTCGCCAGGAACTAGTTTTGTACTTTGTTACTAGATGACTTGGCTGCAATGGTCGTGTGCATTGCAATAATGCCGAGATTGGGGGCTAAACCTCCTTTTTGAGAAAGGTCACTTGGCTGCAAAAGCAATTGGACAAAATAAAACTTGAGGTTTGGATCCGTGTGTAAGCTGCCGTTCTGATCAACACTTGTCCCGATTCGCGGCTCATATGTTATGTAGTCATTTGGCTGGTTTAATTGCTAAAATTCAAATATAGGGCAAAAAAATCCGGGTTGCAGTATTATTTGATGTAATGACACCCTTTTCAAATTTTGTTAAGGTTAAGGGTAAATTTGATATAGTAAAAGTGTTAATGAGGTGCAAATTATCAGACCTATTTCATTTGATCACCGTGTGTACTCTCTCCATGAATTTTCAGAATAATTGGTTGAAGCATTAGTTCAATGTGGTATCAAAGCTGAGTAACCAACTGAAGCATAAAATCAATATGAAATATCCTCTTTGATCTGATCAGCCATTTGGTAAATATATGAAAGATCTACCACAACACGAACTACTCTACGCACATAAAACGTTGCTCACTAAGCAACATTATGCCAAATTAAGTAAGTTTTCGTAGAGACACCACAAAACAAAAATTGTAAGGGCATCTCCAACGGTGACCCTTAAACCGTCCATATACGTTTGGACCATTTGTCTAGACCGTGGAAACCATCCAACGCGGGTTAATGTCTACTACACAACCTTTTTCTTGTAGACGTTGTTGGGCCTCCAAGTGCAGAGGTTTGTAGGACAGTAGCAAATTTCCCTCAAGTGGATGACCTAAGGTTTATCAATCCATGGGAGGTGTAGGATGAAGATGGTCTCTCTCAAACAACCCTGCAACCAAATAACAAAGAGTCTCTTGTGTCCCCAACACACCCAATACAATGATAAATTGTATAGGTGCACTAGTTCGGCGAAGAGATGGTGATACAAGTGCAATATGGGTAGTAGATAAAGGTTTTCATAATCTGAAAATATAAAAACAGTAAGGTAACTAATGATAAAGTGAGCGTAAACGGTATTACAATACGTTGAAACAAGGCCTAGGGTTCATACTTTCACTAGTGCAAGTTCTCTCAACAATAATAACATAATTGGATCATATAACTATCACTCAACATGCAACAAAGAGTCACTCCAAAGTCACTAATAGCGGAGAACAAACGAAGAGATTATGGTAGGGTACGAAACCACCTCAAAGTTGTCCTTTCTAATCGACCTATTCAAGAGTCCGTAGTAAAATAACACGAAGTTATTCTTTCCGTTCAATCTATCATAGAGTTCGTACTAGAATAACACCTTAAGACACAAATCAACCAAAACCATAATGTCACCTAGATACTCCAATGTCATCTCAAGTATCCGTGGGTATGGTTATACGATATGTATCACACAATCTCAGATTCATCTATTCAACCAACACAAAGAACTTCAAAGAGTGCCCCAAAGTTTCTACCAGAGAGTCAGGACGAAAACGTGTGCCAACCCCTATGCATAAGTTCACGAGGTCACGGAACTCGCAAGTTGATCACCAGAACATACATCAAGTGGATCACGTGATATCCCATTGTCACCACAGATAAGCACATGCAAAACATACATCAAGTGTTCTCAAATCCCTAAAGACTCAATCCGATAAGATAGCTTCAAAAGGAAAACTCAATTCATCACAAGAGAGTAGAGGGGGGAAAACATCATAAGATCCAACTATAATAGCAAAGCTCACGATACATCAAGATTGTACCACCTCAAGAACACGAGAGAGAGAGAGAGGAAGAGATAAAAACATAGCTACTGGTACATACCCTCAGCCCCGAGGGAGAACTACTCCCTCCTCGTCATGGAGAGCATCGGGATGATGAAGGTGCCACCGGAGAGGGATTCCCCCCTCCGGCAGGGTGCCGAAACGGGTCTAAATTGGTTTTCGGTGGCTACAGAGGCTTCCGGCGGCGGAACTCCCGATCTATTCTTCTTCCCGATGTTTTTAGGGTATATATATAGTGTTACTATTCATCACACAGGGTGCAGAATAATTTATTCTTCACCTGAGGTAATCTTACGATCGCTTCTCAAATAAATTACGTTTAGAATATAAATAGTTACATGCATATTGATTCAATATGTAAAATTTGGTACAAAAAATTGGTTATAAGACTAGAAAAAATACATTTTATGTATGTTTTACACTATATTTTTACATTCGTAATTTTACGTAATATATTTTTTTACGGTGAGTACATATTTTTTTTACGTTCTCTTTTTATGTATGAAATAAGACAAAATTTACGAAACGTAAAAATACGGTGCATTGATGTCAAAATAGAGAGGGGTGAAGAATAACTATTTCTCACCCAGGGTAACGAATAGTTATATATAAAGAAGTCGGTCAGGGGAGCCACGAGGGGCTCACGATGGTGGGGGCGTGCCCAGGGGGCAGGGGCGCCTCCTTGCCTTGTGGCCACCTCGAAGCTTCCCTAACGTCTACTCCAAGTCTCCTGGATTGCTTCCGTTTCAAAAATAACTCTCCCGAAGGTTTCATTCCGTTTGGACTCCATTTGATATTCCTATTATTCGAAACACTAAAATAGGCAAGAAAACAACAATTTGGGCTCAGCCTCCGGTTAATAGGTTAGTTCCAAAAATAATATAAAAGTGTATAATAAAGCTCATAAACATCCAAAACAGATAATATAATAGCATGGAACAATAAAAAATTATAGATACGTGGAGACGTATCAGCATCCCCAAGCTTAATTCATGCTCGTCCTCGAGTAGGTAAATGATAAAAACAGAATTTTTGATGTGGAATGCTACCTAACATATTTATCCATGTAATTCTCTTTATTATGGCAAGAATCTTCAGATCCGAAAGATTCAATACAAAAGTTTAATATTGACATAAAAATAATAATACTTCAAGCATACTAACAAAGTAATCATGTCTTCTCAAAATAACATGGCCAAAGAAGACCATCCCTACAAAATCATATAGTCTGGCTATGCTCTATCTTCATCACATAAAATATTTAAATCATGCACAACCCCGATGACAGCCAAGCAATTGTTTCATACTTTTGATTTTCTCAAACTTTTTCAATCTTCACACAATACATGAGCGTGAGCCATGGATATAGCACTATAGGTGAAATAGAATGATGGTTGTGGAGAAGACAAAAAGGAGAAGATAGTCTCACATCAACTAGGCGTATCAACGGGCTATGGAGATGCCCATCAATAGATATCAATGTGAATGAGTAGGGATTGCCATGCAACAGATGCACTAGAGCTATAAGTGTATGAAATCTCAAAGAGAAACTAAGTGGGTGTGCATCCAACTCGCTTACTCACGAAGACCTAGGGCATTTTGAGGAAGCCCATCATTGGAATATACAAGCCAAGTTCCATAATGAAAGATTCCCACTAGTATATGAAAGTGACAACATAGGAGACTGTCTATCATGAAGATCATGTTGCTACTTTGAAGCACAAGTGTGGTAAAAGGATAGTAGCATTGCCTCTTCTCTCATTTTCTCTTTTTTTGAAGCACAAGTGTGGTAAAAGGATAGTAGCATTGTCCCTTCTCTCATTTTCTCTTTTTTTTTGTTTTTTGGGGCCTTCTCTTTTTTTATGGCCTCTTTTTTCTTTTCTTTTTCTTTTTCTTTTTATTTTTTGTCCGAAGTCTCATCCCAACTTGTGGGGGAATCATAGTCTCCATCATCCTTTCCTCACTGGGACAATGCTCTAATAATGATGATCATCACACTTTTATTTACTTACAACTCAAGAATTACAACTTGATACTTAGAACAAAATATGACTCTATGTGATGCCTCCGGCGGTGTACCAAGATGTGCAATGACTCATAAGTGACATGTATGAAAGAATTATGAACGGTGGCTTTGCCACAAATACGATGTCAACTATATGATCATGCAAAGCAATATGACAATGATGGAGCGTGTCATAATAAACAGAACGGTGGAAAGTTGCATGGCAATATATCTCGGAATGTCTATGGAAATGCCATAATAGGTAGGTATGGTGGTTGTTTTGAGAAAGATAAATGGTGGGTTTATGGTACCGGCGAAAGTTGCGCGGTACTAGAGAGGCTAGCAATGGTGGAAGGTTGAGAGTGCGTATAATCCATGGACTCAACATTAGTCATAAAGAACTCGCATACTTATTGCAAACATCTATTAGTTCTCGAAACAAAGTACTACGCGCATGCTCCTAGGGGGATAGATTGGTAGGAAAAGACCATCGCTCGTTCCCGACCGCCACTCATAAGGAAGACAATCAATAAATAAATCATGCTCCGACTTCATCACATAACGGTTCACCATACGTGCATGCTACGGGAATCACAAACTTTAACGCAAGTATCTCTCAAATTCACAACTACTCAACTAGCATGACTCTAATATCACCATCTTCATATCTCAAAACAATCATCAAGTATCAAACTTCTCATAATATTCAATGCACTTTATATGGAAGTTTTTATTATACCCTCTTGGATGCCCATCATATTAGGACTAGTTTCATAACCAAAGAAAATTACCATGTTGTTCTAAAGACTCTCAAAATAATATAAGTGAAGCACGAGAGTTCATCTATTTTTTCAAAATAAAACCACCGCCGTGCTCTAAAAGGATAAAAGTGAAGCACTAGAGCAAATGACAAATTACTCTGAAAGATATAAGCGAAGCACAATGAGTAGTCGAATAATTATGCAACTATGTGAAGACTCTCTAACATTTAAGAATTTCAGATCTTGGTATTTTATTCAAACAGCAAGCAAAATAAAATAAAATAAAATGACGCTCCAAGCAAAACACATATCATGTGGCGAATAAAAATATAGCTCCAAGTAAAGTTACTGATGAACGAAGACGAAAGAGGGGATGCCATCCGGGGCATCCCAAAGCTTAGGCTCTTAGTTGTCCTTGAATATTACCTTGGGGTGCCTTGGGCATCCCCAAGCTTAGGCTCTTGCCCCTCCTTATTCCATAGTCCATCGAATCTTTACCCAAAACTTAAAAACTTCACAACACAAAACTTAACAGAAAACTCATAAGCTCCGTTAGTATAAGAAAATAAATCACCACTTAGGTACTGTTGTGAACTCATCCTAAATTCATATTGGTGTAATATCTACTGTATTCCAACTCATCTATGGTTCATACCCTCTGATACTACTCATAGATTCATCAAAATAAGCAAACAACACATAGAAAACAGAATCTGTCAAAAACAGAACAGTCTGTAGTAATCTGGATGAAACGTATACTTCTGAAACCCCAAAAATTCTAAAATAAATTGCTGTACGTGAAGAATTTATCTATAATCATCTACAAAAATAATTAACTAAATAGCACTCTCCAGTAAAAAAATGGCATCTAATCTCATGAGCGCTAAAGTTTCTATTTTTTACAGCAAGATCGCAAGAACTTTCCCCAAGTCTTCCCAAAGGTTCTACTTGGCACAAACACTAATTGAAACATAAAATAACATCTAAACAAAGGCTAAATGAATTATTATTACTAAACAGAAGCAAAAAAAGCAAAGAACAAAAATAAAATTGGATGGCCTCCCAACAAACGCTATCCTTTAACGTCCCTAGCTAGGCATGATGATTTCAATGATGCTCACATAAAAGATAAGAACTGAAACATAAAGACAGCATCATGAAGAATATGACTAGCACATTTAAGTCTAACTCACTTCCTATGCATAGGGATTTTGTGAGCAAACAACTTGTGGGAACCATAATCAACTAGCATAGGAGGGCAAAACAAGCATAACTTCAAAACTTTAAGCACATAGAGAGGAAACTTGATATTATTGCAATTCCTACAAGCATATGTTCCTCCCTCATAGTAATTTTCAGTAGCATCATGAGTGAATTCAACAATATAACCAGCACCTAAAGCATTCTTTTCATGATCTACAAGCATAAATTTACTACTCTCCACATAAGCAAGATTCTTCTCATTCGGAATAGTGGGAGTATCATAAGAAACTCATATACTATAAATTGTTTCCACATTAAAAGAGTAAGGTCCAGAAAAAGGGTAATCATAATCATGACATGTTTTAATATAATCATCACTACTTTTTATAGCATACGTGTCATCACAATAATCATCATAAGTAGCAAATTTGTTCTCATCATAATCAATTGAAACCTCTTCCAAGATAGTGGAATCAATACTAAATAAATTCATGACCTCTCCAAATCCACTTTCATAATTATCACAATAAGATTCAATATCCTCCAAAATAGTGGGATTACTACTTCCTAAAGTTGACACTCTTCCAAACCCACTTTCATCAATATAATCATCATAAGTAGGAGGCATGCTATCATTATAACAAATTTGCATATCAAAACTTGGGAGGCTAGAAATATCATCTTCATTAAACATAGCATCCCCAAGCTTGGGACAAACATTAATTGCAGCAAATATATTCTCAAACATTTCATTCTCATCAAACAAAGCATCCCCAAGCTTGGGCCTTTTCATATCATAAGCATAATCACTCTCATCATTAATAGTATGGATAGCACCAATAGTATAGCAATTATCATCATCACAATGAGTAATAGGGGCAACATCACTTGGGAGGGATACCTCTTTACCTTTACTTCTCTGTCTTTTCTTTTTCTTCTTCACATCAAGTGTGGGTTTAATCCTCTTTTTGGAGCCCCTTATTAATGAGATTGGTTGAATATGAGGCTTCTCCTCGTTACCTGATTCATCATAAGAAATAATAGGAGAATATTAGGAAATCTCTTCCCTTTCATTAGTATTATCTTCATCATTTATTTGTTTTCTTTTCTTTATATAATTGGCAATATAAGGATTTTCAATGCAATTCACCGCACAATACATAAAAATTTCTTCTAGATCAATATCGAGGAATTTCTCAAGGTTATATTATGGAATATGCTTAGTTATACGTTTCATTTCTTCATAACCCAAAAGCAAACTAAGTTCATTATGATGTGCAAGGGAAATCAAATCATCACAATTTTTGGACACGATACGATCATGAAACAATTTGCATTTGAGATTTAAATGACCATGTTCATTGCAAAGTTCACAAGTATGGTGAAGAAATTTTAAATTTTCAGCACAAACATCTAACCTTTCTTGCAACCATTTAGTTTCCAAATACTTATGCCTCTTGCAAAATCTATTTTCCCTAATTAGTGTGTACTTGTAGGCTCTATATATTCCACAAAAGTTGACATGCTTATAAGAGATATTTTCATTATGACTAGTGCAATCATCATTAGTACTATGGATATTCGAGGAGTTCATACTAACAACATTGAAATCATGCTCATCCTTCAAAGATTTAGTGCCAAACATTTTATAGACTTCTTCTAGCATTTGAGCGCAATTTTCCTTTCCATCATTCTCACGAAAGATATTAAAAAGATGAAGCGTATGAGGCAAACTCAATTCCATTTTTTGTAGTTTTCTTTTATAAACTAAATTAGTGCTAAAACAAGAAACAAAAAGATTTGGTTGCAAGATCTAAAGATATACCTTCAAGCGCTAACCTCCCCTGCAACAGCGCCAGAAAAGAGCTTGATGTCTACTACACAACCTTTTTCTTGTAGACGTTGTTGGGCCTCCAAGTGCAGAGGTTTGTAGGACAATAGCAAATTTCCCTCAAGTGGATGACCTAAGGTTTATCAATCTGTGGGAGGTGTAGGATGAAGATGGTCTCTCTCAAACAACCCTACAACCAAATAACAAAGAGTCTCTTGTGTCCCCAACACACCCAATACAATGGTAAATTGTATAGATGCACTAGTTCGGCGAAGAGATGGTGATACAAGTGCAATATGGGTAGTAGATAAAAGTTTTCGTAATCTGAAAATATAAAAACAGTAAGGTAACTAATGATAAAAGTGAGCGTAAACGGTATTGCAATGCGTTGAAACAAGGCCTAGGGTTCATCCTTTCACTAGTGCGAGTTCTCTCAGCAATAATAACATAATTGGATCATATAACTACCCTCAACATGCAACAAAGATTCACTCCAAAGTCACTAATAGCGGAGAACAAACGAAGAGATTATGGTAGGGTACGAAACCACCTCAAAGTTATCCTTTCTAATCGATCTATTCAAGAGTCTGTAGTAAAATAACACGAAGCTATTCTTTCCGTTCAATCT
Source organism: Triticum dicoccoides (assembly GCF_002162155.2). NCBI lineage: Eukaryota > Viridiplantae > Streptophyta > Magnoliopsida > Poales > Poaceae > Triticum > Triticum dicoccoides. Next base: position 533,313,062 of record NC_041386.1, on the reverse strand, counting down.
ATCATAGAGTTCGTACTAGAATAACACCTTAAGACACAAATCAACCAAAACCATAATGTCACCTAGATACTCCAATGTCATCTCAAGTATCCGTGGGTATGATTACACGATATGTATCACACAATCTTAGATTCATCTATTCAACCAACACAAAGAACTTCAAAGAGTGCCCCAAAGTTTCTATCGGAGAGTCAGGACGAAAACGTGTGCCAACCCCTATGCATAAGTTCACGAGGTCACGGAACTCGCAAGTTGATCACCAAAACATACATCAAGTGGATCACGTGATATCCCATTGTCACCACAGATAAGCACATGCAAGACATACATCAAGTGTTCTCAAATCCTTAAAGACTCAATCCGATAAGATAGCTTCAAAAGGAAAACTCAATTCATTACAAGAGAGTAGAGGGGGAGAAACATCATAAGATCCAACTATAATAGCAAAGTTCGCGATACATCAAGATCGTACCACCTCAAAAACACGAGAGAGAGAGAGAGAGAGATCAAACACATAGCTACTGGTACATACCCTCAGCCCCGAGGGAGAACTACTCCCTCCTCGTCATGGAGAGCACCAGGATGATGAAGGTGGCCACCGGAGAGGGATTTCCCCCTCCGTCAGGGTGCCGAAACGGGTCTAGATTGGTTTTCAGTTTCTACGGAGGCTTCTGGCAGCGGAACTCCCGATCTATTCTTCTCCCCAATGTTTTTAGGGTATATTGATATATATAGGCGAAAGAAGTCGATCAGGGGAGCCACGAGGGGCCCACGAGGGTGGGGACGCGCCCAGGGGGCAGGCGTGCCTCCATGCCTCGTGGCCACCTCGAAGCTTCCCTGACAGCTACTCCAAGTCTCCTGGATTGCTTCCGTTTCAAAAATAACTCTCCCGAAGGTTTCATTCCGTTTGGACTCCGTTTGATATTCCTTTTCTTCGAAACACTGAAATAGGTAAGAAAACAACAATTTGGGATGGGCCTCCGGTTAATAGGTTAGTACCAAAAATAATATAAAAGTGTGTAATAAAGCCCATAAACATCCAAAACAGATAATATAATAGCATGGAACAATAAAAAATTATAGATACGTTGGAGACGTATCACGGGCCTGTATCGGTTCGCAGGGTGGGTCGGGAGTATTTTCTCTTGCAAACCGAAAACAAATGCGGGGGGACTTTGTGGGCGTCCGAACAGCTCCCAAGTCCGCTTCTGACTGCCCTGGCCTACCCAAACTCCCCACCAGTCCCTTCGGCACTTTCCATCCCACATGTCGCTCCGTTTGCTTCACCGCATTCATGCCGGCAGAGAGCATCCAGCGACCGACATTGATGCCCGCAATTTGACCGGTCGAGAAGGCGGCGTAACAGATGCGACCTCTCGGTGTCGCCGCTTCAATGCAGATGCCACATCTCGAGAAACCAACTTCGAACGTCACGCCGCATTGAAGCGGGCTGGCCGCCCCTCTTCCTGGCCTGGCCACGGCTATGTAAGCCCTGCGCGAGCGACGACCAGATCCGCACCGTCCTCCTCCCCCTCTCGAGCACCGCATCGTCCTCCTTGCCCTCGTTGAGCCCTTCCTCCTCTTTGAGCCAAGCGGCGATGCCGAAGTCCTGGTTCTCTGCGCCAACAAGTAGCTCCAGTGGAAGTTTCTCATCAGGCGGATCGTGGCATCGTCGCCCTCGCTAACCGGGACCATCTGCATCCACGGCGGCGGGCTCCTCCGGCAAGGTGGATATAGTCATCTCCTCCGTGACGAGGAGGACCAGTAGAGCGTTCGCTCCGTCAGATGGGCCCAGTGCCACCATCGCCGACGCGCGTAAAGGAGGAGCCAACGTCCCTGTCACGAGAGCTGGCGCCCCCACTCCGTGGCGTGAAGCACGAGCCGACGTCCCGTCGCGCAACCGCGGCCTCCACATTGGCGACCGCGTGAAGCAGGAGCCGGCGTCCCCTCAGCGCCTCCTCCGCATGAAGAACGATCCGGCGTCGCCCCCCGCCGCACAGCCGATACGCACGGATCGATGGGCCCTCGTCACCACCACGACGTCGCCGCTGCTCGATAGAGGAGGAGCTGCCGCCCGCGATCGCCAAGGTGCGTCGCCCCATCCTCCACTAGTTCGGAGGTGGCGGCTGCGGGGGTGCCTCTGACTCTTGGGCCATGGTATCCGAGGCTGAACGCATGGCGCGGCAACATGCGAGGTACGATCGGCGCTATGCCGGTAGCTACTCTGTGTTCGCCAAGATGGATGTGGCGCCGGAATGGGTCCACAACGACCCGAACCTCGCTGCGGCATGGGCGCTCGACCGCTCCGTCACCACCGCTGAGACATCCGCCAGGCGCACCGCCGCCTTGACAGTGAGGAGTGGTCGCTTAGCGACTGCTCCGCCAGCACTAGCAGGGGCAAGGCCGCCGCCAGGGCGCCGCCGGCGCCTTCGGTAGTGGCCAAGGCGACCCTTTGCACAGCGCAACAGGAAGCGGACCCGCTCCTCGGCGAGCGTCAGGCAGCCGACAGACAAGGTTGTCGTGGCCCTCCGACATCCTTGCATCGTTGGAGGGACGACGACGACGGCGACGACGGTGTGGTAGGACAGGGCGGCCACGCTTACGAGATGGTCGCCCGATATAGGGTTTAGTATTTTTTTTTAGTTTTTAGTAAAATTGTCGAAATATTATCCGTTTATGTAAATTATATTCGAACTTGAATGAAATCCATCCGGTTTGATTTCGTCTGGTTAGTTCAAATTGTTGGCTAAATATATGCGGTTATGATTGGATGATGGCCTCCTGCATCCGTGCCCGCCGACGGATGCGGAATTTTTTTTTACGGGTTGCATGTTGGAGATGCCCTAATACAACATGTGTATGCCAAGATAATTAGTAGCAGGAAATTGCAACGTCACCCGCAAATTTTTTTTTTTTTGCAACGTCAGTCATCTCTCATCTACTGCTGGCTGGCCTCCTTGTGACGAAGCAAACTGTATCGATTAGAACCACGCACAATCATTGCCGGGGTCACTGGGACAGGCAGCAGTGATGTTGGGCTAGATGCATGCATCATGCCACTCTACTCTAATACAACCATTTGTCAGGGGACAGCCGGCCGATCTCCGCGCCTGATTCCGTGAGGTGAATCTGGACGTGCACATGGGTTGACCAGGGTCCTGATTTCATTTTATTTTGTACGTCAGGGTGGTACGGGCGAGGACGAAACAGTGGGATAACGCGTACCATCTTGTCGCGGTAGTATATCTGCATCGTCATTCTACGGAAATTTCCTCGCGCGTCACAACCTTCCATGGAATCCTGTCTTAATTCAAATGATTCTGAAACAACGGAAACGAGGTTTGGTTTTCAGTTAATCCTACAAATTCTCATGACAGCAAAATTTATCTCAAATGCTAATACAAGTGACGTTAGTTTTATAGGTTTTCGGCACGAATACCCTATGCACCGCCAGATCCCGTGCACCCTCTAAGCGAACAACATGATAACAACAGTATTTGATTTGCTTGGGATGACAATATGAGCGAACACATTCGGGAATGTCATTTTATGTTTGTACAGCATGGCAATTTCCACATTTTTTTCCGTTGATGTCGCAAGACGACAAATCTTGAGCATGGCAATTTTCGTCATTTCTTTTTTTTAAGTGGCAAATCTCCATGTTTCAATCATGACGATTTTCCCAAAACCCATGGAAGAACTCTGCTGTAGCATGGCAATTTTCTGACAATCTTTGGCAAATTTTACTTTAGGCAAATCCTTTACAACAACACAACAATTTTATCTATTTTTGCATGACAATTCTAGAGGGTTCACTGGCAGTGAGTTTCTTTAGCGAACGAAAATGTTCGTTTGATCCTTTCTGTCTGGGGAATGATTGTTCTCTCAGGTTACCTTTCCAAGGGAACGCCAGATGTATATTGCAATTCATATTTATTTGATTGCGCCAGTAATTAGAAAGGAGGTTTGATTCTCAGTGGAACTTAATTATTGTGTCCAACTGAATTCCACGCGCACGTGTTGTAGTACAAAGAAATGCCACACTCACAATACTGACAAACTATCATAAGAATCCCTTAAGCTACCGATACTTAAATTTGTTCGGAAATTAAGCTCGATGGAATCCCTAAATTTTCTGTTGTCTTTCTGAAAATTTTGATTAATTCCGACCTCTACGAACCAAGAGTTGTGCGATCAGTAGCTCCAGCAAGATGGGTCCCAGAGCGAGCCTTGGGACCACTCGTCATTGTCGACCGCGCTGCCCTCCCAGACAGGTGGGGCCAACAGCATGGCCTCCGCCAGCTCCGCCCACATGTTGGGCGACTCGGGCTCCAGATCATCAGAGCGAAGCAGGGCATTCCACGCCACGTCATCGAGCCGGTCAGGGAAGCCGCCGCCGCCGCTGCTGCCACAGCCGCCCGGCTGTAGCACGAGGTCGGGCCTGAACCGGACCTGGGCCGCGGCCTCCAGCGCGGCCGCACGGACGTCGTCGGGCTCGGCAGTGTCAGGCCGGCGGAAGAGGTGGGCGAGGCCCGGGAAGTTGAGTCTGGCCTCGTGCCCCCGTAGCCGGAGCGCGGCCACGTCGTGCGCCACGGCGGCCATCTCCGGCGACTCGAAGCTGCCAAGCCAGATGCGCGTCTTCTTGCCGGGCTCCCTGATCTCGGACACCCACTTACCCCACTTCCTCTTCCTCACCCCACGGTACTGCTCGGCCGCCGCAACGCCGGCGGCATTGTCGGGCACGACCTCCATCGCAGCAATGACGATCGAAGCTATGTGATGCGCCTGTGTAAGCACAAGAAGTTGTTTGCTGCAGGAGTGTCGCAGCGTGAGCTCTAAGTTGGTGTTGGATTGGAGGCGTGCGTGTGGGTATATATAGGGAAGGGATAGAAAGGGCAGAGATCGACTAGAAAGAGAGATGCAGAGATGGTGAGGTGTGCGGGAGTGAAGATGAGAGAGAAGAAGAGGTGTGTTGAAAACTTGAAGTGCATGGGTGCATGCATGGGGGCGGGAGGTGGTGTTTGAGCTGGGTGGAGACAGCTGGAGTCTGATACGTGTCGCCTCCCTGTTTTTCTTTGTAAAAAATATAAATGGCCATATGGGTGTGTTGGGATATAGAAAGAGAGAGATACCGCGATGGTGCATTATCCACCGGCAGCAGGATTAGGAGATGTTGGTTTGCTTTGTGGGAGGGAGCTTCCTCGACAGTGCAATGGTTTTGGAGTTTGTTATGATGTGATGCACTATGCATGTGCTTATTATCACGCTTCAATGGCTTGGCCTTGTAACTTCTTTTATTTTTACATGTACTATTACAACATCAATGTTGTGTGCATGTCAATAGCTCAACCACGAATTTTGTCATATGTCGCTACTTGTTTTTTTTGTGGAAAAGGATATATGGCACTATAAAGTGGCTAGTGTCAACTTTTATGAAAGCAAATACTATAGGTAGAAGCTAAGGGCATCTTCAACGCCGACCCGTAAATTTCCTCCCGCATCCGTCCGTGGACAGAGAGGGCCAGTCCGCAGACACTCATGTCGGAGGCCGCCATCCAACACTATAGGCATACATTTCAATAACTTTTTGAACTAACCGGACAAAATTCATGGAAATACAGAGGAATTCATACAAACCCAAACCAGACGACATTCATTACATTCTGGAGACTTTTTAACTAAAAGCTATACCAGACTAAGGTAAAACTAGTCTACGCTCGGCGCCGGCACATATCCATTCTCACAACACGGGTACCCTTGACTAGTCTATGACCGGCCGTGGTGGATTCCATTGTCTACCCCATGTCCGGCAGCCCGCTCATCGGGCTGCTGTGAGCCCAGAGGTATATGTTTTAGCGCAAAGGGCAGCTCGCATCCCCATGTTCAGCAGCCCCGCTCATCAAAGTGGAACCGTTCAGATGTGCTTCAGACGGAGGGGAAGGGGACGACAGTGGCCTGCCACTAGGCACGATACCCGCTTACATCGACGTCGCCTCGGCGGTGGCCTTCATGGGACCCATGCGGCGGTGGCCTCCCATGTTCTACTTCTTCTCGATGATGGCGGAGGGCGTAGACGTGTTGGACGCCGCAACGCCGATCTCCGCGAAGCCGGCTTCTGTCTCCCTCGGCACGGTGCGGTCGCGGAAATGTTGATGGTGGATAGCGATCGCAGGCACGGGAGGAGCAGTGTGACATGGTGTTGTCCACGGCAGCCCCGATGCCTATGGCGCCGTGGGACTACGCGTACCAGCCTGGAGCAACTCGCCACTCCTCGGCGAGCTGGCTTGGAGTTGCGAGTTACTAAACGACGCTTCAGCTTGGAGTTTTTGCCTTCGTGAGCTGGCCTGCAGCGGCCTGGACCGTGGACGGAGGTGGAGCAGAGAGTTGCCTGGCTCGTATCCGGCGGGCTTGACGAGCCACCTAGACGACTTTTATGTCGGAGAACTTGTCTTCCTACTCGTCGGATGCCATGGAGATTGTGGAGAAAATGATGTGCAAGGGGAGAGATGGGAGCGGAGTGTGCTATGATTTTTGCCCGACATCTGGCATTGTTTAAATATCGGGGGCATGGCTGGAGCCAACCGTCGTTGTTTTTAATGACGGATGGCTCCTGACCGAACGTGGGGCCTGTGAGGTTTCTCGGCACACGCGCATGTTTTAATGGAGGAAGGCGGGCAGTCTGTGATTGTTTGAATGTGGCGAGGAGAGGCGTTTTCAGCCGTGCGAGCAACGAGCGGCGCTCTCTCGGCTGGCGCGCTGCTTCAATGCCAGCAGTGAGAGGTCGCTTGTCTGTGTTGCCCTCCCGTCCGGTCAAATCGCGGCATCAATGCCGACTGCTGCATGCTCTAGGATGGCATGAATGCAGCGCGGCAAGTGGCATGGGCGGGCGGTCAGACGTGGGTGTGGTAGCGGTCCGGCCGCTCGCAAAGCCCCTCACATTTGTCTCCGGTTTGCTGGGGAAATTGCTTTTGGAACACCATGAGGACTGATACATGCCCGTGTTAGATGACACAATATGTTTGCATAGCGTGGTCCGGATATATGCGGGCAGTTTGAGGGTCGGTGTTGAAGATGCCCTATAGAGGTGAAAGGAGCTCCATCGATGTGAGGTGGGACGAGAAGGAGCAAGAAGGGCGACTAGCCGCATATATATTGGATGTGGCATCGAGGTCCTAAATTTGAACTTCAACTAGAATGTGTTGGAGAGTACAAGGTGCAACTGATGTACTTGAACCTGGGTACAACTTAACTTGAATGGCATTGACAAAAATAATGTTGAAGACCTCTGGTTCAAAAGAATCTAAAAGGAATTTGTTTAGGATTATATTTCTTCGGAATTAATTTTGTTCTATTTTCCTTTTACATGCAGTTCCATTGGGATTTTTTTCCTTGGGTCCAATCTCATGCAAAATTTCCTTTGTTTCAGCAACAACTATGGCACAACCTTAATCATTCCGATTTTTGTGTGTTTTTTTGTGCGACAACATTTTCATGACAACCAAACAACATTTATTACCCCAATCATGTGTTTCCAATTTCTACCTTATACAACATGTCATGACAACAAATTTTGCATTTTTCCCGTTCCCACTTTTCAAAATCCCGGGGAAAATCCTACTTGTCAACAACAACAATTCTCAACGAATTGGTCGACCGACAATTAAATCAACCAGAAGGCGGTAGAAACCCCAAATAATATGAGCTGACAAAACACCTTTGAATCTAGAATGTGATATGATGACATGTCAATTTTTCGAGCATGTCAATAGTTCAACCAAGAATTTCATTATATCTCACTATTTGTTTTTTTAACTTTCTAGTTTTAACTTTTAAGAAAGCATTGCTGTGAGAAGAAACTAAGGAGGTGAAAGGAGCTCGATCGAGGTGAAGACGACTGAGGAAACAATTGGGTGACTAGCCACGACAAAATTTTACCATGTGACATGAGTTCCTAGGGTTTGCACTCAAACAGAAGGTGTTTGAGAGTAGAGGGTGCGAACAATGTACTCCTAATTGAAAACATTTTAACTTAATGGTCTTTACAAAAGTAGTCTTCAATGTCTCTTTGGTTCAAAATAATCTCATCGGAATTTTGGAAGATTATATTTCTTAGAAAGAACTACCTACAGATCAAGTTTGCCTTTTAGGATTGGAAACCATATGATGTTTTTGAACAGTAAAACCATATGATTTTGTCCTATTTTATACTTTTACATGCAATTTGATTGGAAAATGTCCCTTGGGTTAAATCTCATCTAAATTTTCCTTTGTTGCAATGATAACGATGGAACAAATCCTTTTTAGAGAAGGTGAACACACTCAACCTCTGCATCGATGATGTACATAACCCTTTATTAAAAAAAACCAAAGTTCAAAACTCGAGTTCAATAGAGTTAAACAAATAAAATGCTACAAATGTCTTCCCCAAGGGCAATAAAAATAAACAGAAAAAGGACCCTCGTGCATCACAAATCCTACTAGTAGGTCTCCAACCAAACTAGTTGAACAAACCCCGAGAGACCATCTCCCATCGGTTGCACTCAATATTGTTGGCTCCCGTTCCTCCTTCTTGCGAGGTGATGACCATGTATGGATCCAGCTAATGTCCTTGAAGATAACCTGCAAAATTTTGGAGCTTTGTTCTGTTAAAAATATAATCATTACAAGTGTTCCAGATGGCCCGAAGTAAAGCACAAACTCCCACATGGATTTGATACATACTTGGGATGCACGCCAACTAACCACTTCTAAACATATTTGGACAAATCACGTGAAAATTTTAAACTATATGGACAAATCAGCTTAATAGCTTTGCAAGAGGGAGGTGAAGGAATTGATGTTGAATCGACTCCTCATTACCAGAAAAGTAATACTTAGTGCATTCTTGCCAATTTTGCTTTTTTGGATTATCTATAGTCAAAATGACTTTGCGATCTAAACACCACATGAAAATTTTATACTTCAGGGAAATTTCCATTCCCAAATTTATTTGTGGTTCAAGGATTGCCCATCATTGGTAAGGTTTGAATACATGGATTTGAGTGTGACGACACTGGAAGTAGTTAACTTCCAATGGAACCGACCTAACCATTTTGAAATTATTCTGTTCTTTGCATGCTAAATCAAGAAACATTTACACATTCATGTATTCAAACTAGCTACCATCATCTGCATTGCAATTAAAAGTGATTTCCTTGGGAAGTGGGGAGGCACTCAAAAGTGATTTCCTTGGGAAGTGCTCTAGCAAAACCGTTTGATTTATCACATATTTTTTAACCTAAATTAGAGTAGATGAAGCCCTACAAACATGTTTTTTAAATTATCTAAATTAGTGTATTGATACAGGAAAGGAATACTGAGATTGGTAAAAATAAAAATAGTATCACATTTTTATGAAAAATATTCTCTATAATATGAAATATGCAAACATTCTTTGTAAACTGATCAAAGTGTAAAGTCAACCTTTGTAAACCTGTAGTACCGGGGATATAGGTAGTTCTCTTTATATACTTGATCAAAAAATTTGAAACTTGACTTTGCAAAATCAATGTCACTATATTATAAGATGATTGGAATACTGAAAATGCCAAATAGATGTCGAGCTCAATGGAGGCTGAAATTGGAAACTTCAAAATTCAATGTTTTTAGTTTCAAAAAAATTATGAAAACACACACATATATCTAGAGACATAATGTACATTTGTGTAAATTTTTAGGCCGAAATATATTAAAATGATATTTACAAGAAAATCTATGGTTTTTAGCATATGTCTTGTTCATCCTCAAAGTCCATTTTCTTGCAGCTCGTAATTTAAGGTATTTCATCCTGAAATTTAGACACATACACATTACATACTTTTGTCAGATTTTTTAAAAACTGAAATTTAAGTATGCATGTTTATTTTTGTCAGATTTTTTAAAACTGAAAATTTTGAATTTTTTAAAATTAAGTTCTCCACGGAGCTTGGACTTAAAATGCCCTACTTTTGGAATACTGCCTATTCATGTACTCCGAAACTGTTCCATGCCTATCACTAGATTATTGATTTCTCACATGTATTTTGGGATGGAGAGATCAACCTTTTGTTTTCCTTCCGTTTTGTTGTTTTTGTGTGAACGAGGGGAGAGAGAAGTTTACATATTCTCGATAGTTACAAACAGAACGGATCACATATGGTAGGAACCTGTAACTTCTACACGTGTCATATGCTTTGGTCCTAACATAGACTACCTGGTCGACTTGACGGGCTCCCCTTTCCAGGAGACAAGCAAAAAAATATATATTCAATCGATGACATGACGTTTTTACCACGCGCACTGAGCTAGAGCAGGCTAAATAAACCATTGTGGGGCTCTCAGACAGCTGTACACAGAGTAGCATCTACCGCAGGATTTTCCAGGGACGCTGAAACTGGACGTGGATTCACATTGTATCAGCACTTATCACTTGGCAGAGCACTAAGCCACCGCATAGACACATCTTGAATTTTCACACGTTTGTGCATATTTCCTTATTCTGTTCTGGAGTCAATTGTCAATATGATCTTCGCCGGATTCGCTTGAAAAATCCCAGCAGAGGTATGTCGTTTTCCTTGTCCGTTTCCCCTCTAGATTGGAGGAGGGGGAGGCTTGGTCTTCCTCGTTCCTCTTCTTTTATCTTCATGAAAGATCGAACGGATCTCTCTTTAGCATCGCGTACAGGTACAGGTGATTCTTCTTGCTCGCCATCACACTGCCACATCTATGTTCACCATTGAAGCAACCCCATGTTCGAACCGCGAGTTATGCTTCAGGAAATGTCAAATGGGCCGCTGAAAAATTCAATTCTGACTACCGAGCTTGGCCCGGCTCAAAGCATGCACATCATATATTTTTCACAAAAAAATACAATTAATTTCATATTTTCATAGTAAATACAATAGTATAACAAAAGTTGTTTTAAAACAGGACAGTATTTTCTAAGATGACATCCAAATGATCCGTCGTTAAGAGCATCTTCAAAGCGGACCCTCTCACTATCGGCAACCGTTAGGACCATGATCAGAACGTATTTAGCCATCCAACACGGGCATGTATCTGTCCGCGGACCAGTGCGGA
>NC_041386.1:533299303-533301715 GCF_002162155.2 Triticum dicoccoides | reverse complement strand
CGAGAGTTCGAACATCAGCCACATAGGACTCCGACACCCCCAACCCACCCAAAACCCTGGAACCCGCTCCTCCATCCTCCAATCTTTCTCTACATCCCTTTTCTCTCTTGCCTCCGTCGCCGTTTCACCACCCCGCCGCAACCTTGTCGGTACTCAACGACTTCGTCTCCTCTAGCGCTACACCCTGGCTCCACGCCGGTTGTCCTCTGCCGCCGTTCCACACCTCTCCTCCGTCCGTCGCCCAGGTACCATCGCCCCTAAGGTTCTCACTATGCCTGGCAAGTGTTCGGTGAAGTGCCCGTGCTAAATTTTTTAGTCCCTTCTCATTTCAAGCAATGGATCCGGATATGGTATACATAAAAGAGCACCATGTTGAGTCATCCGACGACTCGTCCAACGAGGAGGACTACACGTATGAGACGACGATGATGTAGGCGGTCCTTGTAGATGCGGAGCGTGCCGTAGAGCTTGTTCTCAGTTTTAGGGATCCATTAAGGGTCATTGATATGTCTCAAAAATATCTATAATTTTTGTTGTTTCATGCTGCTATATTATCATTTATTTTGACTTTTATCATCATTTTACAACATTTTATATTTTTTATTGATTAACCTATCAATTTAGTGCCCAGTGTCAGTTCCTGTTTTTCAACTTGCTTTTGGTTTCATAGAAAACCAATACCTACGGAGGTCAAAATTAAATGCCAATTTAACATGATTTTTTGTGGGCCTAATGGAGCACCAGAAGCTTAGGGAGTCAACAAGGAGAGGCCCGAGGAGCCCACAAGGGCATGTGGTGCTACCTAGGGAGTGACCACGCCCCCCGAGAGCTTGTGGGGCCCCCGACACCCTTTTGATGTAATTTCAACGCTACAATTTCCTATAATAGCAAAACCCTTCGTCGTATCCTCAGAACAATTTTTCCGCTGCCGCAAGTTCCTGTTTCGTGACGATCCCATCTGGAGGCCTTCCCCGGCACTTTGCCGGAAGGGGTACCCATCCGCGGAGGCCTCTTCATCAACCTTGTTGCCTCCATGGTGATGTATGAGTAGTTCATCCTTGGGCTGAGGGTATGCAATGGTAGCTATGTTTTCAATCTCTCTCTCATGTTCTTGAAGGATTCGAACTTGATTGTATCATGGGCTTTATTAATAAAGTTGGATCATATGATGTTCTTCCCCCTCTATTTTTTAAAAGTTTTTCTCTTTTAAGTTTCTTTTGAAGGAAATATGACCTAGAGGTAATAATAAAGTTGTTATTTTATATTTCCTTATTCATGATAAAGGTTTATTATTCATGCTAGAATTGTATTGATCGGAAACCTTAATACATGTGTGAGTACATAAACAAACACCATGTCCCTAGTGAGCCTCTACTAGACTAGCACATTGATCAAAGATGGTTAAGGTTTCCTAACCATGGACACGAGTTGTCATTTGATAACGGGATCACATAATTAGGATAATGGTGTGATGGACAAGTCCCATCCGTTAGCTTAGCATAATGATTGTTCAGTTTTATTGCTATTGCTTTCTTCATATCAAATACATATTCCTTCAACTGTGAGATTATCCAACTCCCGGATACCGGAGGAATGCCTTGTGTGCTATCAAATGTCACAATGTAACTGGGTGATTATAAATATGCTCTACAGGTATCTCCGAAGGAATTTGTTGAGTTGGCATAGATCGAGATTAGGATTTGTTGGTAATACACATCATAAGCTTGCAAGCAAATGACTAAGGAGTTAGTCATGAGGTGATGTATTGCAGAACGAGTAAAGAGACTTACCGGTAACAAGATTGAACTAGGTATGAAGATACCGACGATCGAATCTCGGGCAAGTAACATACCCATGGACAAAGGGAATTACGTATGTTGTCATAACGGTTTGACCGATAAAGATCTTCATAGAATATGTAGGAGCCAATATGGGCATACAGGTTCCGCTATTGGTTATTGACTAGAGAGGTGTCTCGGTCATGGCTACATAGTTCTCGAACCCGTAGGGTCCGCACGCTTAACGTTCCATGACGATATAGTATTATATGAGTTATGTGATTTGGTGACCGAATGTTGTTCAGAGTCCTGGATGAGATCACGAACATGACGAGGAGTCTTGAAATGGTCAAGAGGTAAAGATTGATATATAGGACGATGGTATTCGGACACCGGAAGTGTTTCAGCGGGTACCGGGTACTTATCGGGTCACCGGAAGGGGTTCCGGGCAACCCCGGCAAAAGATATGGGCCTTATGGGCCAAGAGGGGAAACGCACCAGCCACAAGGGTCTGGTGCGCCCCCATATGGGCCGGCCTTGGAGGAGAAGGAAAGATGGGAAGGGAAAGGAAAGAGTGGAATAGGATTCCCCCTTCCTTCCCTCTCCCCCTCTTTCCTTCCCCTCCGACAAACAT
>NC_041386.1:533297645-533298771 GCF_002162155.2 Triticum dicoccoides | reverse complement strand
ACACACACACACACACATATATGAGGACGGGGGCGCCTAGCACACCCTAGATAATTGTCTAGCCGTGTGCGCTGCCCCCTCCACCGTTTACACCCCAGTCATATTTTCGTAGTGCTTAGGCGAAGCCCTGCGGAGATCACTTCACCATCACCGTCACCACGCCGTCGTGCTAACGAAACTCATCTACTACCTCGACGTCTTGTTGGATCAAGAAGGCGAGGGACGTCACCGAGCTGAACGTGTGCAGAACGCGGAGGTGTCGTGCGTTCGGTACTTGATCGGTTGAAGCGCGAAGAAGTTCGACTACATCAACCGCGTTGTGAAACACTTCCGCTTACGGTCTACGAGGGTGTAACGCCCCGTATGTAACTTGCCATATTTGTATTCCAACTCTTGCCATTTTCTGCTCTAAGTTATGATATTCCCTCGTGGTTGGGTTTTGTGTTCGTTTTGCATTTTGTCCATGTCATGCATCTCATATCATGTCATCATGTGCATCGCATTTGCATACGTGTTCATCTCATGCATCTGAGCTTTTTCCCCGTTGTCCGTTTTGCGATCTGACACTCCTATGTCCTCCGGAGCCCCCCTTTTGCCTCTTTTCGTATGCGGGTGTTAAACATTCTCGAATTGGACCGAGATTTGCCAAGCGGCCTTGGTTCACTACCGTTAGACCGCATGTCAAGTTTCGTGCCATTTGGAGTTCGTTTAATACTCCAACGGTTAACCGAGGAACCATAAAGGCCTCGTGTGTGTTGCAGCCCAACACCCCTCCAAAGTGGCCCAAAACCCATCTAACCCCCTCCATCCTCTCAGTCGTTCGATCACGATCGCGTGACCGAAAACCACACCTCATTTGGACTCTCCTAGCTCCCTCTACCTATAAATAGGTGCCCCTCCTCCATTTTCGCGGACGAAACCCTAATTTTCTTCGCCGCCGCCGCCGAACGTTTCTTTCCCCATCGGTCGGACGTGTCCGCTCCCTCTCCACCGCCACGTGTCATCTTCCCATTCGCCGGGGCAGCCGCACCCACTTCACCCGCACCGCCGCCCGCGCCGGCCCGCCGGAGGCGGGGCCCCCGAAGCCCGATTCCGTCGCTCGCCTACCGCGCCGCTTTGCCCGCCT
>NC_041386.1:533258983-533297406 GCF_002162155.2 Triticum dicoccoides | reverse complement strand
CGCCGCCGCCCGTGCGAGCTCCGGCAAGCGCCTCCTCGCCGCGCCGCCGCCGCCCGTGCGAGCTCCGGCAAGCGCCTCCTCGCCGCGCTGCCCGAGGACGGGATCCACTCCGGCGACCTTCTCCGGCCTCGTCCTCCAGCTCCGGCCGCCGTCCCCGTCGTCTACAGTGAAATCCGGCGATCCTCGGTTTCCGCGCCGCTCAGATCTGAAATTCAGCAAACCCCAGGGTTGACCCGTTTTCCCCAAGTCCTTTTCTGTTATTTTTTAGCCATGTTCATCGCATCATATCTCTGCATCCGTAGCTCCATTTTGGGCGTGCCATATATCAAAATGTTCATTAGGATGTGCTCTTCATTTTGTTCCATTGCACCATGCTTGTTTGAGTCCATCTTGATGCCTAAAATGCTGTTGCAAGAGTGCTATAAAATGTTAGTTCCTGATTCTTATCAGATTATGAGCATTTGTCTTTTTTGCCATGATTAATGTGTGCTGCATATGAGCATGAACTCTACATGTGTTTTGGGCTATGCTATGTCATCTTTATAGGGGTGTATGCCATGTATTTTTGTGATCAATGTGGTGACTAGCACAAGCATGCAAAGTAGCTCTCGTGATGTTGCTGTTTTCAGGGACTTACAATTTCACTAAGTCATGTTCCTGCTGTTATTTTTATGCCATGTATTCATGTTGCTACAGAGTGATGCATGCCTCTTTTGAGTATGTTCAGTAAGGATGATTTGGGCATATGATTGTGCTCTATCCATCCATGTCCTTGTTTGCATTTATGAAGTACCCTAGCATGACTCAGTCTTGCTCTACTTTTGCTATAAAATGTTCCTGGCAGATTGTTTATGTGTTAATGAATTTTGCCAAGGTTGTTGTAGTTGATCCATGCATGCTATGAGATTGTTCTTGCCATTTTAGCTTCTTGAACATGTCTTCTTGCTGGGTGTATGCTTAGTTTGTCATGCAATGCCTTGTGGTGAGTGCATCGAGCTCGCAAACATGCCTTCATAACTCTGTTTTTGCCATGTCCAGTTTTCTGCTAAGTCTGAATCTGTTAACGAATCTTGCTATGTTTACATGGGTGCCATCATATCTTCTGATCCTTTTGGATGATGGTCAGTAAGACACTTTTGTTATATGCTTTGAGTAGATTCATGTCATGCCTTGCTTTGCTATGTTCTGTTCCTGTAGCATGTTGTTTTCTTGCTCTAAACATTGCTTCCTGATGTTAAATCCTGACATGTTATTTTCACTAAGTCTGTGAAGCAGATATCTTTTGCACTTTTTCCATGCTTGTTTGAATCTGCTATTGTGTGATTTAGCCGTAGCTCAGTGTTCATCTTTTGTCAAGCATCGTGATTAGATCACTACCATGTGCTTTGTTGCTATGTTAGAGTGTAGTAGCTTAGTTTCTTATTGCATTCTAGATGGCATCGTGCTGTTAATCGCAGATTTGTGTCATTATTGTTTTGCTTGCCATTTGCAAACCGTGCATCCGATTCCAGTGATCTTTATATCGATTTCGACCGAAATCAACTCATCTTTCCAGCGGCACACTTGGTTTTCCAAGTTGAGGCCTTATTCAATCTTTTCCTTCTGGAGCATGCATATGCATTGCATATCACATCCCGCATATCATGCCATGTTTTGCATCATGTTGCTTGCGCATTGCACCGTGGTTGATTGTTGTTTCCTTTGCTGGTGTTCGTGCTTTTAGTAGAGCCGGGAGACGAGTTCATGATCGAGGAACCCATTGAGTACGCTTACGAGGATCAAGCTTACGTCAACTCGGAGAACTTTGCAGGCAAGATGACCATACCCTCGAAATCACTTCTATCTTTGCTTGCTTGTTGCTCACTCTATTGCTATGCCTATGCCGCGATACCTACCACTTGCTATATCATGCCTCCCATATTGCCATGTCAAACCTCTAACCCACCTTGTCCTAGCAAACCGTTGTTTGGCTATGTTACCGCTTTGCTCAGCCCCTCTTATAGTGTTGCTAGTTGCAGGTGAAGATTGGAGTTTGTTCCTTATTGGAACATGATTATTGTTGGGATATCATTATTATATCTTGTTTACTTTAATGCATCTGTATACTTGGTAAAGGGTGGAAGGCTCGGCCTTATGCCTGGTGTTCTATTCCACTCTTGCCGCCCTAGTTTCCGTCATACCGGTGTTATGTTCCTTGATTTTGCGTTCCTTACACGGTTGGGTTATAATGGGAACCTCTTGACAGTTCGCCTTGAATAAAACTCCTCCAGGAAGGCCCAACCTTGGTTTCACCATTTGTCACCTAAGCCTTTTTCCCTTGGGTTCCGCGGACTCAAGGGTCATCTTTATTTTAAACCCCCGGGCCAGTGCTCCTCTGAGTGTTGGTCCAAACTAGAGCCCCTTGCAGCGCCACCTCGGGGAAACTCGAGGGTTGGTTTTAGTTGTACGGATTTCTTATCCGGTGTGCCCTGAGAACGAGATATGTGCAGCTCCTATCGGGATTTGTCGGCACATTCGGGTGGCTTTGCTGGACTTGTTTTACCATTGTTGAGATGTCTTGTAACCGGGATTCTGAGTCTAATCGGGTCATCCTGGGAGAAGGAATATCCTTCGTCGACCGTGAGATCTTGTGATGGGCTATGTTGGGACACACCTGCAGGGTTTTGAACTTTCGAAAGTTGTGCCCGCGGTTATGGGCAGATGGGAATTTGTTAATATCTGGTTGTAGAAAACCTGACACTTAACTTAATTAAAATGAATCAACAGCGTGTGTAGCCGTGATGGTCTCTTTTCGGCGGAGTCTGGGAAGAGAACACGGTCTCGTGTTATGCTTGAACGTAAGTAGTTTTCAGGATCACTTCTTGATCTTTGTAGCTTCTCGACCATGCTTTGCCTTCTCTTCTCACTCTCATTTGCGTAAGTTAGCCACCATATATGCTAGTGCTTGCTGCAGCTCCACCTTACTACCTTTTCCTTCCCATAAGCTTAAATAGTCTTGATCGCGAGGGTGTGAGATTGCTGAGTCCCCGTGACTCACAGATTACTTCCAAAACCAGATGCAGGTGTCGATGATGCCATTCCAGGGGATGCGACCGAACTCAAGTGGGAGTTCAGCGAGGATTCAGGACGTTACTATGTGTCTTTCCCGGACGATCAGTAGTGGAGCCCAGTTGGGGCGATCGGGGATCTTATGCATTTGGGGTTGTCTTTATTTTGGTTCCGTAGTCGGACCTTGATTGTATTCTGGTTGATGTAATGCTATATTATGTATTCTGTGAAGTGGCGATTGTAAGCCAACTCTGTATCTCTTTCTTATTCAGTACATGGGATGTGTAAAGATTACCTCTCTTGCGACATGCCTACAATGCGGTTATGCCTCTAAGTCGTGCTCCGACACGTGGGAGATATAGCCGCATCGTGGGTGTTACAAGTTGGTAATCAGAGCCTTCCCCGACTTAGGAGCCCCCTGCTTGATCGAATCGCTCGCGTTGTTGAGTCTAGAAAAATGTTTTGATCTTTTAGGATTATATATATCAGAGAGTAGGATTCTTTTTACTCATCAGTCCCTTCGTCGCTCTGGTGAGGCATCCTGACCTAGAGTTTTGACTCTTCTCTTCTCAAAATTTCACGAATTTTTTTTAGGATCACGCGGGTATCTTGGAATCGTTCCGATGGTTTTGTGACAAGAACATTGTTCTTGGTGCCTCCTGACATTTAGGGGTTGTGGCAGTGTCCCGGGGAGTTGAGCTCCGAGGTGTTGTCGTCACAATTTTATCATTGCAGTTCTGGAATACCTGAGTTTCGCCGACATAGAAAATCTCCTTTATGCAGTTGTTGGTGAGATAACCTCGAAGCCACCCAGTACTGGGGCGGGAGTTCGGGAGTATTGCCATAACTCGTATAACGGATGCTTTTCGAAGGTTGAGGTAAATGGTTTCTGAAGGTTTCTTGGTTATGTGTTGAAGGATGGATATAGCTGGATGTAGGATTTGCTAGTTTTGGGTGAGATATTTATGCTTCCCCTGTATCCCCAACACCTAATTGCATAACCAGAAAATTTCGGGAGTTTCATAGGTGGGAATTCATGTAGCTCTAGTATTTCTCCCCGCAGATATTTGGTTTGTGATTGGGTAATCCTTACCAATTATTTGTTCATGTCCGTACCTTGTTGTTTTATTCATCTACCTCTATCTAAGTGGCTTCTCAATTTATGGAAGTGTGATTATTTAATTTGGAATTCATTCGTTCATTCTTGTTCGAATGTTAAGGCTATATGTTGCAATTTCGATCCATTTGATTCAGCTTGAATATATGTCTTTCAAGATGCTAACGGATGTCACCCTCTTCAGGATGGCTCCTCCAACGCGTCAGAATCCGGAACCTCCGCTACCACTTCCACCTCCGTAGGCATGGCAAGCTGTGATGGCCGCCACCAACGCCAACACGCAGATGCTTTTGCAAATCTTGCAAGAGCGCAACCAAGGAAATCAAGGCCATGGCAACAATCAAGTTCAGTTTGCTACCCTCAACCAGTTCCTCGCAAACCAGCCGAAGTCTTTCAGTAACTATGTCGAGGCCACAGACACTGACGATTGGCTCGTGGATATCTGCAAACATTTTGAGTGTAGCAACGTCAGGCCTGAGGACTTTGTCAAGTTTGCTTTGTTCCAACTCAAAGACCAAGCTGCTGAGTGGTATCAACAATACAAAGATTCCAGAGGAGGTCGTGTGATTACCTGGGATGATTTCCGCCAAGACTTCAAAGCTCACCACATTCCTCAGAGTGTTGTTGAGAGTAAGCGTGAGGAGTTCCGCAATCTGAAGCAAGGCAGCTTGTCTGTTTACCAATACAACATCCTATTCTAGAGGTTCGCTCGCTTCGCCAAGCAAGACGTCCCTGACGAGAAGCGCATGATTTATCAATTCAGAGGTGGCCTCAGAGAAAATCTGCAACTAGCTCTCGTGCTTTTTGAGACAAAAAAGTATGATGAGTTCTACAAGATGGCACTAAAGCAAGAGGCTGCTCATCTCAAGTGCGATGCTTCCAAGAAGAGAGTGAGGGATGCAACTCCTTCTTCTTCTTCAACTCAAGTGGCAGCTAAGCAGCAAAAGTACTGGTTGCCTCCTCCTCCTCCGTTCCGTCAGCCTTATCAGCAGAAGAGTAAAGGTGGCAATGGATCTTCCCACCCACCCAACCCAGCCTTTCGGAACAAAGCTTCGTCTCATGCTCCGTATCACCGTCCGCTCTCAGAGGTGACGTGCAACAAGTGTCGGCAGAAGAGTCACTATGCAAACAAATGCTTCAACCAGAGGCGTCTTCCGCCTCCTCCTCCTGTGAGATCTGCCAGCAATGCAGTGGTCAAGCATAATCCCAAGTTTGCAAAAGTCAACATGATGAAAGCAGCTCAGGCAGAGGACTCTTCAGAAGTGATCATGGGTAACCTTCCTGTTAACGATATTCCTGCAAAAGTCCTTTTTGATACTGGTGTATCACATTCTTTCATTTCAAGACCTTTTGTGGCTATGCATGATTTGGTTACTCAAGTATTGCCGAAACCTCTGTCTATTGTTTCTCTAGCCCGACAAATGACTTCTCGAGTATTCGTTCCGGATGTGTCTATCAAGATGGGCGACTATAAGTTTCTGTCTTCTCCTAATGTTCTTGGTGACTCGGATATTGATCTTATTCTCGGCATGGACTGGCTTTCTAAGCACAAGGCTCAGCTTGACTGTGCTGCCAGGCAGACTCAATTGACACACTCGTCTGAGGATATGATCGTCTTTGCCGCTCGTGATGATACCATTCATCTGTTTATCTCAATGAGAAGGGCGAGTTGAATGCCATCTCTCAGATTCCAGTCGTTTCTGAATATCAAGACATCTTTCCAGAAGAGCTTCCAGGAATGCCTCCTTACCGGCCAGTTGAATTCGTCATCGATCTTGAGCCTGGCACGGAACCTGTTTGCAAACGTCCTTACAAGCTTGGACCAGAAGAGTTGAAGGAGCTGAAGAAACAACTCGATATACAAGAGAGTATGGGTCTCATCCGACCAAGTTCTTCTCCTTGGGGTTGTGGTGTTCTTTTTGTAAAGAAGAAGGATGGCACGGACCGACTTTGTGTTGACTACCGTCCATTGAACAAGAAGACCATAAAGAATAAGTACCCACTTCCCAACATCAATGAGCTTTTCGAACAACTCAAAGGTGCTCAAGTATTCTCCAAGCTTGACCTCCGTATGGGCTATCATCAGATTCACATTCATGAACAAGACATCCCCAAGACAACATTCAGAACAAGCTATGGTTCCTATGAATACACTGTCATGTCTTTCGGCCTTGTCAATGCTCCTCCAACATTCTCTCGCATGATGAACTTCATCTTCAACCCTTACACAAATGACTTCGTCTTGGTCTATCTCGATGACATTTTGGCCTTTTCCAAGAACAAAGAGGATCATGCCAAGCATTTGAGATTGGTGCTGGACAAACTCAGAGAACATCAGTTCTACACGAAGTTTTCAAAGTGCAAGTTTTGGCTCAATGAGGTTCTCTACCTTGGGCATATCATCTCCGCCAAGGGCATATATGTTAATCTGAGAAGGTGTCTGCAATTGTGAATTGGGAACCACCTCAGAATGTGAAGCAGCTCCGCAGCTTTCTTGGGCTTGCAAGCTATTGTCGAAGATTCGTTGAGAATTTCTCTAAGATCGTGAAGCCTCTTTCTGTGACGCCCTCGATTCAATCGTACACTAATCATACACGCAAATGTGTACGATCAAGATCAAGGACTCACTGGAAGATATCACAACACAACTCTAGACACAAATTAAAATAATATAAGCTTTATATTGCAAGCCAGGGGCCTCGAGGGCTCGAATACATAAGCTCGAATACACAAGAGTCAGCGGAAGCAACAATATCTGAGTACAGGCATGAGTTAAACAAGTTTGCCTTAAGAAGGCTAGCACAAAAACAACATCGATCGAAAAGGCAAGGCCTCCTGCCTGGGAGCCTCCTAACTACTCCAAGTCGTCAGTGGCCATCACGTAGTACTAGGCACCCTCGAGGTAGCAGTAGTCATCAGTGGTGTCATCTGGCTCCTGAGATCCGTGATTTCGTCGCAACAATCGGGTATGGGGGGAAAGAGGTAGCAAAGCAGCCGTGAGTACTCATCCAAAGTACTCGCAAGACTTACATCAGATCTAAACTAAGTATGCATATGTATCAAAGGAAATGGGTTGTATCTGTGGACTAAACTGCATAATGACATAAGAGAAGGGGAAAGCCTAGCCTATTGAAGACTAGCATCTTGTGGAAACCACCATCTTGCAGCAACATGAGGGAGTAGAGTAGCATAAAGTAAAGTAGCAGTAGTGTTATCAACCTCGGTCAGAGATCCTTTCTCGACTCCCTGCGAGAAAGCAATCCCAGAGCCATACTATCCATTCATCATAACCATGTCTCATATCCATTTCTCAACTCAAGTATCCAGTTCTAGTTGTATCGATCGGGATACAACTCCAAGTGTCCGTTACCGTAGGACAGGCTATCGATAGATGTTTTCTTCCCTGCAGCGGTGCACCAACTTACCCACCACGCTCGATTAACTCCGGCCGGACACACTTTCCTGGGTCATGCCCGGCCTCGGCCAAACAATACGCCGCAACCCAACCTAGGCTTAATAGAGAGGCCAGCACGCCGGACTAAACCTATGCCCCCAGGGGTCATGGGCCATCGCCCCGGGAACTCCTGCATGTTGCGTGAGCGGCCGGTGAGCAGACCTAGCTACCTCCTTCAAAAAGGCAGGTGCTTACGCAGTCCAACCCGGCGCGCGCCGCTCAGTCGCTGACGTCTATTAAACTTCGGCTGATGTATACGACGCAGAACGCCCATACTATGCCCATGTGATGGTTAGTGCTATCAGGCCAGAGGCCCCTCGGATCACATATCCAAATCGTAGTGGATTAGTAACGCGCGGTAACACGCAGAGACTCACGAAAGATGTGACCCCGTCTGTCGCACCCTGATTTTCATGCCACAACACTTAAGCTAATAAATCATGATAAAATGTGGTTTGACAAAAACTTTTGAGTGTTTTGGACCTTGCCTTGTTTGGATTTTGTCTGTTGTTTGCAAGTGCTCTAAAAATCAAATAAATCCTCCAACTCCTATACTTCATCTCCTTGCTCCAAACTCTTGAACCAATGATCATGCCATGTGTATAGAGCAATATAGTATTTTCTTACAAAAATAATTTGGCCAAAAAGTATTTTCAAAAATTAGTTTTCCCAAAACCCCTGAATTAAGATTTGTACTGCAAGTACTTAATTCAGGGCAGTAAAAATCTTTCCAAAAATATGTTTGACTCCTATTAGATATAGGATACCCAGAAACCACAAAACTATAATTTTAGAAGTTATTTTCCTATTTGATTTAAAGGCTTTTTCTTAAGGCCAGAAATGGTCTGTAATAGGTTAAAATTATTTTAAAGCTTTAAAAAAATTGAGAAAAATTAGGGAGACTCAATGGACATATATTTTCCATATATATGAGTTTCAACACATGGTCATGATCAAAATATTGGACAAAACCTCCCAAAACCATTCTGCTCATTTCAAGGATTTGAAATATTTCTACAGGAAATATTATCATAAATATCCCAGAAAATTCTAACATGTCACATATGACATTTTTGATGATCTTGCCAAGTACCATGTCATGGAGAATAGTATAACCCCATGAAACCCTCTCAAAACCACTTCTGTCCTTTTTCAAGTTTGAACATTTTTGCACTGTCAAACATGTCCAAATGCTCTCAAACTTGGTGCACATGCTCAAATGGTGTAATAATGCATCTAGACCAAATGGCACAAGTTGGAGAGAACGTTATCTTGATCAAAGTACCCCAAAACCCTTTCTGTCCAGAACCAAATTTGAACAACTCTACATTGCCAAGTGTGTCCTTTTGATCTGAATTTTTGTGGACATGTTCAAATCCTCAAATGATGACACTACACCAAGTGGTGCATCGAGGAGAATAGATTTGCATGACTAAATCTTGGTAAAGCCATTTCTGCTGATTTCTAGGGTTTACAAAAGTTGCATTGGCAACTTTCTCAAAATGGACTCAAACTTGGTGGTCAACCACAATTATGTGTGACACTTGATCCTGTTAATTCTCATGTCAAGTGGAGTTAATTTGCTTGCCCAAATTTGCATCAAACACCTTCTGTCACTTTTCAAAAATCACCATTTTGACCACTTACACTATTCTCCTTGAGCTCAACTTTTTACCACATCTCCTTCTAGTCTTCTCCTATCTCCAGTAACTCTTCCCTAGCCTCAGCTCAATGATTGAGGGGTGAAACACCCCCATTTACCCTTCTGGACAGCAGCATTCTTCTCCTTTCTCACCTCCCTCCTCATTCCAGTGGCCCTTCATGGCATCCAATGCTTCCTCCCCTTTCTTTACTCCCTCCTAGAGCTACCAGACATTAGTGACCGCGCCCACAAGGCATATAAAATGCCATGGCATGCCATTTGGGCGCTCTGGAGCACGCTACAGTGCGCTCCCGCACTGTAGCCGCCCCCTGCCAAGCACCTCCGGCCACCTCGAGCCTCCCCAGCACGCCCGACGATGCTCCTCGGTGTCCTCAACACGACAGCCGGTCGGCCCCCTCCTCCTTCTCCCTCCTCCTGCCCCTGCTCGCACGCGCGCGAGCCGCCCGAGTGCACCAGTGAGCAAGCTCACACGCGCGGTGCCCCTGGCCCCCCTGCTCTCTCTCTTATCTCCCCTAGCTCTGGACCGAATCCAGGAACGCCCCAGACACACCGCGACGAGCTCCTGTGACCCGTGGTGACGGCAACGAGCTCGCCGGCGCACGAGTCCTCGGTGGACCGTCGCCCGCCTATTTAAGGGACTCCCCGAGACCTCCTCTCCTTACCACTCGCCCTCACTCCCTCCCAGAGACCCACAGGACGAAGCCAAACCTCTCCCCGAGCCCTCCATCGCTCCCCATGGCCGGAGCCGAGCCGTCGGACTCCGCCTAAATCTGTGCCCACCTCTCCTCCTCCTTCCCTCTGGACCGCACTGGAGCACCACCACCATCACCGCGAGCCCCTCCCGTGCTTCTCCCTCTCCTCCCCGTGGCTGTTCCATGGAGTTCCATCACCACCGCCAGCTTCGCCCACCACGGCCGATGGTGCGCTCGCATCCGACCACCCCTGCGGACATGGCGCACCTCGGCGGATGCATCTCGGCCTCCTGAACCCGCCGGTGTGCTGGGCATCGCCGGGGATGGCCGGTGACGCTGGGGAGAACGACGGCACCCGCTCGGCCTCGCCTCTCCTGCCTCTGCTCTGTTCGAGCGGGAGGTAGGAGACGTCCTGAGCACCGGGCCCCGCTCGTCAGCAACCCGATGGGTGGGTCCCGCCCGTTTAAGTGGAGACGGGCCGGGAGCAAACCCGCTTCACGCGCGGCGAAGGCGTACTCCGCCCGGGGCGCCTTCGACGTTGCCCCTGCCACCCGCGCAGCTGAGCTGCTGGGCCGGCCCGCTGCCTATCCCTCGCCCAGTGCGCAGGATAAGGGTAAAACCCTTCCCCTTTTCTTTTTCTTTTTCTGTAAACTTGTAAAATCCACAAATAATTCAAATGATATCAAAATTTCTAGGGGATCCACAAATCATGATCTATCACATGGTGCTATTTGCACATTTTTCCAAAAACTTTCTCCTCAGAAATATTTATCAAAATCCTGTTTTTCCATTTCTGTGATAAACTTTAGAAAATTACAGAGAGCCCATTTTTGATCCAAATTCCATGATTCAAAATCCTAGATGTCTATAAGTTCAAAACTTAGTTTTTGAACATTTTTACTAATACTTTCTGTATCACCTCAAATAATGGTCTATTTCTTCATATATAGCCAACTTTGCAAATTCATAGAGAAATCATTTGAACTCCAAAACCAGTGAAACCAACTCCTAGATGCTTCTAAAATCATGCCTTGTTAAATGGGTATCCTTGCTCATTTTTCAAAATAATATTTCTATACACCTCTTGCAAATCCATAAACCCCTTCATTCCATCATATCCAAATGTTTAGAAATATCCACTGACCCAATTCCAATGAAACCACTCTGGTTAATTTTCATATAACTAGAGATGTCCTAGAAAAGTCAAATTAATATTTTTAGAGCACTTTCATTTCCTGCCTTGTTGTGTTGCTTATTATGGTTGCTTTTGACGATAGTTGACGAAGTAGACGAAATGCTTGGAGTTGGACCAGAGATATTTGAAGACCTCGAAGACTTTGTTAAAACAGGCAAGCAGCCCTTTGACCATATTTATGAAACCCTTTTTATGCATGTCATATAGCACTTTATTAGTGTTGCATCAGAATCATGATGAGATGGTAACCACTTTGATGGGTTGCCTCTG
The DNA here is from genome assembly GCF_002162155.2 of Triticum dicoccoides. Lineage (NCBI taxonomy): Eukaryota > Viridiplantae > Streptophyta > Magnoliopsida > Poales > Poaceae > Triticum > Triticum dicoccoides. The sequence continues at coordinate 533,285,967 of NC_041386.1, read as the reverse complement.
TTACTTCCTTGTTGATACTTGCATTGTGCATGACCCTACCTCCTTATGAGGGTTATGCCGGTGGGAGTAGATAGGATGCTAAGTAGTGCTACGCAAAAGGGATGGGAATATGCATGGTGATGGAGACAAAGTATTTTCAAAGGACTTTTCGAAAACCCCGTCGGGTGCCACTTATGCCCGAGGGAGATGATGAGTTGGGTAGCCACTTGATGACGAAGTGGTGTACCGAGGCAAGTGTGTGTGTTGTTTTCAAAACGGATTGGTTTAAGTTGCGACCGTTATTCCAACCTTACATGCGCAACCACTCTACCCTTGTATGGGAAAGGCCATTATTGATTACCTAGGCCGATACTAGCTTGGAGCCCGCATTACTAGTGACGGGGGAGAGTTGGTGCTCTCTCTCGGGACGGGGTCGTGCCACGTAGGGTGGCCATGACTGTCTTCACAGGGCACCGGACACACCGTTGGTACCCCGTGCTTGTGGTATGTGATGAAAATGGGAGCGAGGCTCCACAATTTTAAGATGTGAAATGTTGGGCACGGGGGTTACTGCCAATCGAGTGGACTCTATGTTAGTGTCGTCTAGGGAAAGATAGTGATCGGGTGCTTACCCCGGGTACTTGAGGTACCGCGGGTCGTGGATGACACAGAAGTTCCCCGGATCTTGTGGGTAAAGTGTGCAACCTCTGCAGAGTGTAAAACTATTCGAATATCCGTGTCCACGGTCAAGGATAGTTGGGTAACCGCTCCTGGGCTACGTCCACTTGTTTACAAACCAGTGTGTGTGGGAAGAACTACTTGGGTCAAGTCAAAGGACTTGACAGGGATGAGTTGGGTTGGAGCCCACTCCCTTTATGTTGACATCTGTAACCTATCCTCTTGGTTACTTGAATTCTCCTGATGCATGTCTTACGAGTTGTTGAACATGTCATTGCACTCAAAAACTAGCTTTCCGCAATTTTTTTTACCTATATCATGCATTGTTGTATCTTGAACCAAAACATGGGTTGCTTGCGAGTACATTCTAAGTACTCATTGGCTTGCCACTGGTTATTTTATTGGCCAGGCATGAAAGAACATAATATGAAGAAGAGTACCTCGGTGACGAGCATGCGAGCTAGGATGCTTCCTAGTCAGAATGCCTGTAGGGTTAAGGCAGATGGCATGGGTCCAAGTTATCGATGGAGATTTCCGCTGCAATGTTATAATCAAGACTTGACCATAATGGTCCTACTTGTGTAATATGGTATGTATGGATGTAAGACTCTTGTTATTCAGCTTCTATGTGTTCAGTGAGCATTGAACTCTGGGATCACTGTACACGTGCATTTGGTGATCATGACTTATGAGTCGGGGTCCCCACAGAGCTGGTATCAGAGCCATCCTGACTGTAGGAAGCCTTAGTTAGCATGGTCGTTAGTTAGGGTAAAACTATTTCCAAAACTATTACTAGTTTTCAAAACTATCTATACTTCTCTTCCCTTCTCAGTTTTTTTTGAAAACTAATGTATACTTTCCCTATCGATCTCTTCCCTTCAAAACTATTACAAACGGTCGCTAGCACCCTCAAGCCCCTGACCATGGGATTCCTTGTAATCCTCATGGGTAGCCTAGAAGGATTACATCTTGCCAAACACTCACCCACCTCTTCTGAACACAAGATTGGCAACACCACAGCAAGACGATGCCAACAGAAGATACGCCTTTGAAGAATGAGGACATGAAGACCCAGAGGACGGTGACACCTTTGAATTTGCCCAGGATGATGCAACGTTAGCCTATGATGATCATGGCATAGGATATGCGAGATCATGATATTCATCGCTAATAGAGTAACCCTGTCACTACCGTTGTTGTATCGGCAACCACCGGTGGATGAGAACCTCGCCATTTGGTCCGCCTCACTATAGTGAGCAGGAAAACGGTTCTCTTCATCCCCCGCTCTTGGTGTCGATGTTGTCATCAACGTAACCGACATGTTGGATCTCTACTATGCCTTGTTAATGTCATTGCATAAAGGAGTACCTACCTGGTACCATCGACGCCTTAGAAGACAAAACGGGATCGTCATGAATAAGAAGACAACAGAAGACCGAGTCAATGCCTACTACGAGGATCCACCTTCACCCCATCACTTCAACAGGCAAGAAGTTGTTGAAGAATCTTCAGGCTCAACCTGGATCGTTTCATTGAACAACTACAAGAGACGTAGCAACACCTGAGGAATGCTCAGAAGACTGCACGAGGCTCAAGGCATGATTACTGAGTCCGAGAACCCCTAGGGTAGGATGAGTCATGTACCCCCTATGCGCAGTCGAGTCCGTATGATGGTTCGAATAGAACTATGATTGTGTCTTGCTTGTTTTTATTTGTTTGTGTTTTGATATAGGTCGCACTTTTGCCCTAGGCAACAAGTATGCGACTATATCACCTTCCTTACCTTGTTTCTTTTGTTTGGCCTTTTTTGCCACCCATTGTTTGCACCTGCACTATAGAACCCCCCTTTAGGCATCCCCCTTTATGCTACTTATCCCTCTCATCTCTCTCCTCAACTGAAGACCAGCAAGACAAGATGCACCAAGGAGTCTACTTTGGCGACCAACTAGCACTGAAGAACTTTTCTACAGCCTCCTCGACCAAGTAAAACCCCGTAGAGTCATGTTTAACCCCCCAGACTAGAAACCCATTCTTAGACAGTTCGAGACTTCACGAGATACCCCAGCTCGAGTCCTTAACCATGTGCTTAACCCATAGAATTGCAAGAGAAACAGTTAAGCCTCCGTAACCTTGCTTATCACTGGGCTCATTATGGAACTAGTGGACGTAGTGAGCAAGCACATTGTCACCCTAATATAACACAAGAACTAACGATGCCATAAGGAAGACCAATTTGAGGATATAGGAATAGAGGACAAATGACTTCATGAGTTTGTATCAGTGACCCTGAGGAATTATCTGAGACTTTGGTAAATCATGAGTGATGATTGGATTTGGCCTATACGAGATGATGCTTTCGATGGTATAAGGTTATTTGTTGGAAGGACTAGATAGACTATTGGCATCTCAGAAACCGTGCTTAAGGATAAGATAATAAAATGTTCACTCGCACACTAGAATCCTTGAAACCCTTAAGCCCTACTAAGCCACAACATGGTCGGGTCATTACCATAGGTCTTGACTCTAAATCGAGAACACCTCGGACCATACTCAACCGTGACCACCACCAATACCCCCAGCCTACTTTATGTACCCCGTGAACAAAGTTTTCATGGAGTGCTTAGAAAAGATAGTTGTCATCCTTATTTTGGTAACATACTTGTCTACCCGAAGACGGAAGAAGAATCACTGAGCTGGTGAAGAAACATTTGAAGACCGCCAGCCAAGGAGGAAGAACTATACCAACCACCATCGCCAAGAAATAAACGTCCGCGTTGAAGACCAGGTGTATCTGCAAGCCACTTCTCTCAATGGGACCAAGCATTTCCATGCCATGGGAACCAACACCAAGGTTCATCAGCCCCCTCCGAGATCACCTCAATATGAAGAGTAGATGGCTACCAGCTAGAGTTACCACCTGAGTTACCCATTGTGCACAATGTTTTCCACGCATCACACTCCGGAAATGTTTCCAACTTCCTAACTAGCCCGGTATCTACAAGGACATCGACCACGAGCCATCGACCTCCAGCCCAATATGACCTACGCGAGAGATCCCAATTGCAATCTGGATCAAGCAGGACGACAAACACGAAGCCATGCCATCGAGTACTTCAAGGTTCAATGGAGCACCAAATGGAAGCAGAAGCAGTATGAGGACGTGAAGACTACCCCAAATCCAAGTTTCCGTATTCCTTTCTGCGCCTAGTCTGGGAATCTCGGGGACGAGATTCTTGTAAGGGGGGTAGGTCTGTCGCACCCTGATTTTCATGCCACAACACTTAAGCTAATAAATCATTATAAAATGTGGTTTGACAAAAACTTTTGAGTGTTTTGGACCTTGCCTTGTTTGGATTTTGTCTGTTGTTTGCAAGTGCTCTAAAAATCAAATAAATCCTCCAACTCCTATACTTCATCTCCTTGCTCCAAACTCTTGAACCAATGATCATGCCATGTGTATAGAGCAATATAGTATTTTCTTACAAAAATAATTTGGCCAAAAAGTATTTTTAAAAATTAGTTTTCCAAAAACCCCTGAATTAAGATTTGTACTGCAAGTACTTAATTCAGGGCAGTAAAAATCTTTCCAAAAAAATGTTTGACTCCTATTAGATATAGGATACCCAGAAACCACAAAAATATAATTTTAAAAGTTATTTTCCTATTTTATTTAAAGGCTTTTTCTTAAGGCCAGAAATGGTCTTTAATAGGTTAAAATAATTTTAAAGCTTTAAAAAAATTGAGAAAAATTAGGGAGACTCAATGGACATATATTTTCCATATATATGAGTTTAAACACATGGTCATGATCAAAATAGTGGACAAAACCTCCCAAAACCATTTCTGCTCATTTCAAGGATTTGAAATATTTCTATAGGAAATATTTTCATAAAAATCCAAGAAAATTCTAACATGTCACATATGACATTTTTGATGATCTTGAAAAGTACCATGTCATGGAGAATAGTATAACCCCATGAAACCCTCTCAAAACCACTTCTGTCCTTTTTCAAGTTTGAACATTTTTGCACTGTCAAACAGGTCCAAATGCTCTCAAACTTGGTGCACATGCTCAAATGGTGTAATAATGCATATAGACCAAATGGCACAAGTTGGAGAGAATGTTATCTTGATCAAAGTACCCCAAAACCCTTTCTGTCCAGAACCAAATTTGAACAACTCTACATTGCCAAGTGTGTCCTTTTGATCTGAATTTTTGTGGACATGTTCAAATCCTCAAATGATGAAACTACACCAAGTGGTGCATCAAGGAGAATAGATTTGCATGACTAAATCTTGGTAAAGCCATTTCTGCTAATTTCTAGGGTTTACAGAAGTTGCATTGGCAACTTTCTCAAAATGGACTCAAACTTGGTGGTCAACCACAATTATGTGTGACACTTGATCCTGTTAATTCTCATGTCAAGTGGAGTTAATTTGCTTGCCCAAATTTGCATCAAACACCTTCTGTCACTTTTCAAAAATCACCGTTTTGACCACTTACACTATTCTCCTTGAGCTCAAGTTTTTACCACATCTCCTCCTAGTCTTCTCCTATCTCCAGTAACTCTTCCCTGGCCTCAGCTCAATGATTGAGGGGTGAAACACCCCCATTTACCCTTTTGGACAGCATCACTCTTCTCCTTTCTCACCTCCCTCCCCATTCCAGTGGCCCTCCATGGCATCCAATGCTTCCTCCCCTTTCTTTACTCCCTCCTAGAGCTACCAGACATTAGTGGCCGCGCCCACAAGGCATATAAACTGCCATGGCATGCCATTTAGGCGCTCTGGAGCGCGCTACAGTGCGCTCCCGCACTGTAGCCGCCCCCTGCCAAGCACCTCCGGCCACCTCGGGCCTCCCCAGCGCGCCCGATGATGCTCCTCGGCGTCCTCAACACGACAGCCGGTCGCCCCCCTCCTCCTTCTACCTCCTCCTGCCCTGCTCGCACGAGCGCCAGCCGCCCGAGTGCACCAGTGAGCAAGCTCACACGCGCGGTGCCCCTGGCCCCCCTGCTCTCTCTCTTCTCTCCCCTAGCTCTGGACCGAATCTAGGAATGCCACAAACACACCACGACGAGCTCCTGTGACCCGTGGTGACGGCAACGAGCTCGCCGGCACACGAGTCCTCGGTGGACCGTCGCCCGCCTATTTAAGGGCCTCCCCGAGCCCTCCTCTCCTCACCACTCGCCCTCTCTCCCTCCCAGAGACCCACGGGACGAAGCCAAACCTCTCCCCGAGCCCTCCATCGCTCCCCATGGCCGGAGCCGAGCCGCCGGACTCCGCCTAAATCCGTGCCCACTTCTCCTCCTCCTTCCCTCTGGACCGCACTAGAGCACCACCACCATCACCGCGAGCCCCTCCCGTGCTTCTCCCTCTCTTCCTCGTGGCTGTTCCATGGAGTTCCATCACCACCGCCAGCTTCGCCTGCCACGGCCGATGGTGCGCTCGCATCCGACCACCCCTGTGGACATGGCACACCTCGGCGGATGCGTCTCGGCCTCCTGAACCCGCTGGTGTTCTGGGCATCGCCGGGGATGGCCGGTGACGCTGGGGAGAACGCCGACACCCGCTCGGCCTCGCCTCTCCTGCCTCTGCTCTGTTCAAGCGGGAGGTAGGAGACGTCCTGAGCATCGGGCCCCGCTCGTCAGCAACCCGGTGGGTGGGCCCCGCCCGTTTAAGTGGAGACGGACCGGGAGCAAACCCGCTTCACGCGCGGCGAAGGCGTACTCCGCCCAGGGCGCCTTCGACGTTGCCCCTGCCACCCGCGCAGCTAAGCTGCTGGGCCGGCCCGCTGCCTATCCCTCTCCCAGTGCGCAGGATAAGGGTAAAACCCTTCCCCTTTTCTTTTTCTTTTTCTTTTTCTGTAAACTTGTAAAATCCACAAATAATTCAAATGATATCAAAATTTCCAGGGGATCCACAAATCATGATCTATCACATGGTGCTATTTGCACATTTTTCCAAAAACTTTCTCCTCAGAAATATTTATCAAAATCCTATTTTTCCATTTCTGTGATAAACTTTAGAAAATCACAGAGAGCCCATTTTTGATCCAAATTCCATGATTCAAAATCCTAGATGTCTATAAGTTCAAAACTTAGTTTTTGAACATTTTTACTAATACTTTCTGTATCACCTCAAATAATGGTCTATTTCTTCATATATAGCCAACTTTGCAAATTCATAGAGAAATCATTTGAACTCCAAAACCAGTGAAACCAACTCCTAGATGCTTCTAAAATCATGCCTTGTTAAATGGGTATCCTTGCTCATTTTTCAAAATAATATTTCTATACACCTCTTGCAAATCCATAAACCCCTTCATTCCATCATATCCAAATGTTTAGAAATATCCACTGACCCAATTCCAATGAAACCACTCTGGTTAATTTTCATATAACCAGAGATGTCCTAGAAAAGTCAAATTAATATTTTTAGAGCACTTTCATTTCCTGCCTTATTGTGTTGCTTATTATGGTTGCTTTCGACGATAGTTGACGAAGTAGACGAAATGCTTGGAGTTGGACCAGAGATATTTGAAGACCTCGAAGACTTTGTTAAAACAGGCAAGCAGCGCTTTGACCATATTTATGAAACCCTTTTTATGCATGTCATATAGCACTTTATTAGTGTTGCATCAGAATCATGATGAGATCGTAACCACTTTGATGGGTTGCCTCTGTTACTTCCTCGTTGATACTTGCATTGTGCATGACCCTACCTCCTTATGAGGGTTATGCCGGTGGGAGTAGATAGGATGCTAAGTAGTGCTACGCAAAAGGGATGGGAATATGCATGGTGATGGAGACAAAGTATTTTCAAAGGACTTTTCGAAAACCCCGTCGGGTGCCACTTATGCCCGAGGGAGATGATGAGTTGGGTAGCCACTTGATGACGAAGTGGTGTACTGAGGCAAGTGTGTGTGTTGTTTTCAAAACGGATTGGTTTAAGTTGCGACCGTTATTCCAACCTTACATGCGCAACCACTCTACCCTTGTATGGGAAAGGCCATTATTGATTACCTAGGCCGATACTAGCTTGGAGCCCGCATTACTAGTGACGGGGGAGAGTTGGTGCTCTCTCTCGGGACGGGGTCGTGCCAGGTAGGGCGGCCATGACTGTCTTCACAGGGCACCGGACACACCATTGGTACCCCGTGCTTGTGGTATGTGATGAAAATGGGAGCGAGGCTCCACAATTTTAAGATGTGAAATGTTGGGCACGGGGGTTACTGCCAATCGAGTGGACTCTATGTTAGTGTCGTCTAGGGAAAGATAGTGATCGGGTGCTTACCCCGGGTACTTGAGGTACCGCGGGTCATGGATGACACAGAAGTTCCCCGAATCTTGTGGGTAAAGTGTGCAACCTCTGCAGAGTGTAAAACTATTCGAATATCCGTGTCCACAGTCAAGGACAGTTGGGTAACCGCTCCTGGGCTACGTCCACTTGTTTACAAACCAGTGTGTGTGGGAAGAACTACTTGGGTCAAGTCAAAGGACATAATATGAAGAAGAGTACCTCGGTGACGAACATGCGAGCTAGGAGGCTTCCCAGTCAGAATGCCTGTAGGGTTAAGGCAGATGGCATGGGTCCAAGTTATCGACGGAGATTTCTGCTGCAGACTTGATCATAATGGTCCTACTTGTGTAATATGGTATGTATGGATGTAAGACTCTTGTTATTCGGCTTCTGTGTGTTCACTGAGCATTGAACTCTGGGATCACTGTACACGTGCATTCGGTGATCACGACTTATGAGTCGGGGTCCCCACACCGTCGCCCCATCTCGAGTACTTGCGGCAAGGGCTAAGAATGCTCGGCCACGCCTCGTAAGTATCTCGCGGGCACCTTCCAGGTCAACCCGACTCCACATCACTCGCTATTAAGCTCGCGCGGGTACCCCTCAGGGCCAACCCGTCTTTAGTAACATGATTCAGTGTAAAGTCATAGTAACCATAGTAATTGTGTGTCTAACACCAAGGGGAAACCCGAGGAATCACCCCCGGTGAATTCCACTCGATGTTATCATCAAGGTGAACGTAAGAGGATCCACCCTCGAGGTTCACATTTGATGGGTTGCACGACAGAGCCATAACGAAAGTGGTTAAGGAGGAAATCACCCTCGATGACCTCGATCGTATAGCTACACTATAGAGATCTCATCAGGAGTGATGTAAGAGGTTCAACCCTCGGCACTCGATGGTAACTCTACAGAGTCGTACAAGTAGGGGGGTGATGTGCGGTGTCTGGGCCTGGACATTGATCACGTTGATCGAGTCATCGAACATAAGCGAGGCAACTGGGACAAGGTGGGGTCACTGATGGATCTCTAACCAACCTATACTAAGAAGTTTAGGATAAGTAGGTAAGGTATAAAAGCAGGTAACAACAACAGGCTATGCATCAGAGTAGGATCATACAGAAAGCAGTAGGAGTTCTAATGCAAGCATGAGAGGAAAAGAAATAGGCGATATCGGAATGCTCAAGGGGGGTTTGCTTGCCTGGTTGCTCTGGCAAGGAGGGGTCGTCGGGGATGTAGTCGTACTCAGTCGCATCAACGTTGGTCTCGGGGTCTACCGGAGAAAAAGAGGGTGGAAGAAACAGTAAATACGGGTGTGGGAGTCCTGGATTAGGGGGTCTCCGGACAGCCGGACTATATCCTTTGGCCGGACTATTGGACTATGAAGATACAAGATTGAAGACTGCATCTCGTGTCCGGATGGGACTCTACTTGGCGTGGAAGGCAAGCTAGGCAATATGGATATGTATATCTCCTCCTTTGTAACTGACCTTGTGTAACCCTAACCCCCTCCGGTGTCTATATAAACCGGAGGGTTTTAGTCCATAGGACAACATACAATCAGACCATAGGCTAGCTTCTAGGGTTTACCCTCTCCGATCTCGTGGTAGATCAACTCTTGTAATACTCATATCATCAAGAATAAATCAAGCAGGACGTAGGGTTTTACCTCCATCAAGAGGGCCCAAACCTGGGTGAAAGATCGTGTCCCCTGCCTCCTGTTACCATCCGTCTTAGACGCACAGTTCAGGACCCCCTACCCGAGATCCGCCGGTTTTGACACCAACATTGGTGCTTTCATTGATAGTTCCTCTATGTCATCGCTGTTAGGCTTGTTGGCTCCTACTATCATCGATAGCGATGCAGTCCAGGGTAAGACTTTTCTCCCCGGACAGATCTTTGTGTTCGGCGGCTTCGCACTGTGGGCCAACTTGCTTGGCCATCTGGAGCAGAGCGAAAGTTACGCCCCTGGCCACCAGGTCAGGTTTGGAAGCTTAAATTACACGACCGATATCCGCGGAGACTTGATCTTCGACGGATTCGAGCCCCTGCCTTGTGCGCCACGCGGTCACGATGAGTACAATTTAGCTCTACCATCGGATCGTATTCAGGAGATCACACCGGCAGCCGCTCCGAGCCTCAATTTGAAGCCAGTTGCGCCATCCATGGACGGGTGGATAGACCTCGTCACGGAGGCCGTATCCTCAGCGGCGATCGAGCCGAATATCGACCTTACCCTTCACGAGAGCCATGTTGCCAAACTGCCGGATGCTTCTCCGGCCACGGACTCCGAACTTCCTGCGCCCGTTCCTATCGAGTCCGATTGGGCGCCGATCATGGAGTTTACCTCCGCGGATATTTTTCAGCACTCGCCTTTCGGCGACATACTAAACTCATTAAGGTCGGATCCTAGCCGAACTATGTCCGGCAGGATTGGGATGTGAATGACGAAGAAATTCGCCGCCCACCCACCACCCACTTAGTAGCCACTGTCGACGACTTAACCGACATGCTCGACTTCGACTCCGAAGACATCGACGGTATGGACGACGATGCGGGAGACGAAGAGGAACCACTTCCCACAGGGCACTGGACAGCCACCTCATCATATGATATATACATGGTGGACACACACAAAGAAGGCAATGGCGACGAGACAACGGAGGATGACCCCTCCAAGAAGCAACCCAAGCACCGGCGTCAGTGGCGCTGCTCTAAGTCCCGCCAAGGCAAAAGCGGTGATACCGGCACCAGAGATAATAGCACTCCGGATAGTGCCGAAGGCAATACCAATCCCCTCTAGCAAGATTTAGAGCAGGAGGATGGAGAAGCCAGCCCTCCCGAGAGAGCGGCAGATGGAGAGGCGGATGATGATAATTACATGCCTCCCTCCGAAGACGAGGCAAGCCTGGACGATGACGAATTCATCGTGCCAGAGGATCCCGTCGAACAAGAGCGCTTCAAGCGTCGGCTTGTTGCCACGGCAAATAGCCTTAAGAAAAAGCAGCAACAGCTTCAAGCTGATCAAGATTTGCTAGCTGACAGATGGACTGAAGTCCTGGCGGCCGAGGAATATAAACTTGAACACCCCTCCAAGAGTTACCTAAAGTGCAAGTTGCTACCCCGACTGGAGGAGGAAGCACCGAAACCCACATCCCCGACGTATGATGCGGCTGATCGGCCACCTCGTAGCCGCGATAGAGAGGCATTCCAGCCAAAATCCCAGCCTGCACCCCGACGCCATTCAAATAAAAATGCATGGGGAAATACGCTAGACCTGCAAGATGTATTGGAGGACAAAGCAAAACACGCAAGATTGATCTACGGATCACGAGGGCGCGCCACTATGCGAGACGATAATCATCACGCCGGATACAGTAAAAGTAAGTCCGGCCGGGCCGAACACAGCGGGCAAGACTCATTTGAGCTGCGTCACGATATAGCCCAGTACAGAGGCGCCGCACACCCCCTATGCTTCACAGACGAAGTAATGGATCACCAAATCCCAGAGGGTTTCAAACCCATAAAAATTGAATCATACAACGACACAACAGATCCTGCGGTATGGATCGAGGATTTCCTCCTGCACATCCACATGGCCCGCGGTGATGACCTACACGCCATCAAATACCTCCCACTCAAACTCAAAGGACCAGCTCGACATTGGCTCAACAGCTTGCGAGCAGAGTCCATTAGCTATTGGGAAGATCTGGAAGCCGCATTCCTCGACAACTTTCAGGGCACTTATATGTGACCACCAGATGCCGATGACTTGAGCCACATAATTCAGCAGCCAGAGGAATTGGCCAGGCAATTCTGGACACGGTTCCTAACAAAGAAAAATCAAATCATCGACTGTCCGGATGCAGAGGCCCGAGCAGCTTTCAAGCACAACATCTGAGATGAATGGCTCGCCCGGCACCTTGGCCAGGAAAAGCCAAAATCTATGGCAGCCCTCACGACACTCATGACCCGCTTCTATGCAGGAGAGGACAACTGGTTGGCTTGCAGCAATAACATATCAAAGAACCATGGTACTCCGGATACCAAGGACGGCAATGATAGGTCACGTCACGACAAACATAAGCGCCGCATTAACAGTGACAATACCGAGGATATGGCAGTCAATGCCGGATTCAAAGGCTCCAAACCCGGTCAGCGGAAAAAGCCATTCAAAAGAAGCACTCCGGGCCCGTCCAGTTTGGACCGTATACTCGATCGCTCGTGTCAAATACATGGCACCCCCGACAAGCCAGCCAACCACACCAACAGGGATTGTTGGGTGTTCAAGCAGGCCAGCAAGTTAAATGCCAAAAACAAAGATAAGGGGTCACATAGCGATGACGAGGAGGAGCCCCGGCAGCCGAACAACAGAGGACAGAAGAGGTTCCCCCCACAAGTGCGGACGGTGAACATGATATATGCAACCCACATCCCCAAGAGGGAGCGGAAGCGTGCGCTCAGGGACGTATATGCGTTGGAGCCAGTCGCCCCAAAGTTCAACCCATGGTCCTCCTGTCCGATCACCTTCGATCGCAGGGACCACCCCACTAGTGTCCATCATGGCAGATTCGCCGCACTGGTCCTAGACCCAATCATTGACGTATTTCATCTCACTCGAGTCCTAATGGACAGCGGCAGCAGCCTGAACCTGCTTTATCAGGACACAATGCACAAAATGGGTATAGACCCCTCAAGGATCAAACCCACAAAAACGACCTTTAAAGGTGTCATACCAGGTGTAGAGGCCCATTGCACAGGCTCAGTCACACTGGAAGTGGTCTTCGGATCCCCAGATAACTTCCGAAGCGAAGAGTTAATCTTCGACATAGTCCCGTTCCGCAATGGCTGCCATGCACTGCTCGGGTGAACCGCATTCGCGAGATTCAATGTGGTACCGCATTATGCATATCTCAAGCTCAAGATGCCAGGACCTCGAGGGGTCACAACAGTCAATGGAAACACAGAGCGCTCTCTCCACACGGAGGAGCACACTGTGGCCCTTGCAGCAGAGGCGCAAAGCAGCCTCTTAAGGCAATCCACTAGTTCGGCGATTAAGGACCCGGACACCTTCAAGCGCGCCCGGAGTAATTGGCAACTGGACCACCTGGCACGTTCCGAGCTCGCATAGCAATGCGGCCCCCACCCCGGTCCCAGCCAAATGGCGAAATCCGTGCCACGAGTACATCATTAAGCATTAAAAATACCATGGGCACAGGTGGGGAGGGGGGCACGACTACGGCACGCCCCAAGACGCGGCTTCAACCGCACTAGGGGCTTCCCGCTTTGTTATTTTTCTCTTTCAAGACTTTAATCTCTGGAAACCCCGTCTGGCAGCATTATTGTCAAACACATGACGCAACAACCAAGGAGGCAGAGAGCTACGTCACACCACGGAACTCCCAGGTGGATTACGATAACGAGCGAAATACTTGCTTTAATACTATTCCTCAGCTCGCCCTTGGAAGGGACATGTCAAACAGTCCTACTTTTTGCTTATCGCACTACTTGTATCATTATGCTCTAACACACCTTTTTGAATAAACAGTGCATAGCATTAAGACTATTACTGCATTCTTCCTTTACATATATATGTTCATTCATGACATCTAGCACCTGTGCACTCTGGTACGGCCAATACGCCAGGGGCTTAAGCATACCCCATAATGCGGCGTGAGAAGTCCGAACACTTTCGACAGTGCGGCACCCCGAACTTATAGCATTATATGCATCAGCTCCGAATCATGTCTTGGGTCAATAGTTGGGTTTGCCCAGCTCCCATGTTTTGGTACCTTACGTTCCGCTCTATCGGCTATGGTAGCACTGGGAGAACTACTATGATTGTGCCCCGGTTCTGCTGGGCTAAGCACCTCAGTAGAGAAAGCTAAAACTTACTGTCATGATAAGGAGAGAGACTGGTCGCTGTTCGAGAGGTTTCAAGTCCCTAAAGACTTATGCCGCTTAGAGCGAGGAGTCGGCCCTATCCGGCTTAAGGTGTGTATCGTGCCCCGAATTCGGCCTTCCGAATACTAGGGGCTTCGCCGAAATTTAAAGTTATAGAATTCTATGGCTAAGTGAGAGTGATAACGCATTATAGTCCGATTGCCTTGTTCGTTGTGCTAAGCACCTCCCTCGAAGGACCCAACAATGGGAACAAGAGTGCTTAGGTTTATCCCGAACACCCCAGCACTCGTGGCGTGGGGGCAGAAGCCGACGACAAGCCATCTCTCAGATTTGATAAACAGCTGAACAGAAGGCAATATTTTAAATTCAAACAAGCGTTGCATAGCGCATATGAACAAGTTTTCATAATACAGGATTACACGAGCAAGTTTACTCAAATATTACATCTTTCGCACACTCGTCCGCTACAAGACGGGCACCCTTCAGGACACCCTCATAGTACATCTTGGGGTGGCGATGCTCCTTGCCCTGCGGCGGCCCTTCCTTCACCAGCTTCACGGCATCCATCTTGGCCCAGTGCACCTTCGCATGGGCGAAAGCCCGGCGTCCACCTTTGATGAAGATGGACCGCTTGATGACTTCCTGGCGTGGGCAGGCATCCACAAGCCGCCTCACCAGGCCGAAGTAGCTGTTGGGAAGGGCATCACCAGGCCACATCCGGACTACAAAGCCCTTCATGGCCTGTTCGGCCGCCTTGTGCAGCTCGACCAGTTGCTTCAGCTGGTCGCTCATAGGCATCGGGTGTTCGGTCTTAGTATACTGAGACCAGAACAGCTTCTCCATTGAGCGTCCCTCCTCGGCATGGTAAAACTGTGTGGCATCCGACACGCTGCGGGGCAAATCTACGAATGCTCCTGGAGAGCTCCGGATTCGGGTAAGTAACAAGTAATTTACTTTCACATGCTTGCTTTGCATATAGAATGCCTTACCCGCCGCTATCTTCTTCATCGCATCAATCTCCTGGAGAGCCTTTTGGGCTTCAGCCTTGGCACTCTTTGCACTCTCAAGGGCCGCGGCAAGCTCGGACTCTCGCGTCTTCAAGTCAAGCTCCAACGCCTCAGGCTTTGTCATGAGAACGTGGAGCTCTTGCTGCACCTCGCCCACCCGTGCCTCTTGTTTTTCCCGCTCGGTGCGCTCCTGGGCCGCTTTGTTTTCAGCCTCGGATAGCGCTTGCTTCAGGGTCGCCACCTCGGTCGTGGCCCCTGGCAAATTTACGATGATCCTGTTATTTTGCAATCGCATTCTTTATATATATATATCCATAGACTAGGTACTACTTAACTTTGTTCACCCCGAGCTGCCTCTTGGCAAGGCCGAGCTCTTTCTTGGACCCTTCGAGGTCCTGCTTCAGTATGGCGACCTCTGCAGTCAGTGCGGCAGAGGTCAGCAACGAAGCCTGCATATGCATATAGACATACTTATATTAGACTACTGCAGATATTAGTTGATCCTCTATTCGGCTTTTCTTTTTGAACACCAAACAGAGCATCAGGGGCTACTGTCTATGCGGTAATATTTTTCCTATATTTCAAATGCTTACCTCAAAGCCTGTTACAAGGCTGGCACAGGCTTCAGTCAGTCCGCTCTTGGCGGACTGAACCTTCTGGATCACCGCACTCATAATAGTGCGGTGCTCTTCATCGATGGAAGCGCCGTAAAGCGCTCCCAGCAGATTGTCCGGTGCCTCTGGATGGACAGAGGTCACCAGCATAGGCGTCTTGCCCCTTTTGGAAGGAGGCCGCCTGCCTGAGTCCGGAACCACTTGAGGTTTCGGCGCGGTGTTCGGCTGAAGGCCGAACTCGGAGCCCTCGGGAGCCTCCCTTCCTCTGCTCCTGGAGTCCGGAAGGTCGCCTTGAGGCGCCTCTGGGATTGTCTCCCCTCGACCTAGTGCCTCTTGAGACAATGCCTCGGCATTGTCCGTAGGGCAAGGGGAGGTGGCGGTCGGAAGTGGATCGCTATCCATATCCGACGAGTCCAAGGAGCCGCCCAACAAAGATACGTCGATACGGGCTTGGGGCGGTCTGCATAATCATATTCGGCGTTAGGGGAAGCAGTGCGACAAAGGTATGCTATGAGTTACTCTGGTATCCGAATACTTACGACTTCGCCAGGGGCTTGGCCCTTAGCAGCCACTCATCTTCGCCTTCGGCGGCGGTGGTGGAGTAGTCCGGAAGGAGGGTCCTCCCCTTCTTGGACCCTATGCCCCCCCCGGTCGGGGCGGCCTTCCTTTTCTTGTCTCCCCCGACTGAAGGGGGAGGATCTTCATCTTCCTCCTCGTCTTCGGGGGAGGAGTGCGTCGCGCAGTTATTTGACGATGAGTCCGATACCACCTGGCGCCGGGAACTCTTTCAGATTCCCTTGGCCTTCTTGGTCTTCTCCGGCACCTTGTAAGGAGCCGGGGTCAGCATCTCCGTCAGGAGAGCGTACGCAGTGTCTTTGGGCAGAGGGGCCGGACAGTTAATCTGCCCCGACGTCTCCACCCAGTCCTGTCAAAGGCATGGAGCTCAGACCCCGCACATGGTTAAGATAGGGGAAATAAATATCCTACCAGATGTATAGAACTCACCGAATGCGCTAGGCGCTTCGCGCTTAGCCCGCGGTCCTCGGTAAGAGAAGGAGGGACCTCGGCGCCCTTGAATAGCACCCTCCAGATGTCCTTGTGCGTCGTGTAGAAGAGCTCGCTTAGAGTCTGGTGCCGGGCCAGGTTGAACTCCCATAAGTTAAAATCTCGTTGTTGACACGGGAGGATCCGGCGGAAGAGCATGACCTGGACTATGTTGACAAGCTTGAGCTTCTTGCTTGCCATATTCCGGATACATTTCTGGAGTCCGTCCAGCTCCATCGATGAACCCCAGGACAAGCCCTTCTCTTTCCAGGAGGTGAGCCGCGTGGGGATTCCGGATCGAAACTCAGGGGCCACCACCCAGTTGGTGTCGTGCGGCTCGGTGATGTAGAACCATGCCGATTGTCATCCCTTTATGGTCGCCACGAAGGAGCCTTCGAGCCATATATATTGGGCATCTTGCCCACCATGGCTCCACCGCATTCTGCTTGTTGTCCTCCCACCACCTTCGGCTTGATATTGAAGGTCTTCAGCCACAGGCCGAAGTGGGGCCGGATGCGGAGGAAAGCCTCACACACGACGATGAACGCCGAAATGTTGAGGATGAAGTTCGGGGCCAGATCATGAAAGTCCAGCCCGTAGTAGAACATGAGACTGCGGACGAATGGATGGAGGGGAAACCCAAGTCTGCGGAGGAAGTGGTGGAGGAAGACTACCCGCTCATGAGGTTCCGGGGTGGGTACGATCTGCCCCGCAGCGGGCAGCCGATGCGCGATATTCGCGGATAAGTATCCGGCTCTGCGCAGCTTTTTGATGTGTCCCTCCGTGATGGAGGAAGCCATCCACTTGCCTCCCGCTCCGGACATGTTTGGAGAAGGTTGAGGAGAAGGATGTGGACTTGGGCGTTGGAGCTCGAGTGCGCAAGAATGGATGAGCAAGGAGGAAGAAGGCGTGGGTAGAAAAAGGTTAAACCTTATCCCCTTATAAGGGCGGCTGAAACTATGCGCCCCCACTAGCCTGGTAAAACTTGCTTATCCCCCAAGCGCCGTAATTGATGGCGCGGTTGGGTTGCCCACACCCGTATTGATGAGAATCCCGTAATAAGGGGGGTATGATCTCTGCTTTGACAAGACGTGTCAAGAAACTGCCTCGCGTTATGTGCGGGGCTAGTTAAAGGAAACAGTTCGAATAATCACCTGGCCACGGCATGATGTCATGTTGCCGAAACATGTCAGCAGATTAGATTTGTGGAAATATCATTCTCTCTACGGTGGTATGTGGAACTTATTTTGCAGGGTCGGACACTATCCTTGTATTCAAATTCTTCCGTGGTGTATTCAGAGGAGGAACCCGCCTTGCAATGCCGAAGGCAATACTGCGCGCCAGACTCATCGTCATTGAAGCCTGGTTCAGGGGCTACTGTGGGAGTCCTGGATTAGGGGGTCTCCGGACAGCCGGACTATATCCTTTGGCCGGACTATTGGACTATGAAGATACAAGATTGAAGACTTCGTCTCGTGTCCGGATGGGACTCTACTTGGCATGGAAGGCAAGCTAGGCAATACGGATATGTATATCTCCTCCTTTGTAACCGACCTTGTGTAACCCTAACCCCCTCCGGTGTCTATGTAAACCAGAGGGTTTTAGTCCGTAGGACAACATACAATCAGACTATAGGCTAGCTTCTAGGGTTAGCCTCTCCGATCTCGTGCTAGATCAACTCTTGTAATACTCATATCATCAAGAATAAATCAAGAAGTACATAAGGTTTCTTTACCTCCATCAAGAGGGCCCGAACCTGGGTGAAACATCATGTCCCCTGCCTCCTGTTACCATCCGCCTTAGACGCACAGTTCGGGACACCCTACCCGAGATCTGCCGGCTTTGACACCGACAACGGGGCAAACAAAGCATCACAAAATATAACAAGGCAAAACGCGGTGCCAGGGGTGACCTAATGCAGTACTAGGCGATACTGGTGAAGGGGGAAAACATCCGGGAAAATATCCCCGGTGTTTCGCGTTTTCGGACAGATGAATCGGAGGGGGAAAGTTGCATGTTTGCTATGTTAGAGATGCGTTGATGATGAACGGGCTGCATATCCGGATTCGTCTCGTCGTTCTGAGCAACTTTCATATATAAAGTTTTTCGATCCGAGCTACGGTTTATTTTCTATGAATTTTCAAAGTTTTATAGTGTTTTTTGGAATTAAATAAATTACAGAAAAGAGAATATGACGTCAGCAGTGAACAGACTTGCTGACCAGGTCAAACCTGACATGTGGGTCCAGTGGGACCCACATGTCAGCCTCTGTTAGTCTGACAGTATATTAAACAAACTAATATAGGTTAATTAGGGGTGTGGGCCCCGGGTTTCAGTGAGTGTTTAGGTTAATCTAATTACTTCTATTTATAAAAACGTTTTAGACTAATTAACAGAGGGGGGCCCACATGTTAGTGGCTGGGGCTGCCCAGTCATCACGTTGACTGGTCAACCCAGTCAACAGGGGCCCACGGGGACCGCTGGTAGTGACATAGGGAGGGCCGCGTGGCGGATAGGTCAGCAGGCGATGCCGGAGTAGATCCAGCGACCCTCTCGCGGTGGCTCCTCACCGGAGTTGGCCGGAAAATCGCTACGGTGACCCGTTCTTCGCGCACGAGGCGGCATTGGGAAGCTGGTGACGTCACGCATCCATTGTGGCAGTCGCCGGGGTCAGGGGGTGGCCAGCCGGGGCGTCGGCGACGAGGTCTTGCAGCGGTTGTGCGTCAGCGCAACACACGCATACAGGCGCAGGTGGTGCGGGTTCTTGGCAAGGTCACGACAAGGGCGGGGAGCAGGGGAAGGCCCCAGGCGGCGGCCCTGGTAGGCGCGGCCAGGCGGCGACGGCACGCAGGCAAGACGGACGGAGGGCGAGGCCACGCAGTGGCGGGGCGCAGCAGGCGCGGCGCAGGGGGCGAGGCGGGCGCGCAGGGAGCGGCTACCGGGGGGAAGGGGAGTAGTGCGAAAAGGCCAGAGGAGGCGTGCGCGGCAACGACTACGAGCGCGTCGACGACGGTGATGAGGCGTGCAACGGCGGGGTTGGGTTCGGGGAGACGTGCGGTGGTGGCAAGCAGGGACGGGGCCCAATCGTGGCGCAGGCATGGCCTCGCGCAGGCGTGCGTGCGCTGAGGGGGGGGCGTCCGAGCAGACCAGCCACGACAACGGCTACCCACAGCTCAAACCGAGCAAGACAGAGGGGAGGGAGGATGTGGAGCTCACCGCGGGGACACAAGGTGGTCCGGTGAGGGCTTAGAAGAGCAGAGGCGAAGGAGATCGAGGCGATGCCGTGGCACGGGTCGAAGAAGGGGATCGGGTCATTGGAGTTGCTGCGCTGCTCCCTGACTTGATCCAACGGCACCAAACGAAAAGGTTGACAGCGTTGGAGCTCCCGGACAGATCGGCGAAACTAGAGAGGCGCGGTGGCCTCGGGGTCGACCGGCACACGGCGACGGTGGTGCTCGGGAGGAGCGAGCGCGTGAGGGAGAGGGGAACGAGCGAGGGGGGAGGAGGTGGATCTGGTTCCGACTAGGCTTTGGCAGGGGCGGGGTGGCCTTATCCGCTGGGGGAGACGATGGGGAGGCACGGGATGGCCGACATGTGGCCATCGCGACCACGGGCGGCTGGCCGTCGTCCACCTCCCCTCTGTGAACAGAGGAGGAAGGAGAGGGGTAGGTGGGCTGGGCCTCACTATAGTTAGCACGCCTAAGTGCACATTGCACTTCAGTCTTTTTCTTTTCTTATTCTGTTTTTTTCTTTTTATTTAATAAACGGAGATGGGTAAGAAAATGTTGGGCATGCTATTTACTTAGGAAAAATATGGGAAGTGCCCCTTTTATTCCCTGGTGATCTTAGGCAGTGCGACACATATTTTGGAGACCAGAAGAATTCATTTGGGATTTTTCATAAATATGATAGTATTTAAAAATGCTGAATTGGAACTGCTTTAATTCCCAGGGGAAATTGGCTATCTCAAATGATGTTGAATCACTCATGACATTTAGTTAGTGAATATTTGCAACCCAGCGAACATGTTTTTTACTGTTTGGAGAGATAATTTATTTGACTTTATTTTAAATTTGATTTTGAATTGGTTTTGAATCAAAGTGAGATTAGCAACAGTAACAGTGACGACATGGCACCATCAACAGGTGATTACTGTAGCATGACACCCGGGGTGTTACAAATCTGCTCCACTACAAGAAATCTCGTCCCGAGATTTAAGTGGGGAAGTAAAGAGTAACTTCAAGTGAACTGACCCTTATAGGGTTAATTGTCTGGTGAACAATGCAGGGAATGAGGCATAAGTACCTCTCGAGTTGAAACTTAATAAAACATCGAGAGCAAAGTATTAAGGTACAATAGGAAGTTTCAAGCGGATGGACAAACTATTGATACCTGAACCAAGTGTGAGAAAGGAGTTCAGAGCATCAGGAATAGATCATCTCTTGGAAGGTGGCTCGTGACATGATACAAAGCCAAGCATGAGGAATAACCTTAGAAATAGAGGGTACAGGAGAGTCAGGTTTCGATCCTGTGGAACTGTGGGTTATGGGCCCACCATGTGGGTTAAAAGTAGGAAGGGTGCTGGCATCTTGCACGGTTATGATAGCAAGGCATGTCAGAGGGTAGCCTGTCAGTTATGTTGGCAACAACGTTGGTACCAAGGGCGAGGGAAGAAGAGAACCATTATCCTGCTCGTTGAATGAGGCAGGCCATTAGGCAAAGTTCTCGTCCATTGGTGGCTACCGGAATGTCATCAACAATAGTAACAGGGTCTTACTGGCAGAGAGATACAATGAGGTGTTGATATAAGCAAGGAAATATTACTACTTATATAATATGGATCACAATAAGGTTTAAACAAACCAATGGAAAGGAAAATGTAATTCTTAGATTAAACAGAACAATGGAAAGGAAAATGTGTTTAAACACATATTTCAGGGGTATATCTTTCCCAAGGACAAGCAGAGCAAGATATACATGACAGGATAGTAAGTAGATAACCAATTAGGTAAAGGGGAAGAAATTTCATGACATTACCCATACAATGGTGTTTGGATAATTGATAACGAAAATTTAGTATCGTGCTTCAAATGTTCTTATTGGATATTGGATTACCACAGACATGCTTCAAGATAGCATTTACATGGTTTCAAGCAAAGGTCAGACTTTGAATACACCAAGGAACCATCGGAAACAACTTAGAAAATAAGTCATACAATTTTAGCAGGGAAAGGATGAGGGTGTGGCCGACGGGCTCGGCCACAACCCATCGACATGCCAAAAAGGATATATTTCCAAAATTATATGAACCAGTTTGTGTTGGGGAAGGCAAGAATGTTGTCGATGATGACATAAATCATTGAGGGGAAGGATTCTATTTTTTACCATGAATTCGATTGATATCTTGGAAAAGCTCAGAATGTTGATGATGATCATGACACATTGGTCGAGAGATTTCATGAAGATGTCACCGAGCTGAAAAGGAAGGATGAAGTGAAAGGCTATGAGAACCACGGATTTGACACAAGCTCAAAGTCAAGCTTGTTGTTCAAGGTGAAATGCTAAGATGAGGAAAATCGACGTAAGCTTAGCTCATCGTCGGAAGTTTCTCCAGGCATAAGGACCAGGTAGCACAGTTAAAAAGTTGACATGATAAAAATATAGCCAATCAGGCTAGGAATGATGTGATGGGGTATAAAGCTTCCTAGTATCAAGTACTAGGTGTAATGCCAGAAGGTAAATCGGAGTAGAGGTTGGACGAGGGAATGATTTGTAGAGGATAAGTAATTGTAACTTACCCAGTAAATGGGATCAAGGAGGAAATATGGTCGGGACCATAACTGCAAGGGATCCAATTTACGATACCGGAAGAATATTCAAATGATTAAATATCCTTGCAAGAAGCTTTCATGATAAGTCCCACACCGTGTCCGTGGGCATGAACACAAGGTTTAGGGTCGACTCCCACTTCTACAATGCATAACCTTTCATTTTACTTCTCGTTCTTGATGAAGCTGTAGTATTGAAATTTTATCTGGCGAAAAGCCAGTAGAGTATAACCCGCATAACTTTTGAGTTCACACAGATTAGGGAAGGCATAGGTTCAACCCATCGGGGCATCTTAGGAACATATATCATAAATTTCAAGAATAAATAACACAAGCTCGGTAGTAGAGCATGCTTGAGAAAGCGGAGGATACAATTTACCAAAGGCATTATGTATCCGAGGAAAGGCTCACAAGCTTATTGAATATGAAGGATGTTGTCGGATAAAATGCAGAAAGGGGTCTGGTGGTCCACAAGGGATCTGATGTGAGCATCAATATTCAAGCAGAGGAAGAAAGAATGCAAGGAGATCAGATCATAGAAACAACTGACTAACTCAAATCTCAATTGCAAAGGAATTATGAATTCCAAGACAAGGGATGAGAAGCAATTCTCTGATTAGGGATGGATAGGTAGAATAGCCTTAGGGGTACAATCGATGGCGATTTGATTGATCGAGATTCAGCACATGTTAAAATGACGGCTGAGCCGAAAGGATGAATTCTAGGATCTGATTGAGGATTGCGAGCATTCACAACATATTGTATCAACAGACTCAAAATGATAATGACAAAGGCTGACAATAAGATTACTAGACTTATGGTACTAACCATAATGCAAGCAAGCAAGAAATTCAAGAACAATAGGCTGTTGAGGATTTTCACAAGAACGAATGGTATTATGAAGACTTTTGTGAAGTACAAGAATCAATTGAGGATGAGTGGATACTCGATAGGTGCACAAAGTTATCCATAGGGGTATTTAGATGACAAGGAACTCCAAGGCAGTAAGCTCAAAGAATTCTCGGAAGAAGGAGAGCAGTTCAGGGCATCTTGTCATAACAAGATCAAGGGGATAGAATGTAAGATTGGCAAGTGTGTGTAGTTATCCACAAGGATATTTTGGTGGTAGGGAATTGCAAAGGCAACAGGCACAAAGTCTCGAGAGAATATCGTAGAGTATCTTCGGAATCTACTGATGCAGCAGGTGATCATCTGAAATAAGGGGGCTCTTCGGGCGGATGTGATCACGAGATTCTAATGTTCGAGTTAGTAAAACCATTTAACCCGAATAGAAGAGAGATCAGAGTCCCAGAGTATAGACGAGGAATAAAAGATCCTAATACCACCCAAATGGCGACGTGGGCCCGTTAGGCACACATCCATGTTAGTAAAAAGTTTTGTAATGTCTAGACTCGACTTCGGCCAAGGAGTGTGGAAGGGGGATTCCTACAGGCAGTCGGCTCTAATACCAACTTGTGACGCCCTCGATTCAATCGTACACTAATCATACACGCAAATGTGTACGATCAAGATCAAGGACTCACGGGAAGATATCACAACACAACTCTAGACACAAATTAAAATAATACAAGCTTTATATTGCAAGCCAGGGGCCTCGAGGGCTCGAATACATAAGCTCGAATACACAAGAGTCAGCGGAAGCGACAATATCTGAGTACAGACATGAGTTAAACAAGTTTGCCTTAAGAAGGCTAGCACAAAAACAACATCGATCGAAAAGGCAAGGCCTCCTGCCTGGGAGCCTCCTAACTACTCCAAGTCGTCAGCGGCCGTCACATAGTAGTAGGCACCCTCGAGGTAGCAATAGTCATCAGTTGTGTCATCTGGCTCCTGAGTTCCGTGATCTGGTCGCAACAATCGGGTATGGGGGGAAAGAGGTAGCAAAGCAGCCGTGAGTACTCATCCAAAGTACTCGCAAGACTTACACCAGATCTAAACTAAGTATGCATATGTATCAAAGGAAATGGGATGTATCTGTGGACTAAACTGCAGAATGTCATAAGAGAAGGGGAAAGCCTAGCCTATCGAAGACTAGCATCTTGTGGAAACCACCACCTTGCAGCAACATGTGGGAGTAGAGTAGCATAAAGTAAAGTAGCAGTAGTGTTATCAACCTCGGTCAGAGATCCTTTCTCGACTCCCCGCGAGAAAGAAATCCCAGAGCCATACTATCCATTCATCATAACCATGTCTCATATCCATTTCTGATCTCAAGTATCCAGTTCTAGTTGTATCGATCGAGATACAACTCCAAGTGTCCGTTACCGTAGGACAGGCTATCGATAGATGTTTTCTTCCTTGCAGGGGTGCACCAACTTACCCACCACGCTCGATTAACTCCGGCCGGACACACATTACTGGGTCATGCCCGGCCTCAGCCAAACAATACGCCGCAACCCGACTTAGGCTTAATAGAGAGGCCAGCACGCCAGACTAAACCTATGCCCCCAGGGGTCATGGGCCATCGCCCAGGAAACTCCTGCATGTTGCGCGGGCGGCCGGTGAGCAGACCTAGCTACCTCCTTCAAAAAGGCAGGTGCTTACGCAGTCCAACCCGACGCGCGCCGCTCAGTCACAGACGTCTATTAAGCTTCGGCTGATGTATACGACGCAGAATGCCCATACTATGCCCACGTGGTGGTTAGTGCTATCAGGCCAGAGGCCCCTCGGATCACATATCCAAATCGTAGTGGATTAGTAATGCGCGGTAACAAGCAGAGACTCATGAAAGATTTGACCCCGTCGCCCCGTCTCGAGTACTTGTGGCAAGGGCTAAGAATGCCCGACCACGCCTCGTAAGTATCTCGCGGGCACCTTCCAGGTCAACCCGACTCCACATCACTCGCTATTAAGCTCGCGCGGGTACCCCTCAGGGCCGACCCGTGTTTAGTAACATGATTCAGTGTAAAGTCATAGTAACCATAGTAATTGTGTGTCTAACACCAAGGGGAAACCTGAGGAATCACCCCCGGTGAATTCCACTCGATGTTATCATCAAGGTGAACGTAAGAGGATCCACCCACGAGGTTCACATTTGATGGGTTGCACGACAGAGCCATAATGGAAGTGGTTAAGGAGGAAATCACCCTCGATGACCTCGACCGTATAGCTACACTACAGAGATCTCATCAGGAGTGATGTAAGAGGTTCCACCCTCGGCACTCGATGGTAACTCTGCAGAGTCGTACAACTAGGGGGGTGATGTGCGGTGTCGGGGCCTGGATGTCGATCACGTTGATCGAGTCATCGAACATAAGCGAGGAACTGGGACAAGGTGGGGTCACTGATGGATCTCTAACCAACCTATACTAAGAAGTTTAGGATAAGCAGGTAAGGTATAAAAGCAGGTAACAACAACAGGCTATGCATCAGAGTAGGATCATACAGAAAGCAGTAGCAGTTCTAATGCAAGCATGAGAGGGAAAGAAATAGGAGATATCTGAATGCTCAAGGGGGGTTTACTTTCCTGGTTGCTCTGGCAAGGAGGGGTCGTCAGGGATGTAGTCGTACCCAGTCGCATCAACGTCGGTCTTGGGGTCTACCGGAGAAGAAGAGGGGGGAAGAAACAGTAAATATGGGGCAAACAAAGCATCACAAAATATAACAAGGCAAAACACGGTGCCAGGGGTGACCTAACGCAGTACTAGGCGATACTGGTGAAGGGGGGAAACATCCGGGAAAATATCCCCGGTGTTTCACGTTTTCGGACAGATGAATCGGAGGGGGAAAGTTGCGTGTTCTCTATGCTAGAGATGCGTGGTGGACGAACGGTCTGTGTATCCGGATTCGCCTCGTTGTTCTGAGCAACTTTCATATATAAAGTTTTTTGATCCGAGCTACGGTTTATTTTCTATGAATTTTCAAAGTTTTATAGTATTTTCTGGAATTAAATAAATTACAAAAAAGAGAATGTGACGTCAGCATGACGTGCTGATGACGTCAGCAGTCAACAGACTTGCTGACCAGGTCAAACCTGACCTGTGGGTCCAGTGGGACCCACATGTCAGCCTCTGTTAGTCTAACAGTATATTAAACTAACTAATATAGGTTAATTAGGGGTGTGGGCCTCGGGTGTCAGTGAGTGTTTAGGTTAATCTAATTACTTCTATTTATAAAAAAAATTAGACTAATTAACAGAGGGGGCCCCACATGTTAGTGGCTGGGGCTGCCCAGTCAGCATGTTGATTGGTTAACCCAGTCAACAGGGGCCCGCGGGGCCCGCAGGCAACGACACAGGGAGGGCTGCATGGCGGACAGGTCAGCAGGCGACGCCGGAGTCGATCCAGCGACCCTCTCGCGGCGGCTCCTTGCCGGAGTTGGCCAGAAAATCGCTATGGTGACCCGTTCTACGCGTGCGAGGCGGCGTTGGGAAGCTGGCGACGTCACGCATCCATTGTGGCAGTCGCCGGGGTCAGGGGGTGGCCAGCCGGGGCGCCGGCAACGAGGTCTTGCGGCGGCTGTGCATCGGTGCGACGCACGTGTACAGTCGTAGGTGGTGGGGGTGCTTGGCGAGGTCGCGACAAGGGTGAGGAGCAGGGGAAGGCCCCAGGCGGCGGCCCTGGTAGGCGCGGCCAGGCGGCGGTGGCACGCAGGCGGGACGGACGGAGGGC
>NC_041386.1:533230823-533258786 GCF_002162155.2 Triticum dicoccoides | reverse complement strand
GACTACGAGCGCGTCGACGACGGCGACGACGCCCAACGGCAACTACGGGCAGCGCGCAACAGCGGGGTTGGGTGCGGGGAGACGCGCGGTGGTGGCAAGCGGGGGCGGGGCCCAAGCGTGGCGCGGGCGTGGGTGCGCTGAAGGGGGGCAGGGGAGCAGACCGGCAGCATGTGGGGCAGAGCCGAGCAGGGGAACAGGGACACGGCCACGGCAACGGCTACCCACGGCTCAAACCGAGCAAGGCAGAGGGGAGGGAGGATGTGGAGCTCACCGCGGGGACACAAGGTGGTCCGGTGAGGGCTTAGAAGAGCAGAGGCGAAGGAGATCGAGGCGATGCCGTGGCGCGGGTTGAAGAAGGGGAACGGGTCATTGGAGTTGACGCGCTGCTCCCTGACTTGATCCAACGGCACCAGACGAAAAGGTTGACAGCGTCGGAGCTCCCGGACAGATCGGCGAAACCGGAGAGGCGCGGTGGCCACGGGGTCGACCGGCGCACGGCGACGGTAGCGCTCGGGAGGAGCGAGCGCATGAGGGAGAGGGGAACGAGCAAGGGGGAGGAGGCGGATGTGGGTCTGACTAGGGTTTGGCAGGGGCCGGGTGGCCTTATCCGTCGGGGGAGACGATGGGGAGGTGCGGGATGGCCGGCATGTGGCCATCGCGGCCACGGGCGGCTGGTCATCGTCCACCTCCCCTCTGTGAATAGAGGAGGAAGGAGAGGGGTAGGTGGGTTGGGCCTCACTGTAGTTAGCAGGCCTAAGTGCACAGTGCACTTCGGTCTTTTTCTTTTCTTATTCTGTTTTTTCTTTTTATTTAATAAATAGAGATGGGTAAGAAAATGTTGGGCATGCTATTTACTTTGGAAAAATATGGGAAGTGCCCCTTTTATTCCCTGGTGATCTTAGGCAGTGCCAAAAATATTTTGGAGACCAGAAGAATTCATTTGGGATTTTTCATAAATATGATAGCATTTAAAAATGCTGAATTGGAACTGCTTTGATTCCCAGGGGAAATTGGCTATCTCAAATGATGTTGAATCACTCATGACATTTAGTTAGTGAATATTTGCAACCCAGCGAACATTTTTGTTTTACTGTTTGGAGAAATAATTTATTTGACTTTATTTTAAATTTGATTTTGAATTGGTTTTCAATCAAAGTGAGATTAGCTACAGTAACAGTAATGACATGGCACCATCAATAGGGGATTACTGTAGCATTCACTTTGGGTGTTACACTTTCCAACCTTCTCCAGAAGCATGTGAAGTATGTCTGGACGCCTGAATGTGACATCGCTTTCAACACCCTCAACGAGAAGTTAGTCACAGCTCCAGTTCTGACTCCTCCTGATGAATCCAAACCATTCGAAGTTTTCTGTGATGCTTCCCTGCAAGGTCTCGGTGCTGTGTTAATGCAAGAGAAGAAAGTTGTGGCCTATACCTCTCGCCAGTTGAAGCCCAACGAAAAGAACTACCCCACTCATGACCTCGAGTTGGCGGCAGTTGTCCATGCTCTTTTAACATGGAGACATCTCTTGTTGGGAAGAAAAGTGGGCATCTTCACTAATCGTAAGAGCCTCAAGTACATCTTCACTCAGCCCAACCTCAACCTCAGGCAGACTCGTTGGGTTGAAATGATTCAAGAGTATAATCCGAGTATTGAATATACTCCAGGCAAGGCCAATGTCATTGATGACGCTTTGAGCAGGAAGGCTTACTGCAACAGTTTGATTCTCAAGCCCTTCCAACCGGATCTTTGTGAAGCTTTCTGCAAACTTAATCTCCAAGTTGTTCCTCAAGGATTCCTTGCCAACCTCCAAGTCTCTCCTACTTTGGAAGATCAGATTCGTGAGGCTCAACTTCTTGATGCAATGGTGAAGAAGGTGAAGATTGAGATTTCCAAGAGCCAACCCAAGTACAAGTGCTAACGCCTTGATGACAAAGATACTCTATTCTTCGAGGATCGAATTGTTGTTCCTAAGGGTGACCTTTGTAAAGTCATTATGAATGAGGCTCAAAATTCACTCCTATCTATTCATCCTGGATGTACAAAGATGTACCATGACCTCAAGCAGTCGTATTGGTGGACTCGAATGAAGCGCGAGATTGCTCAGTTCGTGAATGAATGTGATGTTTGTAGAAGAGTGAAAGCAGAACACCAACGGCCAGCTGGTCTCCTCCAACCTCTTGCCATTCCAGAATGGAAGTTTGACCATATTGAGATGGACTTCGTGACTGGATTTCCCAAGTCCAAGCGTGGCAATGATGCTATCTTTGTTGTCATCGACAAGCTCACTAAAGTGGTTCATTTTCTTCCTATCAAAGAATCTATCACAGCAGCTTAGTTGGCAGAGCTATATACCTCCAGAGTTGTCTCCCTGCATGACATTCCGCAGTTGATATCTTCAGATCATGGAAGCATCTTTACTTCTAAATTCTGGGATTCCTTCCAAAAGGCTATGGGCACCAGCATTCGCTTCAGCACAGCCTTTCATCCTCAAACTAGTGGCCAAGTACAGCGAGTAAATAAAATTCTTGAAGATATGCTCAGGGCTTGTGTCATTTCTTTCAGTATCAAATGGGAAGATTGTCTTCCATATGCTGAGTTCTCCTACAACAACAGCTTCCAAGTGAGTTCGGGCAAGGCCCCATTCGAGATTCTCTATGGCAGAAAGTGCCGTACTCCTCTTAACTGGTCAGAGACTGGTGAACGCCAACTTCTTGGAAATGACTTGATCACAGGGGCTGAAGAAATGTGCAAAGTCATTCGTGAAAATCTCAAAGCCGCGCAATCGAGACAAAAGAGTTACTATGATAACAAGCATCGTGACTTGGCTTTCGAGATCGGAGACCATGTCTACCTCCGCGTCTCTCTAATGAAAGGTACTCGTCGCTTCGGTATCAAAGGGAAGCTTGCCCCTAGATACGTGGGTCATTTCAAGATCATTGGCAAAAGAGGCGATGTCGCCTATAAACTTGAGCTTCCATCCAACTTTGCAAACGTGCACGACGTGTTTCACGTGCCTCAGCTTCGCAAGTCTTTCAAGACTCCTGACCGCACCATCAACTTCGAAGAGATTGATCTCCAAGAAGACCTATTTTATCTTGAGCATCCCGTTGCTATTCTTGAAGAAACCGAGCGCAAGACTCGCAACAAGTCTATCAAATTTCTGAAAGTGAAGTGGTCACATCATTCCGACTGAGAAGCCACCTGGGAATGCGAGGACCACCTCCGTTCCGAATATCCGTAGTTTTTCTAGTCCTAGATCCCGGGACAAGATCCTTTCGTAGTGGTGGAGTGTTGTAACGCCCCGTATGTAACTTGCCATATTTGTATTCCAACTCTTGCCATTTTCGGCTCTAAGTTATGATATTCCCTCGTGGTTGGGTTTTGTCTCTGTTTTGCATTTTGTCCATGTCATGCATCTCATATCATGTCATCATGTGCATCGCATTTGCATACGTGTTCGTCTCATGCATCCGAGCTTTTTCCCCGTTGTCCGTTTTGCGATCCGACACTCCTATGTCCTCTGAAGCCCCCCTTTTGCCTCTTTTCGTGTGCGGGTGTTAAACGTTCTCGAATTAGACCGAGATTTTCCAAGCGCCCTTAGTTCACTACCGGTAGACCGCCTGTCAAGTTTCATGCCATTTGGAGTTCGTTTGATACTCCAACGGTTAACCGAGGAACCGTAAAGGCCTCATGTGTGTTGCAGCCCAACACCCCTCCAAAGTGGCCCAAAACCCATCTAAACCCCCCATCCTCTCGGTCGTTCGATCACGACCGCGTGGCCGAAAACCGCACCTCATTTGGACTCTCCTAGCTCCCTCTACCTATAAATAGGTGCACCCTCCTCCATTTTCGCGAACGAAACCCTAATTTTCTTCCCCGCCGCCGACGGACGTTTCTTCCCCCATCGGTCGGACGTGTCCACTCCCTCTCCACTGCCACGTGTCGTCTTCCCATTCGTCGGGGCAGCCGCGCCCACTTCACCCGCGCCGTCGCCCACGCCGGCCCGCCGGGGCCCAGGTGGGGCCCCCGAAGCCCGACTCCGCCGCCCGCCTACCGCGCCGCTTCGCCCGCCTCCCCGCCGCCCGAGCGACACCAGCGCTGCGCCGCCTCCGCCTCTTCGCCGGACCCCGCCGCCACCGTGTGCCGCTTCACCCATCGGAGCTCGCCGAGCTCGCCGCCGCCGCTCGCGCGAGCTCCGGCAAGCGCCTCCTCGCCACGCCGCCCGAGGACGGGATCCACTCCGGCGACCTTCTCCGGCCTCGTCCTCCAGCTTCGGCCGCCGTCCCCGTCATCTACAGTGAAATCCGGATATCCTCGGTTTCCGCGCCGCTCAGATCTGAAATTCAGCAAACACTAGGGTTGACCCGTTTTCCCTAAGTCCTTTTCTGTTATTTTTTAGCCATGTTCATCGCATCATATCTCTGCATCCGTAGCTCCGTTTTGGACGTGCCATATATTAAAATGTTCGTTAGGATGTGCTCTTCATTTTGTTCCATTGCACCATGCTTGTTTGAGTCCATCTTGATGCCTAAAATGCTGTTGCAAGAGTGCTATAAAATGTTAGTTCCTGATTCTTATCAGATTATGAGCATTTGTCTTTTTTGCCATGATTAATGTGTGCTGCATATGAGCATGAGCTCTACATGTGTTTTGGGCTATGCCATGTCATCTTTACAGGGGTGTATGCCATATATTTTTGTGATCAATGTGGTGACTAGCACAAGCATGCAAAGTAGCTCTCGTGATGTTGCTGTTTTCAGGGACTTACAATTTCACTAAGTCATGTTCCTGCTGTTATTTTTATGCCATGTATTCATGTTGCTACAGAGTGATCCTTGCTTCTTTTGAGTATGTTCAGTAAGGATGATTTGGGAATATGATTGTGCTCTATCCATCCATGTCCTTGTTTGCATTTATGGAGTACCCTAGCATGACTCAATCTTGCTCTACGTTTGCTATAAAATGTTCCTGGAAGATTGTTTACATGTTATTCAATTTTGCCAAGGTTGTTGTAGTTGATCCATGCATGCTATGAGATTGTTCTTGCCATGTTTAGCTTCTTAAACATGTCTCATTGCTGGGTGTATGCTTAGTTTTTCATGCAACACCTTGTGGTGAGTGCATCGAGCTCGCAAACATGCCTTCATAACTCTATTTTTGCCATGTCCAGTTTTCTGCTAAGTCTAAATCTGTTAACGAATCTTGCTATGTTTAGTTTTCTGCCAAGTCTGAATCTGTTAATGAATCTTGCTATGTTTACATGGGTGCCATCATATCTTCTGATCCTTTTTGGCTTATGGTTAGTAAGCGACTTTTGTTATATGCTTTGAGTAGATTCATGCCATGCCTTGCTTTGCTATGTTCTATTCCTGTAGCATGTCGTTATCTTGCTCTAAACATTGCTTCCTGATGTTAAATCCTGACATGTTATTTTCACGAAGTCTGTGAAGCTGATATCTTTTGCACTTTTTCCATGCTTGTTTGAACCTACTATTTTGTGATTTAGCCGTAGCTCAGTGTTCATCTTTTGTCAAACATCTTGAGTATATCACTGTCATGTGCTTTGTTGCTATGTTAGAGTGCAGTAGCTTAGTTTCTTGTTGCATTCTAGATGGCATCGTGCTGTTAATCGCAGATTTGTGCCATTATTGTTCCCGATGATGCAAGCTTGGTCATGGGGTCGTGGCAACAGCCCCGCCGCCTGGCGGGCGATCACTGTGGCCACTCCCCATCTCTTCTTGATTAATGGCGCATGGGCCCGGGGGAGGGCTCGGCCGACTCCCCCGGGCCGACTCCTATTGGGTCCGACTGGCGGTGCTCTCGCCGTCTCCCGAGGTCTCACTGGCTGGTGGGCGCTACTGCCTCCAGGCCGTACAGACAAGCCGTCGTGGGGGCAGGACCAGGCACAGTGGTGCTGATGTCAGGGTCGGCTGGGCTACAGTGCCACGCCGCGGGGAGATCTTCCCAAGTACGGCGCGCTATAGCCATGCCTGCCCTTGGTAAGGGGCGGGGAGTGGGCTTCATTGCAGCCACACCCCTGCCCCGTCCCCCTCGATGAGGTCATGGTTTGTTGGAGTTGTCGGCCGACTCCCCAAAGCCGGCTTCTCTGGAAGTCGTCCCTGGGGCTCGGCCGTGAGCGGGCAGTCCGCCGCCTTGCCGTAGACTCCCCAAGAGGCGGTTCTTCGCCCTATGGTCTTGAGGGGCGCAGCCTGCCCCGATGTCTTGAAAGGTCGTGGGGCTCGGGTTGGCCTACCCGTGGCCCATTACTCCGACAGTAGTCCCCGAAGCTGGTGAGGCACCACGGACGATCGGCCGAGAATCCTCAACAGTTTCTCTTTCCGGGCGCAACACATAGCCTTGATTGACTTCCGCCGGGCTGACTAGAATGAGTCGGACTCGCCCAACTCGGACTTACTCAATTCTGACTCGCTCAGTAGTTCGAACGTCGCGACGGGATTTCAAGTGGCATGCTAGCTAAGCTTCCAGGCCGCCGCCCGTTCTTGGCTGCCACGCGGGGGCACGTGGCTAGGCCGTCCTGCCAGCCCACGCGCGCGACGGGACATTCCCGTAGGCGGGGCCCACCACTACCGCGCCTCGGCGCCCGAGCGGATCCGCTGTGGCCCCGGTGGACGGTTAGGATTCCTGTGGAGTTACTGCGCGCAGTAACTTTGCAGGGATCGTGGGGGGCATGGGGTTGTGGGCGCAGTAAATCCCCACGCCCGCCCCCTCGGCTTCGCAGCCCCGAGGGCTATAAGTAGGGGGAAGAGGGGAGCACGCGCGCCCCTCCTTCCTACTGCCCCTTGCTTTCTTCCTCCTCGCAGCTCCTTCGCTCTCTTTCTTCTCTCTCTCGCTCGCTCCGCCGCACGCCCAAGCTTCGGCGCACGCTGTGGTGACAGCTCGCGACGATGAGCTCTTCCTCTGCTGCCGCGCCTCCCCCGGTACGCTCCGGTACCTGGGACGGCTCCGAAGTCCATGAAGACCATATCGAGTTCCTCCGCCGGACCCGTCGTCTTCTCGGCGAGGATCGCGTGCAGGTGCGCCTTGCGCCGGAGGGGGAGATTTCCCCCGCCCCGCGGGAGGGCGAGCGGGTCATCTTCCGCTCGCACTGCCTGCGCGGGCTGGAGCTGCCAGCGAGCAGCTTCTTCCGGTCGTTCATGGAGTTTTACGGACTCCAGCTGCACCACCTCACCCCCAACACAGTGGTGCTGCTGTCCGCCTTCGTGGCTCTGTGCGAGGGCTTCCTGGGAGTCCTCCCCACCCTCGAGCTCTAGGGGGAGTTCTTCTTCTCCAAGCTCGGCACCCAGGCCGCGGGCATGCCGGCTCAGTGCGGCGCCTTCATCATTGTGCGAAGGACAGGAGCCGACAACCACTTCCCCTCCATCGCGCTGCTGAAGTCGGTGAAGATGTGGTAGCGGTCCTACTTCTACGTCAGGAACGTCGCCACGCAGGGCGACTGGGTCAATCTGCCGGCTTTCGAAGCCGGCCCGCTGGCTGGCAGACTGCCCAACTGGTCGTACCGGGCCAGGTCGCTGACGCCTGCGGGAGCCGGCGCCATCACACGACTCCGAGTGCTGACGCAGTCGGAGGGTCGACTGGCACAGACCTGCTGGCCGCCTTTGTCTCGCGCCGAGTTCTCCCACTCCAAGGCCGCCCACACCTAATATGCCAGATGAGCGGGGGCCGCGACCCGAGTCGGATGTGCACCAAGGACATGCCTCACGAAGAGGTGGCCCTGATGGTGAACTACCTCTCGCACAGCAGGCTCCCGGAGGACTGGCGATTCGGCAAGGAGCCATACTCCCGCGCCAACCCCCCGCTTGTGGTGAGTTGCCTTTCTTTCTTTAGATTGTCTTCTTCTTGCCAAGTCTTGTTCTAATCAGTCTGCTTTTTGGTTAGAATCCCCTTCTTCACCCACCAGCCGGCACCTCGGGGCCGGCCCGTGAGTTCGCCTCCGACCGAGCGGAGAGCGACGTCGACGACCCCGATCTGGGGGTGGCGGCTCTGGAAGACGACGCTGAGGGAGGAGGAGGGACGACAGGCGACTTCAGGCCCTCGGCCACCTTTGCCGACTGGCCTGAAGACGACGCCGAGGAAGGAGTCGCCCCTCGCCATCAGCCAGGAGCCAGCTAGCCGGGCGCGGGCTCTTCTGCCGCGTCGGGCGCTCCAGGCGGCGGGAAGAAGCACCGGGCTGCGCCGACTTTGTTTGGCAGCCGGCCGAAGAAGCCCAAGGGCTCGGCTGCGGCGACCCGGCAGGACGAGGCAGCCGCGAAGGCCATCCGCTTCCATAAGGAGGTGAAGAAGCCGCCTTTGGTCTCCACGTAAGTATTCTGTCTTCAAAGTTCATTCTTTCTTCGTGCTTGTCTGAGTCTCTGCTCGCCCCTCTTTCTTCAGGGCTCTCCTCTCTCTGGAGCGGGTTGCCGCCGCCTCCGTCATGGGGTCAGTGGAGACGCCCGCCACCACTCGGTGGATAGACCCCGCTGCCGACTTCCAGGAGGCGACGGAGCGGAATGTGCAGGAGAAGCGCAATGAAGAAGAAGCCCTCCGCCTGGAGAAGGCGGAGGCCGACAGGGCGGAGGCCTCCGCCAAGAAAAAACTAGCGAAGGCCGAAGCCGCCGTCGCAGCGAAGCAGCAGGCCGAGGAAGCCACACGCCGCCAGGCGGCCTTGCTTGTTACCCCGCTGAACTCTGCGCCACCGCCGCCGGAGTTCACAGGGCAGACTGGAGGAGCCGGCGGGGAGAACATCGTCGAGGAGAGGGAAGGCGGCGAGCCCTCGACTCCGGGCGCGAACGTTCCGCCGCCGCCTCCGCCGCCGTCTGAAGGCGTGCGAGGCAAGCGGCCAGCGGACCCTCCGGTGCCGCCGACCGAAGACGAGGCCGTGGCGAGGTTACTCCTCCAGGTCGGCTCGCCAGCGCGCCGTCTTCGGGAGAAGGCGACTTCGGCACCCCTCCCCCTGGAAGCTGGCACCGCCAGCTCGGTGGCTCCAGACGGCGAGGCGATGAGCACCGCACCCGTTGGGTGGGTGCGGGGAGGCGGCACAGGGCCGCTGAATCGGGCGCTCCTGGACGTCCAGGCGAAGCTCCACGCTGAGGGCGACGCCCTCCAGAGCTGCACCAAGGCGTTCCTGGCGTCGCGGGCGGCCGTCCGGGTATGTTTTTTTATTTGTGCCTTTATTTTTCTTGTTCCTCTCTGTGGGGGCGCGCCAGCGCACCCACTGGGTGTAGTCCCCGAGTTTCGGGTCGGCTGCTGAGCAGGCGGCCCGGAACTCCAATTTGATGAACTTCTGGGTACTAACTTTGTCTGAAATGCTTGTTGCAGGACTACCACAACCTCTGCGTCACCACCTTCAACCGTAATGTTGAAGAGTTGGGCAAGCGGACCGCTGACTTGGCGGAGAGCCGGAGTAAGTCCTCCTCCTTTTTCTCTTCTCTGCGGGGGCGCGCTAGCACACCCGCGGGCTGTAGTCCCCGAGATTCGGGCCGACTGCTGAGCAGTCGGGCCGGATCTCCCCAGCGACCTACTTTATTGACGACTGCTGTCTTTCTTTCCTTCCTTCAGGGGCCAACGCTGCTCTTCAACAGCAGCTGAGCGAAGCCAACTCCGCCTTGCTCGCCAAAGGGGAGGAGTGCAGCAAGCTCTCCGCGGAGCGCGATCTGCTGACCACTCAGTTGGCAGAACAGAAGGGGCTACTTGTGAAGTCGCAGAGGGAGGCGGAGGAGACGGAGGCCGCCCTCCTGGACGAGTTCGCGAGCAAGCGCTCTTCCTGGTCTGACAAGGAGGCAATGCTATCCTCTGGCTTCCACGAGATCGAAGACATCGTTGATGGTGAGTCTCTTTGTTTTCTTTCTTTGAGCCGTCGACCTAGGTCGTGCCGACTCCTGGTTTTTGACTCGCTTTCTTGTTTCTTCGTGTCTTTTGCAGACTTCTTCCCTGGGCAGTCTCAGGCCGCTATCCAAGCCATCGAGGCCGATCGTGCAAGTCGGAGGGCGGAGGGCGTAGAGATCGCCGCCGATGCCCCCCAAACTCTTGATGAGCACATCTTTAGTATCGAGGCTCGCCTCCGGCCGGCTCACCGGATGCTATGGCGGCTTCAGCGCGTCGGCGCCCAGGCGATCTTCGCCCTTTGGCCGGATATGCAGGCTCCATGCACCCCCAGCCTAACGGCCAACTGGTTGGAGGTCGCGGCTGGTCGCCTCGAGGCCTGGAAGGGCTCTTCGGCCCGGGCTGGAGCGCGCCGGGCCTTGGAGTTTGTCAAGGCGTGGTACCCGAGGCTGGATCTAGACCGGTTGGCGATGCTTCGGTCGGAGGCCCAGCCGGAGCTGGCGGCTGCGGAAGACGCCCTCGTCAAGCATGCTGCGGCGATCGCCGAGTACAACGACACAAGCATCTTCATCCCCGAGCGGTCTGAAGACGGCGAGGAGGTCCCGCCGGAGTGGTTTGGGATGAACCCAGACTACGGTGAAGACTCGGCGGAGGTGATCGGCTCCAGCGTCGAGGAGGAGGACGAGGCGGAGGGTGAGGGCGCGGCGGAGGCACCAGAAGACGGAGCAGACGGCCAGCCTCAGCCCGACCGCGCCTCCAG
This sequence comes from Triticum dicoccoides, assembly GCF_002162155.2. Lineage (NCBI taxonomy): Eukaryota > Viridiplantae > Streptophyta > Magnoliopsida > Poales > Poaceae > Triticum > Triticum dicoccoides. The sequence goes on along the minus strand of NC_041386.1, from coordinate 533,248,202 downwards.
CAACGAGCCGCATGCGACCGATCCGACTACTGCCGGAGGCAATCAAGCCGAGACTAGCCGGCCGACCGCCCCGATGACTGACGTTGGCGCCTCCTCCGACCCCCCGACTTCGTCTGCCGCCTCCTAAGCTGCCGCAGTGTCTTTTGTTTTATCTCCTTCAGTAGTCTTTTGAGGAACTTGTTAATTCGCACAATTCCACCCGCGGGGTGTATTTTGAATCTCTGCTTGACAATTCGGCCAAGGGCCTATGTTATATATATATGTCTATCTTTTCTTGCTCATTGTTCTTTTTGGCTGTTTTCCTTTGCCGCTTTCTCCTAGTTGCCTGCCTTGCCAATCGGACAGCCGCTCTGCAGACTGTTGCTGGATCAAGTGCTAGGCTACTTTGGGAAAGCAAGTACTTAGCCGATTTCAAGATTGTTTGAGCAAGTTGGATAGAAAACCACAATTCGACTGTCCGAAAGTCAGTTTGCAAGAAGGGCTTGGAAGCCGTCTTGAGCTATGTTTTATTCTATGGGTCCTTAGCCATTTTTCATGCGAATGCCCATTCTACCTTACTGCTGCCCACCGTACAGTCGCTCTGCGAGCTGCGGCTTCTGGCAGGAGATGGATTAGGCGTTTACACACTAGTTGTCCAACTGCAGGAAGCATTTCATAGTGCAAGGCGGCAAGTCCCCGGGCCGACTTGTCGAGCCCGGTGCCAAGCGGCATGACAAAGAGTAACATACTTGTAGGCATAATTTTTATCATATAGACAAAAGAGGGCAGTCGCCGAGCTCGTCTCGGGGGGCCTGAAGTCTTGGTATTTTTAATACAAAAGGTAGCGTGGTACATACTGCATCAACTGTAAAATCTTCGGAGAAGATTTGCATTCCATGGCCGCTCAGTCTCCTTGCTGGAGTCGTCCCTCTTGCGTGCTCGGGGCTTCTGACCGTTGATCAGGTAGTAGGAGTCGTTGCCTAGTACTTTGCTGATGATGAAAGGGCCTTCCCAAGGCGGCGACAACTTGTGCTGGCCGGCTGTTCGCTGGATCAGCCGGAGTAAAAGGTCGCCTTCTTGGAAAGATCTCGGCCTGACCTTCCTGTTGTGGTATCGATGCAGGCTCTACTGGTAGATGCTGGACTGGCTGAGTGCCAGCAGCCGGCCCTCTTCCAGCAAATCGACGACGTCTTGTCGTGCTTCTTCTACTTCCTCCTCAGTGTACATGGTGACTCGTGGGGAGTCGAACTCTATGTCCGTTGGGATGATGGCTTCGGCACCGTAGATGAGGAAGAAGGGCGTGAAGCCGGTTGACTTGTTTGGAGTCGTGTGCAGACTCTAGAGGACGGCTGGCAGCTCGTCAAGCCAGCAGCCAGCCGAGCGCTCTAGAGGCTCGATCAACCGAGGCTTGATGCCGGACAGGATGAGGCCGTTTGCTCGCTCCACTTGGCCGTTTGACTGCGGGTTGGCGACGGACGCTAGGTCCAGTCGGATGCCCTGTGTTGCGCAGAGACGGGCCAAGGCGCCTTTGGCAAAATTTGTGCCGTTGTCGGTGATGATGCTATGTGGTATGCCGTACCGAATTGTGATATCGGTGATGAAGGCCACGGCAGTCGGACCATTCAGTTTCTTGATTGGCTTTTCTTCCACCCACTTGGTGAACTTGTTCACTGCGACAAGTAGGTGAGTCAGACCACCTCGTGCTGTTTTGAATGGTCCCACCATGTCTAGACCCCAAACTGCGAAAGGCCAAGCAATGGGGATGGTCTTGAGCGCGGAAGCCGGCTGGTGCGGCTTGGAGCTGAACATTTGGCACCCTTTGCATTTTTGAACCAACACCTTGGCCTCTTCCAAGGCAGTCGGCCAAAAGAAACCGTGCCGAAAAGCTTTGGCGACGAGTGCTCTTGAAGCCGCATGGTGGCCACATTCACCTTGATGGATGTCTTTGAGGATCGCCTGGCCTTGCTCTGGCTCTACGCAGCGCTGGTAGACACCAGTGACGCTGCGCCTGACCAACTCTGTGTTGATTATGGTATAGGCTGCCGCCCGGCGTTGTACTTGCCGAGCTGAGGTCTCATCAGTTGGTAGCTTTTTGTTCACCAGAAATTTGAGGATGGGCTGGGCCCATGAGGGTGCTGCTATTTTGTCGACTATCAGAACTGCGACTTGGACGAGGGCGGCTGGGCTGGGAGGCGGCGGGCTAGAGTCAACAGTCGCTTGTTGGGATGATGAAGTCCCCAGGCCGACTGGCTCGGTCCTTGGGCCGAGTTCTGGAATCTTCGAGTCTGTCACCGCAGTCCCCGGGCCGGGCTCGACTGAGGCAGCTTTGGAGTTGCCCGCCAAAGTCCCCGTTCCGACTGCCAGAGCCCTAGAGTTGGATCCGCCGTCTTCGGGAGGATCCGGCACAAAGATGGAGTCTGATTCTGGTGAAGGCTTGACAGACGGCTTGAGGAGGCATTGAAGGGCGACGCCAGATGGAATTGCTTGGCGGGTAGAGCCGATTCGTGCCAAGGCGTCTGCTTGGTCGTTGTCGTTTCTTGGCACATGGAGGAACTCGCACCCTTCGAAATACCCGCTGAGTTGCTGCACAAGGAAACGGTAGCTCGCCATGTTTGCGTCTTTTGCGTCCTAGTCGCCAGACGACTGCTGGACCACTAAGTCCGAGTCGCCATAACACAATATCCGGCGGATGCCAAGTTCTTTGGCAAGCCGGAGCCCGTGAATGAGCACCTCGTACTCGGCCATGTTGTTGGAGGCGGCGAAGTGGATTTGCAGTGCATATTTGAGCTTGTCACCTTTGGGAGAGGTGAGGATGACGCCGGCTCCCAAGCCGGTGCGCATCTTGGAGCTGTCGAAGTGCATCCACCAATGGGTGGAGTCAGGTGCTGGAGGCAGGTACTGGGTCTCGGCCCAATCGACGAGGAAGTCGGCCAGTGCTTGTGACTTGATAGCGGTGCGGGGCTGGTAGTAGATGGTGTAAGGAGCCAGCTCTATGGCCCACTTGGCCACTCGAGCAGAGGCATCTCGGCTACCGATGATCTCGGCAAGTGGAGCCATGCAGACCATCGTGATTGGATGTTCTTGAAAGTAAGGCTTCAATTTCTTGGTAGCAAAGTGCACACCATAGCACATCTTCTGGTAGTGGGGGTAGTTCTGCTTGGAGGTCGACAGTACCTCGCTCAGGTAATATACTGGTCTCTGGACAGGTAGCGCCTTGCCTTCATCCTTGCGCTCTACCACAATGACTGTGTTGACTACTCGGCTGGTGGCGGCGATGTACAGGAGCATAGGTTCCTTGGGAGTCGGAGCTGCCAGGACGGGTGGAGTAGTCAGCATCTTCTTCAGCTGGTGGAAAGCTTCGTCCGCTCTATGGTTCCACTCGAAAAAAGTGGTCTTCTTCATGAGTTGGTATAAGGGGAGAGCTTTCTCGCCCAGCCGACTGATGAATCGGCTGACGGACGCCAAGCAGCAGGTGAACTTCTGCACATCCAGCAGTCGGCTAGGTACCTCCATTCTCTCGATGGCCTTGATTTTTACTGGGTTGCATTCTATGCCGCGTTCAGAGACCAGGAAACCTAGCAGCTGGCCGGCTGGTACTCCGAAGACACACTCCTCGGGGTTGAGCTTGATCTGGAATCGGCGCAGGTTCTCAAAGGTCTCCTTGAGGTCTTCCAGCAATGTTCCTCGCTTTTCTGTCTTCACCACTACGTCGTCCACGTAAATGTGGGCGTTCCTACCGAGCTGCTCGAGGAGGCACTTCTGCACGCAATGCTGAAAGGTGGCGCCGGCATTCCTCAGGCCGAACGTCATGGTGAGGTAGCAGAATGCTCCAAACGGCGTGATGAAGGCGGTCTTCAATCTATCAGCCGGGTTCAGCTTGATCTGGTGATATCCTGAGTACGCATCCAAGAAACTCAACAGCTCACATCCGGCTGTGGAGTCTATCACCTGATCAATTCTTGGTAGACCAAACCGGTCCTTGGGGCAGGCCTTGTTGAGGCTCGTGTAGTCAATACACATTCGCCATTGCTTGTTCCTCTTTAGCACCAGGACCGGATTTGCCAGCCACTCCGGGAAGAAAACTTCCATAATGAAGCCGGCTGCTAGGAGTCGGGCTATCTCTTCTCCGACAACTCTTCTCTTCTCTTCTCTTCTGATAAGCGGTGCAGGGGCTGCCTGACCGGCTTTGCATCAGATCGGATGTGTAACTTGTGCTCGGCGAATTCCATCGGCACACCTGGCATGTCTTTGGGAGACCACGCGAAGATGTCCCGATTCTCACGGAGGAAATCGACGAGCTCGCCTTCCTATTTGCTGTCGAGGTTTGCACCTACGACGGTGTACCTCTCTGGGTGTTCCGAATCCAAGGGTATCTTCTTTGTCTCTTTGGCCGGCTTGAACGAACCTTCGGCTTCCGACTCCTTCGCGTCGGGCGATATCTCCGGCTGCTTGCCGGCCATCGCCACAGCTCGCTCAAGGAGTCACTTCTCGGCCGCAATCACCAGGGACTCGGCCAGCCGACTGCTCTCGGCCGCGCAAGTGGACGACTTCCGGTAGTCGCCGGCCACAGTCAGAATTCTCCTGGAACTGGGCATCTTCATCTTGAGGTAGGCGTAGTGGGGGACCGCCATGAATTTGGCCAAGGCGTGCCAGCCAAGTAGCGCATGGTACGGGCTCTCGAGGTCCACCACCTCAAACCAAACAGACTCTCTTCGGAAGTGATCTTTGTCCCCAAAGAGGACGTCAATCAGGATCTTGCCGATTGGTGAACAGGAAAGCCTAGGAACAATGCCGTGGAACATAGTCCGGCTGTTCTGAAGCTGTCTCTGCTTGATTCCTAACTTCTCCATGATGTCCTTGTACAGGATGTTGATGCTGCTGCCCCCATCTATCAGAACTCATGAAAAACGCGCTGCCCGTTTGTCCGTGGCAAAGGTGGCGTCCAGGACCAAGGCGTAGGAGCCCGGACTCGGCATCACTTCTGGGTGGTCAACCCTGCTCCAGCTGATGGGCCTCTCTGACCAGTGCATGAACTCTGGCGTCTCTGAGGCTACCGCGTTCACCTCTTGTCGCTGCAGCCGCCTGCTGTGTCGATCGTCAGCCACACTGGTGAACATCACATAGGCTTCGTGCTCTTTAGGGTACTCGTCTTGTACTACACCGACTGGCCTGACTGCCGGCTGCTAGGGCGGAGGTGGAGGCGGCTGCCCAGCAGGCAGGGGTGGCAGGAGGCCGTCTCCCTTGGCGATCCTAGTGAGCCAGTGGCACTTCCGGGTGGTGTGATTCGATGGCTTCGCGCCGCTGTGGAACTTGCACGGTCCATCCAAGGTCTGCCCGTAGGAGAAGGCCGGCAACCAGTTCGGCTTGCCGCCTTTCTGTCACTTGGGCGAAGGCTACTCTTCTGGCTGCTAGGCTTTGACGGTCGCGACCTGCCGGCTACTGGAAGCCGGCTGCGGGGCCTTGCGCTTGTGGTTGCCCTGCTGTTGTCGCCGGCCGGCGTCTGCTGCCGGAGTTCTTGGAGCCCGAGGAGCTACTTTGCCAGTCGTGTTGATTTGAATTTCCGTCTTCATGGAGGAGTCGGCCATAGCGTACTTGTCCGCTATGATCAGCAACTCGTCGAGGGTCTCTGGTTCATTGCAGAGGAGCTTGTGCTTGAGGAGGGAGCCTTCTCGGCACCCGGCTGTGAAGTACTCGATGGCCTGCACCTCGTGCACGCCCTCGCAGGAGTTCCGGAGCTCGGCCCAACGCGTGAGGTAGTCACGAGTCGACTCGTCAGGACCTTGCACGCACAAGGAGAGCTGACGAGGCTTGGGAGGACGCTTGTATGTGCTGGTGAAGTTGCAGACGAATGCTTCGGTGAAGTCGACCCAGCTGTTGATGCTGCGGGGCTTCAGGTTGTTCAACCACGTCCGGGCCGTGCCCTGGAGCATGAGCGGAACGTACTTTACGGCGACACGCTTGTTGCCGTTTGCTATGCTGACAGCCGTGGAGTAGTCAACTAGCCAGTCTTCCGGCTTCATGGAGCCGGTATACTTGGGCGTGTCTCTTGGGAGCGTGAACCCTCTGGGAAAGGGCTCGTCCCGAATGCGGGGCCCGAAACAAGGCGGACCCAGCTCGTCTTCTTCTTCCAGCGCCAGGGACCGGTGAAGTCGGTCGATCCGGTGGCGGGCATCATTCTCCCCAACTCCCTCTCGGCGGCCAAGGCGGTCTTTGAGAGTCGGATGGTCAACAGGCGGCGGGGAGACTCGCCTCTCCTTGCGGGGAGGGGGAGGCGAACAGTCGTCCCGTCGTTCCACTGCTCTTGGGCGGCCATCTCGGTCGCGCTCTATGGTAATCCGAGTCCGACTGTGGCAGACAGCCGGCTTCTTGTCCTTTCTTCCTCGGGCACCGCCAGTCGGCGTCCGAGACATCGCGCCTTGATTTTGGTGCGGGTCGTCGTTTGGCCGCTGCGGCGCCTCCATGCGGCAGCCGGCCTCGTTCTGCGCGGCGACCACGTCGAGGAGCCGCTGGACTCGCTCCATCATGAGGCGGCGCTCTTTGCCCTCCAAATTTTCTAGCTCATCCGCCGCTGCCTGGGCGGCTCGGATGTTCTCCGCTGGCGTGGCATACATGGGGCGGCTAGCCCAAAACAGGCTGGCGATGGCTACACCGCGCTACTGAACCGCGCCAAGGCGGCTGGGCCCTGCCGGAGCCAGCGAGCCGCCAACAGCGCGATCCATCTCCCGCTGGTAAGCTTCTGACAAGCGTCTCATGCTAGCTAGCTTCTTCGCGCCTTCAACAAGCTGAAGGCGGCGCGCTTCTAACGTCTCTGCGTCAACATCTTCCGGAATGGGCGCAGCTAGGTCTTGCAGCGCCGCGCCGAGTGAGTCGGGCACCCTTCCACCGGGGAACTCATCATGACTGATGACCAGCACCTCAGTGACAGTGCTCCCGTCGCTCTCCGCGTGGGGGAGAGGTTCGTCGTAGACCACCACGTTGGAGGGGAACGCGTCGACCGACGCGGTGTCGGAGTCGACCAGCATCGGGTCGGTGGAGCCTACGGACTCCAAGTCTATGGCAGGCTCGCCGGAAACGTGGAGTTGATCGAGGAGGCCCGTGAGGAGGTTTTCATGGCCGCCTACGCCTGTGTCTGACGCAGGTTCATCGGAGAGGCGGACTTCGCCGACAAGTTCGGCCAAGGAGCTGGCTACGCAGGCGATCTCCATGCCGTGCAGCGCGTCGACACAAACTTCGTCTGGCGTGCCTGGCTGGCTGCGCTCGCCAGGGAGGAGAAGGGTTCCCGTCCAGAACAGATCTCCGGACAGTGGTGCACCTCGCCCCACGGTGGGCGCCAAATGTCGGTGGTTTGGTGCGACATATGCCAACGGATGGCTTATCATGGTGGGGGCGAGTAGAACGTCGCCGGTGCCTGGAAACGGGATGAGGCGAAGACATGCACGCCGGCGAATCTTACCCAGCTTTGGGGCTCTCCGGGGAGATAATACCCTTACTGCTGCTCTGCGGGGTCTCTGCATGATCACTATGGTCAAGTGTTTACACGATTGCTCCTTGAGCTGTGTATGTGGCAGGAGAGGGCAAGGCTAGCTCTCTCCCTCTATCTGGTGAGGTATAGAACTATTGGGTTCCAATCCTTTGCATGGGTGCCCTGGGGGGTTTATATAGGCCTACCCCCCAGGGGTACAATGGTAATGTGACTGGGCGCGGCCCCATCCGTCAGTGTCTCCGACCTCCGACTTCTCCGCCGATTGCTGGGGCGCGCCGACTGGTCTGGTATGGAGCCGACAGGCCGCGTCTGCCGCGGGCGGGTCTTGCCGGCTGTTGATTACTGTAGCCGTGCTCCCGATGATGCAAGCTTGGTCATGGGGTCGTGGCAATAGCCCCGCCGCCTGGCGGGCGATCACTTTGGCCACTCCCCATCTCTTCTTGATTAATGGCACATGGGCCCGAGGGAAGGCTCGGCCCACTCCCCCGGGCCGACTCCCGTTGGGTCCGACCGGTGGTGCTCCCGCCGTCTCTCGAGGTCTCACTGGCTGGTGGGCCCTGCTGCCTCCAGGCCGTACAGACAAGCCGTCGTGGGCGCAGGACCAGGCACAGTGGTGGTGATGTCAGGGCCGGCTGGGCTACAGTGCTACGCCGCGGGGAGATCTTCCCAAGTACGGCGCGCTGTAGCCATGCCTGCCCTTGGTAAGGGGTGGGGAGTGGGCTTCATTGCAGCCACACCCCTGCCCCGCCCCCTCGATGAGGTCACGGTTTGTTGGAGTTGCTGGCTGACTCCCCAAAGTCGGCTTCTTTGGAAGTCGTCCCTGGGACTCGGCCGTGAGCGGGCAGTCGGCCGCCTTGCGGTAGACTCCCCAGGAGGCGGTTCTTCGCCCTGTGGTCTTGAGGGGTGCAGCCTGCCCCGATGTCTTGAAAGGTCGTGGGGCTCGGGTTGGCCTACCTGTGGCCCATTACTCCGACACACGTGGTTTTGGGGTACTGCTCAGGTTTCCAGTAAGAGCCATCAGCATTCATTTTCCTTATGAACCCAACACCCTCTTTCCTAGGGTTTCGGTTCAGAATCTGCCTTTTGAGGACATCACATAGTGTCTGATGCCCTTTGAGACTTTTGTACATCCCTGTTTCAAGCAGTGTCTTCAACCTAGGATTCTCATCAGCGATAGCAGTGGTGTCCTCAGCAGAGGGGTTAGTTTCCACATCAACAGTTGAAGATATTGCAACAGTAGCAGCAGTAGAACATTCAGCAACAGAAGTAGCGTTATCACGCTCAATGCATTTAAGACATGGTGGTTCAAATCCTTCCTGAGCTGAACTGATCTGTTCAGCGCGAAGTGACTCGTTTTCCTTTTGAAGATTTTCATGAGCCGCTCTCAATTTCTCGAGTTCTTCTTGAGTTGTTGAGAGCGTTTCATGACGACTTTCAAGTTCCTCATACTTAATATGAAGATTTTTTATGTCTTCAATTAAGGACTGAGATCGAGTCATTTCAGCGTCCAATAGGTCATCGCTTTTGTCTAACAGTTTTTGAATATGTTCCATAGCTTTCTGTTGTTTAGTGATAAGGGAAGCAAGTTTTGCATAGCTGGGTCCAAATTCATCACCAGATTCATCATCACTGGATTCAGATAGATAGCATTCGATTACCTTAGCATCATTTTCCATTAGGCATGATACAGAAGATGATGATTCTGGTTCGAATGTCATTGCTTTGAGTGACTCCTTAAAGTCCTCGAACCGAGGATCATGACGAGTTCGATGACCCTCATAGACCTCAGAGAGACGGTCCCAAATGAGCTTTGCATGATCGCGATGCATGACATTCCTAAACTGATTTTGAGATAGACAGGAGCAGATGACGTCCTTCGCCGTGAGGTTGAGAAGAGTGTACTTGCGAATGTCATCAGCTTCCGCCATCTTGCACAGATCGGTCAGACCAATCTCAGTGACGGTCCACAGCTTGCTGTTTGTTGCCATGAGGCGCTTCTTCATCATGGCCTTCCACTTGGGATACTCGTGACCGTCAAAGATGGGGCATGACACAGTCTTCATACCTGTGGTCGACATAACTAAAACTCCAGGCGGTTAAACCAAAATCACACAGAACAAGGGAGTACCTTGCTCTGATACCAATTAAAAGTGTGTTATATCGACTAGAGGGGGGGTGAATATGCGATTTTTATGAAAGTCTTCAAAACATGGATGTTTCAAAGACAAATGATAGAAATGAACCTATTTTCATGCAGCGGAAGGTAGACTACACTAGACGGACAATAGTCAAGCATTCAATGAAGTGAAACCACAATGACTAATAGTAGCTAGGCAGTAAGGATCAGGTACACAGTGAAGACAAATAGATAAGGTAAATAGGCACTGACTTTACAAGAGCCAGATGTTAATAAAGAGATGAGAAGGATAGAACTAGTGTGCGTGATGAAGACAAAGGTTTGGTAGACCAGTTCCAACTGCTGTGACAGTTGTACGTCTGGTTAGGGCGGATAGTTATTTAAACCTGAGGACACTTAGTCCCGGACACTTAGTCCTGAGCACGCAGCTCAGAACACTTAGTCCTCACCATATTCCCCTTGAGCTAAGGTCACACAGACCTCGCCCAATCACTCTGGTATGTCTTCAAGGTAAACTTCCAAACCTTCACAGACTTCGTTCACTAGCAATCCACAATGACTCTTGGATGCTCAGAACGCGACGCCTAACCGGCTGGAGGATTCATAGTCCTCAAGTGTAATAAGTCTTCAGATCACACAGACAAGAAGACTTAAGTGATGCCTAACACTCTTTGGCTCTGGGTGGTTAAGGCTTTATCCTCTCAAGGAATTCTCTCTCAAAGGCTTTGAGGTGGGTTGCTCTCAATCGACAAAAGCCGTACTTTAACTCTGAGCAGCCAACCGTTTATGGTTGTAGGGGGTGGGCTATTTATAGCCACTAGGCAACCCGACCTGATTTGTCCGAAATGACCCTGGGTCACTAAGGAACTGACACGTGTTCCAACGGTCAGATTTCAAACACACACGGCAACTTTACTTGGGCTACAAGCAAAGCTGACTTGTCCAACTCTAAACAAGATTCGCTCTCATATTCTTCACTCGAAGACATAGGATTTTGGTTAAGCATCACTTCAGTCATTCTGACTGGTTTTCTTGGACCCCACTTAATAGTGCGGTGGTTCTTATGACTCAACAAAGAAGAAAAAGAACTACAAAAGATCTAAGTCTTCGCGCTCCATAGTCTTCATGTGATGTCTTCTCTTGTCATAGTCTTCAAGGTGAATGTCTTCACATACCACCTTTGACTTCAATGTCTTCATACATTTTAGGGGTCATCTCTGGTAGGAAAACCGAATCAATGAGGGACTTCTACCTGTGTTATCCTGCAATTCTCACAAACACATTAGTCCCTCAACTAGGTTTGTTGTCAATACTCCAAAACCAACTAGGGGTGGCACTAGATGCACTTACACTTGAGAACAGTACTACGAGATGTAGCAATTGTTGGACCAAAGTGTTAACTCAACATTACATTTCAGAGGACCAAACTTTAACTAAACATCAGATTGCATATTAACATTACAGAGGACAAATCACTAGAAGGCACTGGCGATGGCATCGAGAAAACATCATGAACTGTATTTAAAAGTAGACAAATGCGCGGTGGTGTCGACGGTGGCCTCAAAGATGAGGTGCTCCTCCAAGATGTGGCGGTCGGCATGTATGTCAGCCATAGCGACCTTGTTCGCGCATGCGATCGCATGCTACTCAGCTCCATGTTATACTGCATGTAAAATGGCCGTGGCGACGCTTAATTGGAGAAGGGGGTAGTGATTTCGGTGGAAGGTGTTGCTCCGTCAATCGGGGCATTTGGGACGAGAAAGGAGGAGGATGGTGTGGATGGGGTGTGGATTACCTGGCCATATCGACGAGGCCGCGCAGCAAGAAGAAGGGTCGGCGGCGAGGAGACCGCGCGGCAAGAAGAAGGGTCACCGGCGAGGAGGCGGCGCTGCAAGTAGAAGGCTGGCTGGCGAGGAGGTGGCGCTGCAAGAAGAAGGGTTGCCGGTGAGGAGGCTGAGCTGCCCGTAAGCAGCAGTGAAGGTTTGAACCTGGAAAGCAAGGAGGAACAGTGGAAATGTGGCTTTTGGTAGGAGGCGGGGGTGGGGGTGGGAGATAGATATTTCTGTGGTGGCAAAAAAAATTCGCTCAGTGCCGTGAGAAACTTGCGCGCAAGTGTGGTTCAAGCGGGGGAGGTGGACTGTAGACGACGAAGCTTCCTGCGTAAGCCAGACAAGGCGGTGCGCCAAGATATTTTATATCGCATCCCACACGATTCTTTCTAGTAAACTGTTTGTGGTATACCTGATTTTTTACATTATGTTTTGAAAGACAAAATGGTGTTGCAGAGGGAAAGGATGGCGTTTGAATTGCTATAACATTTACGTACAGCGAACATGCAACTAGTACATGAGTTTCGTGTTTAAATTTGAAATTATTCCGGGTTCGTTTGGCATTTTTATGCATTAATTGAGTTTCTGGGTATTTAATGTGCATAATTCAAATTTGAACTACAAGCACATGCTCCAATGCACCAAAGTTTGCTGAAAAATCACATGTGTGTCTTCGGGTGAATTGATAGGTCCCATGCAAGAAATGGGAATGGAATTCAAACATCTGGGTGTCGTGGCTCGGCCGGAATGATTGAGAAACTTGGTTTTTTAATTCCTGTAAATCCAAAACACGGCTAAAAATCATGAAACTTGGCATGGTGTCATGTCATGGCACCAATATGCTGCAGTAAATTTTTTGGCCGAATTGGGACAAGTTTTGGTGTAATCTTCTTGCAAACCAGAGCTTCCCTAAAAAAGGCTCCAGATTCCGAGAGGGAACGTGTCACCTCCGTGTGCGAAACGACATACGTACACTGCCTTCTCCCGCCTTAACTTTTTTCCATGGGAAGATTAGACCAAATAGAAGTATCGTGCTAAAATTTTGAATTATTCCGTGTTCGTTTGGCCTTTTTATACATTAATTGAGTTTCTGGGCATTTAATATGCATAATTAAAATTTAAACTACAAGCACAGGCTCCAGTGCATCAAAGTTGTTTGAAAAATGACATGTGTGCCCTTGGGTGAATTTCTAGGTCCCATGCAAGAGACGAGAGTGAAATTCAAACATTGAGAGACTTGGTTTTTTAATTCCTGTAATCCAATGTTGGGGAACGTAGTAATTTCAAAATTTTCCTACGCACACGCAAGATCATGGTGATGCATAGCAACGAGGGGAGAGTGTGATCTACGTAGCCTTGTAGACCGACAGCAGAAGCGTTATATCAATGCGGTTGATGTAGTCGTACGTCTTCACGATCTGATCGATCCAAGCACCGAAACTATGGCACCTCCGAGTATCAGCACACGTTCAGCTCGATGACGATCCCCGGACTCCGATCCAGCAAAGTGTCGGGGAAGAGTTCCGTCAACATGATGGCGTGGTGACGATCTTGATGTTCAACTGTCGCAGGGCTTCGCCTAAGCACCACTACAGTATTATTGAGGATTATGGTGGAAGGGGGCACCGCACACGGCTAAGAAAACGATCACATGGATCAACTTGTGTGTCTAGGGGTTCCCCTGCCTCCGTATATAAAGGAGCCAAGGGGGGGTGCGGCCGGCCCTAGTAGGATGCACGCAGGAGGAGTCCTACTCCTACCGGGAGTAGGACTCCCCTCCCTTTCCTTGTCCAAGTAGGAGAGGGGGAAGGAAGGGAGAGAGGAGAGGAAGGAAAGGGGGCGCGCCGCCCCTCCCTCCTTGTCCAATTCAGACTAGGGGGAGAGGGGGCGCGCGGCCTGCCCTGGCAACCCCTCCTCTTCTCCACTTTAGGCCTATGAGGCCCATTAACCCCTCGGGGGGTTCTGGTAACCCCCCGGTACTCCGGTTTTATCCGAAACTTCCCCGGAACACTTCCGGTGTCCAAATATAGCCGTCCAATATATCAATCATTATGTCTCGACCATTTCGAGACTCCTCGTTATGTCCGCGATTATATCTGGGACTCCGAACCAACTTTGGTACATCAAAACTCATAAACTCATAATATAACTGTCATCGAAACCTTAAGCGTGCGGACCCTACGGGTTCAAGAACAATGTAGACATGACCGAGACATGTCTCTGGTCGATTACCAATAGCGGAACCTGGATGCTCATATTGGCTCCCACATATTCTATGAAGATCTTTATCGGTAAGACCGCATAACAACATACGTTGTTCCCTTTGTCATCGGTATGTTACTTGCCCGAGATTCAATCGTCGGTATATCAATACCTAGTTCAATCTCGTTACCGGCAAGTCTCTTTACTCATTCCGTAATACATCATCTCGCAACTAACTCATTTAGTTGCATTGCTTGCAAGGCTTAGGTGATGTGCATTACCGAGAGGGCCCAGAGATACCTCTTCGACAATCGGAGTGACAAATCCTAATCTTGAAATACGCCAACCCAACAAGTACCTTTGTGTAACACCCTCGATGCGACTATATCTCCCACGTGTCGAGGCACGACTTAGAGGCATAATCGCATTGAAGGCATATGTCGCAAGTTAGGAAATCTTCACAACATCCCATGTAATATAAATCATAAAGGGGAGATAACATAGTTGGCTTACACTCGCCACGTCAATCAAGTACATAAAGAACATTACATCAACCAAACACTCATGGCCCGACTACGGTGCCAAAATAAAAGAGAACCCAACTTGCGACACGGTCCCAATTACCCCCAACTGGGCACCACTACTGATCATCAGGAAAGGAAACATAGTACCGTTGAGAGTCCTCGTCGAACTCCCACTTGAGCTCAAGCGCGTCTCCTGGAGCAGAATCATCAGGCCCTGCATCTGGTGTAATAGTAATTTGTGAGCCACAGGGACTCAGCAATCTCGCACCCTCGCGATCAAGACTATTTAAGCTTAAAGGTATGGCAAGGTTAATTTGTGGAGCTGCAGCAAGCGACTAGCAAGTATGGTGGCTAACTTATTCGCAAAAGAGAGCGAGAAGAGGAGGCAAAGCGTGAGCGAGAAACTAGAGAACAACCTGCGCAAACATAACATCAACATCGTGTCCACTTCCCGGACTCCGCCGAGAAGAGGCCATCATGGTAACACACTCAGTTGATTCATTTTAATTAAATTAAGGTTCAAGTTATCTACAACCGGACATTAACAAATTCCCATCTGCCCATAACTGCGGGCACGGCTTTCGAAAGTTCAAATACCTGCAGGGGAGTCCCAACTTAGCCCATGACAAGCTCTCACGGTCAACGAAGGAATAGACCTCCTCCCAAGACGTTTCGATCAGACTCGGTATCTCGGTTATTCAAGACACTTCGACAGGTTAAAACAAGACCAGCAACACCGCCCGAATGTGCCGACAAATCCCGATAGGAGCTGCACATATCTCTTTCTCAGGGCACACTCAGATTGTCTAAACTTCCGGTAGTCCAGCTCAGAGTTGCCCCTGGTAGCCACCGGCGGCTGACAGTTTGGACCAACACTCAGAGGAGCACTGGCCCGGGGGGGTTTAAAATAGGATGACCCTTGAGTCTGCAGAACCCAAGGGAAAGAAAAGGCTAGGAGGCAAATGGTAAAACCAAGGTTGGGCAATTCTAGAAAAGCTTTAATCAAGGCGAACTATCAAGGGGTTCCCATTATAACCCAACCGCGTAAGGAAGCAAAATCCGGGAACATAACACCGATATGACGGAAACTAGGGCGGCAAGAGTGGAACAAAACACTAGGCGAGAGGCCGATCCTTCCACCCTTTACCAAGTATATAGATGCATTAAGATAACAAGATAATATGATGATATCCCAGCAAGTAAATAAATGTTCCAACAAGGAACGGCCTCCAATCTTCACCTGCAGCTAGCAACGCTATAAGAGGGGCTGAGCAAAGCGGTAACATAGCCAATCAACGGTTTGCTAGGACATGGTGGGTTAGAGGTTTGACATGGCAATTTGGGAGGCTTGAAAGCAAGTGGTAGACATCATAGCATTGGCATAGCAAAAGAGCGAGCAAACTAGCATAGCAAAGATAGTAGTGATTTCGAGGGTATGATCATCTTGCCTGCACAGTTGCCAGAGTTGACTGGATCCTCGAAAGCAAACTCAACGGGCTCCTCGTTAGCGAATTCGTCTCCCGGCTCTACCCAAACAAGACAAACAAGCAACAAGGACACAATCAACCACGTGCAAGGATCAAACAACATGATGCAATGATGATATGCTATGCGGGATGCAATGCGGGATGCAAAATGCAAGATATGACAGGAAAAACAAGATCCTGGTCTCAACTTGGAAAACCAAGTGTGCCATTGGAAAGATGAGATGAAATCGCTTGAAAACAATATAAAGAACGCTGGAATCGGAGTTACGGTTTGGAAATGGCAAGCGATTCAAATATGACCACGTTCTGCGATTTACAGCAAGTGGTCATCTAAATGCAATGAGATGAACATGCTACAGCACCCAAACATGACAACAAAATACATGGCAGGGATGCATACAAGATGCTTAACAAAAGTCTAGCACTGAGCTACGGCCAATTCATCCATTAACAGGTTCAAACAAACATGGCAAAATTGCATATGGGAAACAGATCTCAGACTTGGTGAAATCAACACTTGTCTGGAATTTCAGATCAGGTGGCACTCTTCGGAGCAACAAAACTATATGCTACGGGACCTGAACATGGCAAAGTAAAACATGGCATGGAGCTACTCAAAGAGCTTAACAAAAGTCCGTTAGTGACCTTGAGCCAAAAGGGATCATAAAATACAATTGCAAGCATGTGAACATAGCAAAAACATAATCGGATTTCAGACTTAGTGAAAACTGACACATGCTGAAACATAACTCAAGTAGGCATGTTTACGAGCTCGATGCACTCACTACGGTGCAAGTCATGACAAGCTAGGCATACATCCATCAACAAGGCACAAAATGCAAGCTAGACATGGCAAGAACAATAACATATCATGCACGGATCAACTACAACATCATCGGCAAATTGCAAACAAGTTGACAATCTGCCCAGATTCACAAAGTAGCAAAAGTATAGCTCGATTGACTCAAGCTAGGGTGCTCCATAATTGAAAACAAAGACATGGATGGATAGAGCACTACAGTATTAACAAAACAACCTTACTGATCATCCTCAAAGGAGGCACGGATCTCTAGGAAACAACATGAACAAATGGCATCATGAGATAAACAGCTCAAGGACTTAGTGGAAATGCTAAGTCCCTGAAATCAGAATTACTAAGTGCACCACTTTGCAAGCTTGCACAAGACACCACACACATCACAAAAATACATGGGTTGCACCTCTGGAAAGATGACAAAACCCTTAACAAAACATATGTAGAGCACCAGGGCATATCATGCACACATTAATCATGGCAAAAATGACAAAAAGCTAAATGGAGTAGCAGATGTGACAATTATCTCAAGTAGCCCTCTTCTAACAACATTTCGGGCATCAAGATGAACTCAAATGAAAATGATGCAATGGAATGAAATGATGTGCTCTCTGAGGTGAACATTTTGATGTGCTATATGCATGAATCGGAGCTACGGACGCAAAGTTATAGGGCTATGAATAGGGGCACTTGAGCTAGGGTTAGGAGAGAAAAAGTCAATCGAAAATTCCAGATCTAAGATCTGCACGCGGATCGAGGACGGCCGGCGAGGTACTGTTCACCGGCGGGGGAGAGAGCTCGCCGGAGTCCGGCCGGAGGAGGATGAAGACGGAGAGGCGGCGCCTGCCTCGGGCGGCGTGGGCGGAGGAGACGGGCGCGAGCGGCGAGGCGACGGGGCCGGCGAGGAGCTTCGGGCGGCCGGCA
>NC_041386.1:533221283-533230327 GCF_002162155.2 Triticum dicoccoides | reverse complement strand
GCGGCCGGCAGGCGGTGGTGCGCGGCAGCCCCAGTCGCCGAGCGGAAGGAGGCGGCGAGTGAGGAGGCGACACGTGGTGGCGGCGGGGTCGGCCCGGACGTGTCCGTCGGTGGGATTTTTGTCCGGCGGCGCGCGATGGTGAGATCTAGGGTTTGGGGGAGGAGGAGACCCGGGATTCGGGGGGGGTCTTTAAATAGGCATAGAGGGAGCTAGGAGAGTACAAATGAGGTGCGGTTTTCGGTCACGCGATCGTGATCGAACGCTCTAGATGATGGAGCAGGTTTAGGTGGGTTTTGGGCCAAATTGGAGGGGTGTTGGGATGCAACACACATGAGGCCTTTTCAGTCCCTTGGTTAACCATTGGAGTATCAAACGAAGTCCAAATGATACGAAACTTGACAGGCGGTCTACCGGTAGTCAACCAAGGCCGCTTGGCAAGTCTCGGTCCAATCCGGAAATGTTTAATCCCCACACATGAAAGAAAGCTAGAAATGACCACCGGAGGAGAACGAAGCGCCGAAATGCAAAACGGACAACGGGGAAAATGCTCGAATGCATGAGACGAACATGTATGCAAATGCAATGCACATGATGACAAGATATGAGATGCATGACAACGATAACAACACACGGAGACAAAGAACCCGAACCCGAGAAAATAAAATAACTTAACGCCGAAACGTCAAGAGTTGGAGTACAAATTGGGAAAGTTACATCCGGGGTGTTACAACACTCCACCACTACGAAAGGATCTCGTCCCGAGATCTAGGACTGAAAGAACGTCGGGTACTCAGAACGGAGGTGATCCTAGCGTTCCCAGGTAGCTTCACGGTCGGAATGGTGTGACCACTTGACTTTGAGAAATTTGATTGACTTGTTGCGAGTCTTGCGTTCAGTCTCTTCAATAATAGCAACCGGGTGCTCACGATAAGAGAGATCTTCTTGGAGCTCAATGTCCTCGAAGTTGACGGTGCGGTCAGGAGTCTTCAAGAACTTTCGGAGCTGAGAGACATGGAACACGTCATGAACAATTGCAAAGTTTGAAGGAAGCTCGAGTTGATAGGCGAGGTCGCCTCTCTTGCTGACAATCTTGAAAGGTCCCACGTATCTGGGGGCAAGCTTCCCTTTGATACCAAAGCGACGAGTACCTTTCATAGGAGAGACGCGGAGGTAAACATGATCTCCGATCTCGAAAGCCAAATCACGGTGCTTACTATCATAGTAGCTCTTCTAGAGGGATTGGGATGCTTTGAGGTTATCACGAATGACTTTGCACATTTCCTTTGCCTCTGTGATTAAGTCATTACCCAAAAGCTGACGTTCACCGATTTCAGACCAGTTGAGCGGGGTACGGCACTTGCTGCCGTACAGAATTACATATGGGGCCTTGCCCGAACTTGCTTGAAAACTGTTGTTGTAGGAGAATTCAACATAAGGAAGACAATCCTCCCACTTCATGCCGAAGGAGATCACACAAGCCCTGAGCATATCTTCAGGAATCTGGTTGACACGCTCGAGTTGACCACTGGTTTGAGGATGGAAAGCTGTGCTGAAGCGGATGTTGGTGCCCATGGCCTTCTGAAAAGAATCCCAAAACTTGGATGTAAAGATGCTGCCACAGTCTGAAGAGATCACTTGTGGAATATCGTGCAGAGAGACAATACGAGAGGTATAGAGTTCCGCCAATTGAGCTGCAGTGATCGACTCTTTGATAGGCAGAAAGTGAGCCACTTTAGTGAGTTTGTCGATGACAACGAATATAGCATCATTGCCACGCTTGGACTTTGGAAACCCAGTCACGAAGTCCATTTCAATGTGGTCAAACTTCCATTCTGGAATGGCAAGAGGTTGGAGGAGACCAGCTGGCCTTTGGTGTTCTGCCTTCACTCTTCTGCAGACATCACATTCATTCAAGAATTGAGCAATCTCGCGCTTCATTCGAGTCCACCAATAAGCTTGCTTAAGGTCCTGATACATCTTCATGCTCCCAGGGTGGATGGAGAGAAGAGAATTGTGAGCCTCGTTCATGATCACTTTACGGAGGTTACCTTTGGGTACAACAATACGATCCTCGAAGAAGAGAGTGTCCTTGTCATCAAGGCGGTAGCACTTGTACTTGGATTGACTCTTGGCAATCCCAATCTTCACCTTTTTCACCATAGCATCAAGAACCTGGGCTTGGCGAATCTGATCTTCCAAGGTAGGAGAGACTAGAAGGTTGGCGAGGAAACCTTGAGGAACCACTTGCAGATTAAGTTTGCGGAAAGCTTCACAAAGCTTGGGTTGATAAGGCTTGAGAATCAGACTGTTGCAGTAAGCTTTCCTGCTCAATGCATCAGCAATCACATTGGCCTTTCCTGGAGTATACTCGATACTCGGATTATACTCTTGAATCATTTCGACCCATCGGGTTTTCCTGAGGTTGAGATTAGGCTGAGTGAAGATGTACTTGAGACTCTTGTGATCAGTGAAAATGTCCACTTTTCTTCCCAATAGAAGATGTCTCCAAGTCAAAAGAGCATGCACAACTGCCGCCAACTCGAGATCATGAGTGGGGTAGTTCTTCTCATTAGGCTTCAACTGGCGAGAGGTATAAGCAACAACTTTATTCTCTTGCATCAATACTGCGCCAAGACCTTGGAGAGAGGCATCACAAAAGACCTCATACGGCTTGGATTCATCAGGCGGAGTCAGAACTGGAGCAGTGATCAATTTGTCTTTCAAAGTGTTGAAAGCAATGTCACACTCCGGAGACCAAACGTACTTGACGTGCTTCTGGAGAAGATTTGACAGAGGCTTCGCGATCTTAGAAAAGTTTTCAATGAATCTTCGACAATAACTTGCGAGACTGAGGAAGCTACGGAGTTGCTTCATGTTCTGAGGAGGTTCCCAATTCACAATTGCAGACACCTTCTCAGGATTCACGGCAATACCTTTGGCAGAGATGATATGACCAAGATAAAGAACCTCATCGAGCCAAAATTCACACTTGGAGAACTTGGCGTAGAACTGATGTTCCATGAGCTTATCGAGAACCAAACGCAAGTGCTTGGCATCATCTTCCTTGTTCTTGGAGAAAACCAGAATGTCGTCCAGATAGACCAAAACAAAGTCATTGGTGTAGGCGTTGAAGATGAAGTTCATCATGCGAGAGAACGTCGGAGGAGCGTTGACGAGGCCAAAAGACATGACAATGTATTCATATGAACCGAAGCTTGTCCTGAAAGCCGTCTTGGGAATATCTTGCTCATGGATTCAAATCTGATGATAACCCATACGGAGATCAAGCTTCGAGAATACTTGGGCACCTTTGAGTTGTTCGAGCAGCTCATTGATGTTGGGAAGTGGGTATTTGTTCTTGATGGTCTTTTTGTTCACTGGACGGTAATCAACACAAAGTCGGTCCGTTCCATCCTTCTTCTTCACAAAAAGAACACCACAACCCCACAGAGAAGAACTAGGCCGGATGAGACCCATTTTTTCTTGAATATCGAGTTGCTTCTTCAGCTCCTTCAACTCTTCAGGTCCGAGCTTGTAAGGACGTTTGCACACAGGTTCCGTGCCAGGCTCAAGATCAATAACGAATTCAACTGGCCGGTGTGGAGGCATTCCTGGAAGCTCTTCTGGAAAGACGTCTTGATATTCGCAAACGACTGGAATTTGAGATATAGCATCCAGTTCACCCTTCTCATTGAGAGAAAACAGACGGATGGTATTATCCCGAGCGGCAAAGACAATTACATCCTTAGACGAATGAGTCAATTGAATCTGCCTGGCAGTACAATCAAGATGTGCCTTGTGCTTAGAAAGCCAATCCATTCCGAGAATAAGATCAATATCCGAGTTACCAAGGATCATTGGAGAAGCCAGAAACTTGAAATCACCCATCGAGATAGAAATATCCGGAACCTCGTAGTTAGCGAGCAAACATTTACCCGGAGAGACAACTGCTAATGGCTTATGCATAACTTGAGAAAACCACCCATGCTTAGATGCAAAAGGTCTAGAGATAAAGCAATGCGATGCACCAGTGTCAAAAAGAACTTTTGCAGGAACATCGTTAACAGGAAGGTTACCCATGATGACATCTGATGAATCCTCTGCCTGAGATGCATTCACCATATTGACCTTGGCGTACTTGGGGTTATGCTTGACCACAGCTGTACTTGCCGATCTGACAGGAGGAGGAGGAGGAAGACGCCTCTGGTTGAAACACTTGTTGGCATAGTGACCCTTCTGTTGGCACTTGTTGCATGTGACCTCTGAAAGCGGACGGTGATACGAAGCACTCGATCTTGGAGCTTGATACGAAGTCTTGTTCTGAAAGCCAGGGTTGGGTGGGTGGGAAGATCCACTGCCACCTTTGCTCTTCTGCCGATACGGCTGACGGAATGGAGGAGGAGGAAGCCAATACTTCTGCTGCTTGGCCACTTGAGTAGAGGAAGAAGAAGTAACATCTTTGACTCGCTTCTTGGAAGCATCACACCTCAATTGAGCAGCCTCTTGCTTTAATGCCATGTTGTAGAACTCATCATATCTCAAGGGCTCAAAGAGAACAAGAGCGAGTTGGATTTCTTCTCTGAGACCACCCCTGAACTGGTATATCATGCTCTTCTCATTAGGGACGTCCTGCTTGGCAAAGCGGGCGAGCTTCTGGAACAACTTGTTGTAGTCATAGACAGACAAAGAGCCTTGCTTTAGGTTGCGGAATTCCTCACGCTTGCTTTCAATCACGCTCTGAGGAATATGATGAGCTCGGAAATCTCGACGGAAATCATCCCAAGTGATAACACGTCCACCTCTGGAGTCCTTGTACTGCTGGAACCATTCTGCAGCTTGATCTTTGAGTTGGAAGGAAGCGAACTTGACAAAGTCCTTAGGCCTGACGTTACTGCACTCGAAATGCTTGCACAGATCCACTAGCCAATTGTCAGCATCGGTTGCCTCAACACAATTGCTGAAAGTCTTTCGCCCGTTAGCAAGGAACTGGTTGAGTGAAGCAAAGTGATTCTGATTGTTGCCTTGGTTCCCTTGGTTGCCTTGATTGCGCTCTTGGAGAATTTGCATGATCAACTGTGTGTTTGCATTGGTTGCGGCCATCACAGCTTGCCATGCCTCCGGAGGAGGTGGAGGTGGTGGCGGATTAGGATTCGGAGTCGTGCGTGTTGGAGGAGCCATCCTGAAGAGGTTGACCACCATTAGCACATTGATAGATAAATATTGAAGTTGAATCCAATGGAATGAAAATTGCAACATATAGTCTTCACATCCGAACAAAATGAACGAATGCATTCCTCTTGAAATGGTCACATATCCATAAATTGAGAAGCCACGTAGAATTAAGGTAGAGAAATAAATCAACAAGGTACGGATCAAGAACGAATAATCGGTAAGAAATCCCAATCTCAAACCAATATTCGTGGAAGAAGAACTAGAGCTACTAGAGTTTCCACCTATGAAACTCCCGAACCTTTCCGGTTATGCAATCAGGTGTTGGGGATACAGGGGAAGCATAATATCTCACCCAAACTATCAAATCCTACATCCAGCTGTATCCATCCTTCAACACATAACCAAGAAACCTTCGGAAACCATCTACCTCAACCTTCGAAAAGCATCCGTTAGGCAAGTTATGGTGATACTCCCGAACTCCCGCCCCAGTACTAGGTGGCGTCGAGGTTATCTCACCAACGAACTGCATAAAAGAGATTTTCGATGTCGGCGTACTTGTCAGGACCCCGACTCGATGTCACATCGATCTAGCTGGTAACACCTCATATCACTTTGCGGCCTCACGCACGGTATCCCCACGGGTGTCGTCCTACCTTTTCCCGGGACCGTTTGCGCCTTTTGGCTCACGTATATGATAGTGTCGCTAGCATCCATATGATAAAGAGCCCGGGCTGACATGACTAGTCGTAAACCCAAAGTGGCACAGACTTACAGGGACAGGCATCCATGACCCAGCTTCGAACGTGTCGGTCATCAGCAAGTGGGTCCGGGCTGTAGCACTGGGCTAGCAGGACTCCGGTAAACCGGGCTGTAGCGGGCTAACAGGACTCCGGTACTCAAAGCGTGACATTTCCCCGAAGGGACAGGCACAGGAACGAAGAAGGACACATGCCGGCCAGCCTAAGTGTTCCAGAGCAGTAGCAAGCTACCATGGCTCAGCGGTAACACTAGGAGACATTTCCCGGTAAGAGAGGCTACCAAAGATAAACAACTAGATAGTCAGATCCCACACATACCAAGCATTTCAATCATACACACAATATGCTCGATATGTGCAAATACAACGAAGCATCACAACATGACTCTATGACACAAGTACTTTATTTAAGGCTCAGTGAGCCATACATAACATACACAAAGGTACGGGTCTCACGACCCCACATACAAGTCATACAGTCATACAAACCAGCAGCGGAAGTAACTTGTCTGAGTACAGACAACTAGTAAAATAAAAGAGGCTTGGAAAGCCTAGCTATACTACGTGGTCCTTCACAAGCTCAGGGTCACCACCTGGGTCTTTAGCCTATTCGTTGATGTCAACGTCTACAAAGAACCCATCAGAAGGGGTTGCAGCGTCTTCTGTAAAAATGTAGATTATAGCAACATGAGTACAAAGGTACTCAGCAAGACTTACATCAGATCCTACATACATGCATAGTATCAAGAAGGGTTGGTGGAGTTATTGCAGCAAGCCAGCTTTGACTCTTGGCTAGGCTATCCTACGATACTCCAACTTGAAATGGTTTTGCGCACACGAGTCCACTACTCACCAATTCAATACACTACCGAGGATCCATCTCCGTCTTCCTACAGAAGAGCCATCCTCGGCACTCACACTTGTCTTGAGGCTTTTAGTAGTTTCCATTTACTTGTCTATGAACTGTATAGGCAACCAAGTAGTCCTTTACCGCGGACGCGGCTATTCGAATAGATTATGATAACCCTGCAGGGGTGTACTTCTTCATACATGTTTCCACCACTTAGCGTCTGCACACGACATGTGCTCGGCAGACTTCAAGCGAAAGCCGACGTGGGTGTAGACCACGACCTACCTAAACACTTAAGCCTCTAGTCCAGGTTTATCGCCTATTCAGGTTCCATCCGCAGGGAGTCCGGCCGAGGTTTCCCATACGGCCCCGAACGATGTGAACAGGGTTCCCGAGATACCTAACGGGTATTCGGTACACCCGGCCACGTACCTACCGCATCACAGCCCACCCCTACGGTCAGCGCTGTCCACGGCCTCCAGTAGGCTACAAACACCAGAAACTACTTGCAACTCCTGGACAGAGAGCTAGGGTGAATAAGAAGTCGAGCGGGGTCATATTTCAGGGCCCAATGCATGGTAGTAGCTGTATCTTAAATCACGCATACAGATCTCAGTGCTTAAGGTCGGCTTCAATGAAACAACCCACCATGTACTCCTACATGGCCTCTCATCGATACCTTTACCAAATTGTATTCACCACACCACTCTCATTACCGACATGATCATTTCACTCCAGCCCATCACCCAGATGAACCAGACCTGACACGACTCTAAGCGTAGCAGGCATAGCAAGGTAGGAACAACACATACATATGGCTCAATCAACTCCTACACATGCTAGTGAGTTTCATCTAGTTACTGTGGCAATGACAGGTCATGCAGAGGAAATGGGTTCAACTACCGTAGCACACAGCAGTTTGAATCGCGTTGTCTTAATGCAGTAAAAGAGAGCAGGAGCGAGAACATGGGATTGTATCGATATGATCAAATGGTTGGTTGCTTGCCTGATGGTTCGATGCACTGATATGGTTCTTCATTAGGGTAATCACGGTACTCCTCGGGGACAGAACCTGTCGCAAAGGACATCGATACACAAGCATCACCAAACAATGTGCAACAATATGATGCATGCATGAAACATGGCAATATGAGTGTGTTGGGCTAATGCAACTAGAACCAGAAGGGTTTGAACAAATTTGAATCAAAGATTCAAATTTCAAATTCAAACATGGCCTTTTAAAAGTGCTTTTCCTTGTTCTGCTTAAAACATCAATTTAACTTGTTTGATCATGCATGAAAATAGTACAGATGGGTAGATTGGATTTTTCTGATCATTTTTCATATATAATTTGTCCAATTTGGAGTTACAGAATAAAAGTTATGAATTTTTGAAGTTTAAATAATATTCTGGAATTTCCTGATTTAAATTAAATCCAGAAATATAATTATTGCGCCAGCATGACGTCAGCATGACGTCAGTGGTCAACTGCGGCTGGCTGAGGTCAAACCTGACGTGTGGGGCCCACACGTCAGTGACAGGGGGGGTTAAACAGGATTAAATTAATCCTAATTAGGGATTAGTGGCGCTGGGGCCCACTGTCAGTGTCAGGGGGGGTTGACTAACAGTAGTTTAGCGCTAATCTAACCACCTGGCCGACAGGGCCCACGCGTCAGTGACCCTGGGAGGTCAAACCCCAGGTCGGACAAGTCAAACCCCACCGGCGACTTGACGCCGGCGAGGTCCGAGACGGCGGCGAAAGTGCTTTTTGCCATTCCGGCAACCAAATGGACGGCGGAAGGCATCTACGTGTTGCTGAGGTTGAGCCGCGTCTATTGGTGGTGGTGGTTGGGCTCGGGGTGGCCGGAGTTGACGGCGGCGAGCTCGGCTGCGGCGGCCGGAGTTCGGGTGCGGTCGGAATCGACGTTGCAGGGCGTTAGAAGAGGTGTTGGTGCGTGCTACGTGCTCCTGGTGAGGTGTGGAGCACGATGGTGTGCTCGGTTGGGCGCTACGGCGACCGTGGCCACGACGGCGGCATCGCCGGCGGCGTGGAGCTCTCGGCCAAGGTGGGGCTAGGGCCTAGAGGTCGAAAGGGACCAGGGGAGAAGGGGGAAACGATCCGGGGGCTCACCGCGGTTGCAGTGGGCGTCGAAGCGGGCTCGGGGACGCGCCGGAGACGACGAATTCGACGGCGACGATGATCGGAGCCCGAAGAGGGGAACGGCGACGTGGCGGCGATGCAGGGCTTCCGGGGAGCTGTGGAGC
>NC_041386.1:533122594-533221237 GCF_002162155.2 Triticum dicoccoides | reverse complement strand
TCGACGGCGACGATGATCGGAGCCCGAAGAGGGGAACGGCGACGTGGCAGCGATGCAGGGCTTCCGGGGAGCTGTGGAGCGGTGGGGAGGAAGAGGGGGTCGTGGCGGAGCTTCTGAGCTAGTCGGGGGAGCGAGGGGTGGCCGGAGACAACTGCTGTGGCGAACGGCAGCGAGTGTGGTGTTCGGCCGTGTGAGAGAGAGAGCGAGGGAGAGGAGAGGAGAGCCGGGGGAGAGTGAGAGAGAGCAGGGGGAGATCGGGACGGCCTGCGGGAGTCGTCCACGCGGCCAGGAGCGCGTCGGCAAGCAGGAGGTGGCCGCGCGGCCGTGCGCGCGCGAGCACGCAGCAGCTTCGGGGCGAGGGGAGGAAGACGACGGAGGGCTGCAGTGGTGGGCTGGGCCGGCTGCTGGCTGGGCCGGCCAGCTGGCTGGGCCGCACAGTGGAGGAGCCCAGGTAAGCTCCTCCTGTTATATATTTTTCTGTTTTTGTTTTATTTAATATATCTGCAACTATGTTGAATTTAATAAAATACCTAGGCAACTTCAAAATTCACCAAACTATTCCTGGCCCATAGTTGGATTATTTCCAACATGAAACATTTTAGTTTGGAGATATTTGAGCATTTAAATATTTTATATTGTTTTAAATGCCCAAATTCAAATATTTATGATTTAATTCAAAACCCTAGGATGGCCTAGGAAAATGTGCACCATTTTTGGCAGAGGTTCTGAACCAAGGCAAAAATGATGGGCATTTTAGAAGGGCATTTCAGGTTCATTGAAAAATTATTTTAGTAACCCTAGTTGGTTTCAGAGGGGACTGGGGGTTCTGTCATCCCCATTTCAAGTTTCTGATGAAAGAGTAAACATGATGCAACACTCTAATGCATGACTAGCTAGGTTGTGACAGTACTAAACTCAGGTATTCCAGAATTGCAACGATAAAATTATGATGACAACACCTCAGAGCTCAACCCCCGGGGACACTTCCACTAAACCCCTGACAGGAGGCAGCAAGACAATGTTCTCATCATAAAACCATCGAAATGATTCCAAGATACCCGCGTGATCCTAAAAAAATTAGTGAAATTTGAGAAGAGAAGAGTCAAAACTCTACGTCAGGATGCCTTACCAGAGCGATGAGGAGACTGGGAAGTAAAAAGAATTCCTAAACTCTCCGATATATAATTCCTAAATGACTCAAAACATTTTTCTAGACACAACTCGGCCGCTAAAAAACGATCAAGCAATGGGGCTCCTAAGGTCGGGGAAGGCTCTCATACCAACTTGTAACACCCTCGATGCAACTATATCTCCCACGTGTCGAGGCATGACTTAGAGGCATAATCGCATTGAAGGCATATGTCGCAAGTTAGGCAATCTTCACAACATCCCATGTAATACAAATCATAAAGGGGATATAACATAGTTGGCTTACACTCGCCATGTCAATCAAGTACATAAATAACATTACATCAACCAAACACTCATGGCCCGACTACGGCGCCAAAATAAAAGAGAACCCAACATGCGACACGGTCCCAATCACCCCCAACTGGGCACCACTACTGATCATCAGGAAAGGAAACATAGTAACGTTGAGAGTCCTCGTCAAACTGCCACTTGAGCTCAAGCGCGTCTCCTGGAGCGGAATCATCAGGGCCTGCATCTGGTGTAATAGTAATCTGTGAGCCACAGGGACTCAGCAATCTCGCACCCTCGCGATCAAGACTATTTAAGCTTAAAGGAATGGCAAGGTTAATATGTGGAGCTGCAGCAAGCGACTAGCAAGTATGGTGGCTAACTTATTCGCATAAGAGAGCGAGAAGAGGAGGCAAAGCGCGAGCGAGAAACTAGAGAACAACCTGCGAAAACATAACTCCAACACCGTGTCCACTTCCCGGACTCCGCCGAGAAGAGGCCATCACGGTAACACACTCAGTTGATTCATTTTAATTAAATTAAGGTTCAAGTTATCTACAACCGGACATTAACAAATTCCCATCTACCCATTACCGCGGGCACGACTTTCGAAAGTTCAAATCCCTGCAGGGGAGTCCCAACTTAGCCCATGACAAGCTCTCACGGTCAACGAAGGAATAGACCTCCTCCCAAGACGTTCCGATCAGACTGGGTATCTCGGTTATTCAAGACACTTCGACAGGTTAAAACAAGACCAGCAACACTGCCCGAATGTGCCAACAAATCCCGATAGGAGTTGCACATATCTCTTTCTCAGGGCACACTCAGATTGTCTAAACTTCCGGTAGGCCAGCCCAGAGTTGCCCCTGGTAGCCACCAGCGGCTGACAGTTTGGACCAACACTTAGAGGAGCACTGGCCCGGGGGGTTTAAAATAAGATGACCCTTGAGTCTGCAGAACCCAAGGGAAAGAAAAGGCTAGGAGGCAAATGGTAAAACCAAGGTTGGGCATTGCTGGAAAAGCTTTAATCAAGGCGAACTATCAAGGGGTTCCCATTATAACCCAACCGCGTAAGGAACGCAAAATCCGGGAACATAACACCGATATGACGGAAACTAGGGCGGCAAGAGTGGAACAAAACACTAGGCGAGAGGCCGAGCCTTCCACCTTTTACCAAGTATATAGATGCATTAAGATAACAAGATAATATGATGATATCCCAACAAGTAAATAAATGTTCTAACAAGGAACGGCCTCCAATCTTCACCTGCAGCTAGCAACGCTATAAGAGGGGCTGAGCAAAGCGGTAACATAGCCAATCAACGGTTTGCTAGGACATGGTGGGTTAGAGGTTTGACATGGCAATTTGGGAGGCTTGAAAGCAAGTGGTAGACATCGTAGCATTGGCATAGCAAAAGAGCGAGCAAACTAGCATAGCAAAGATAGTAGTGATTTCGAGGGTATGATCATCTTTCCTGCACAGTTGTCAGAGTTGACTGGATCCTCGAAAGCAAACTCAATGAGATCCTCGTTAGCGAACTCATCTCCCTGCTCTACCCAAACAATAAAAACAAGCAACAAGGACACAATCAACCACGTGCAAGGATCAAACAACATGATGCAATGATGATATGCTATGCGGGATGTGATGCGGGATGCAAAATGCAAGATATGACAGGAAAAACAAGATCCTGGTCTCAACTTGGAAAATCAAGTGTGCCACTAGAAAGATGAGATGAAATCGCTTGAAAGCGATATAAAGAACGCCGGAATCGGAGTTGCGGTTTGGAAATGGCAAGCGATTCAAATATGACCACGTTCTGCGATTTACAGCAAGTGGCCATCTAAATGCAATGAGATGAATATGCTACAGCACCCAAACATGACAACAAAATACTTGGCAGGGATGAATACAAGATGCTTAACAAAAGTCTAGCACTAAGCTACGGCCAATTCATCCATTAACAGGTTCAAACAAATATGGCAAAATTGCATATGGCAAACATATCTCAGACTTTGTGAAATCAACACTTTTCTGGAATTTCAGATCAAGTAGCACTCTTCGGAGTAACAAAACTATATGCTACAGGACCTGAACATGGCAAAGTAAAACATGGCATGGAGCTACTCAAAGAGCTTAACAAAAGTCCCTTAGTGACCTTGAGCCAAAAGGGATCAGAAAATACAATTGCAAGCATGTGAACATAGCAAAAACATAATCGGATTTCAGACTTAGTGAAAACTGACACATGCTGAAACATAACTCAAGTAGGCATGTTTACAAGCTCGATGCACTCACTACGGTGCAAGTCATGACAATCTAGGCATACATCCATCAAGAAGGCACAAAATGCAAGCTAGACATGGCAAGAACAATAACATATTATGCACGGATCAACAACAACATCATCGGCAAAATTGCAAACAAGTTGACAATCTGCCCAGATTCACAAAGTAGCAAAAGTATAGCTCGATTGACTCAAGCTAGGGTGCTCCATAATTGCAAACAAAGACATGGATGGATAGAGCACTACACTATTAACAAAACAACCTTACTGATCATCCTCAAAAGAGGCACGGATCTCTAGGAAACAACATGAACAAATGGCATCATGAGATAAACAGCTCAAGGACTTAGTGGAAATGATAAGTCCCTGAAATCAGAATTACTAAGTGCACCACTTTGCTAGCTTGCACAAGACACCACACACATCACAAAAATACATGGGTTGCACCTCTGGAAAGATGAAAAAACCCTTAACAAAACATATGTAGAGCACCAGGGCATATCATGCACACATTAATCATGGCAAAAATGACAAAAAGCTAAATGGAGTAGCAGATCTGACAATTATCTCAAGTAGCCCTCTTCTAACAGCATTTCGGGCATCAAGATAAACCCAAATGAAAATGATGCAATGGAATGAAATGATGTACTCTCTGAGTTGAACATTTTGATATGCTATATGCATGAATCGGAGCTACGGATGCAAAGTTACGAGGCTATGAACAGGGGCACTTGAGCTACGGTTAGGAGAGAAAAAGTCAACCGAAAATTCCAGATCTGAGATCTGCACGCGGATCGAGGACGGCCGGCGAGGTACTGTTAACCGGCAGGGGAAAGAGCTCGCCAGAGTCCGGCTGGAGGAGGATGAAGACGGAGAGGTGGCGCCGGCCTCGGGCGGCGTGGGCGGAGGGGACGGGCGCGGGCCCGGGCGGCGAGGCGGCGGGGCCAGCGAGGAGCTTCGGGCGGCCGGCGGGCGGTGGTGCGCGGCGGCCTCGGTCGCCGGGCGGAAGGAGGCGGCGAGTGAGGAGGCGACACGTGGCGGCGGCGGGGTCGGCCCGGACGTGTCCGTTGCTGGGATTTTTGTCCGGCGGCGCGCGATGGTGAGATCTAGGGTTTGGGGGAGGAGGAGACCCGGGATTCGAGGGGGTCTTTAAATAGGCATAGAGGGAGCTAGGAGAGTCCAAATGAGGTGCGGTTTTCGGACCCGCGATCGTGATCGAATGCTCTAGATGATGGAGAAGGTTTAGGTGGGTTTTGGGCCAAATTGGAGGGGTGTTGGGCTGCAACACACACGAGGCCTTTTCGGTCCCTCGGTTAACCGTTGGAGTATCAAACGAAGTCCAAATGATACGAAACTTGACAGGCGGTCTACCGGTAGTCAACCAAGGCCGCTTGGCAAGTCTCGGTCCAATCCGGAAATGTTTAATCCCCACACATGAAAGAAAGCTAGAAATGACCACCGGAGGAGAACGAAGCGCCGGAATGCAAAACGGACAACGGGGAAAATGCTCGAATGCATGAGACGAACACGTATGCAAATGCAATGCACATGATGACAAGATATGAGATGCAAGACAACGATAATAACACACGGAGACAAAGAACCCGAACCCGAGAAAATAAAATAACTTAACACCGAAACGGCAAGAGTTGGAGTACAAATTGGGAAAGTTACATCCGGGGTGTTACACTTTGGAGACACATGTAGAGCTCCTTTATAATCACCCAGTTACGTTGTGACGTTTGGTAGCACACAAAGTGTTCCTCCGGTAAATGGGAGTTGCATAATCTCATAGTCATAGGAACATGTATAAGTCATGAAGAAAGCAATAGCAACATACTAAACGATCGAGTGCTAAGCTAACGGAATGGGTCAAGTCAATCACATCATTATCCTAATGATGTGATCCCATTAATCAAATAACAACTCTTTGTCTATGGTTAGGAAACATAACCATCTTTGATTAACGAGCTAGTCAATTAGAGGCATACTAGTGACACTTTGTTTGTCTATGTATTCACACATGTATTATGTTTCCGGTTAATACAATTCTAGCATGAATAATAAACATTTATCATGAAATAAGGAAATAAATAATAACTTTATTATTGCCTCTAGGGCATATTTCCTTCATCCAAAACACGCCTGAATATCATGAAACTTGGCATGGTGTCATGGCATGGCACCAACATGCTACGGTAATTTATTTGGCCGAATTGGAACAAGCTTTGGTGTAGGCTTCTTGCAAACCGGAGCTAATTCCCTCAAAAAGGCTCGTGGTTCCGAGAGGGAATGTGTCACCTCCATGTGCGAAACGACATACGTACATTGCCTTCTCCCGCCTTAATTTTTTTACACAGCTAGGATAGACAAAATAGAAGTACCATGCTAAATTTTGGAATTATTCTGGGCTCGCTTCGCCTTTTTATACATTAATTGAGTTTCTGGGCATTTAATGTGCATAATTCAAATTTGAACTGCAAGGACAGGCTCCAGTGCACCAAAGTTGTTTGAAAAATCATATGTGTGTCCTTGGGTGAATTTCTAGGTCCCATGCAATAGATGGGAGTGAAATTGAAACATCTGGGCGTCATGGCTCGACCGAAAAGATTGAGAAACTTGGTTTTTTAATTCCTATAATTCCAAAACACGCCTGAAAATCATGAAACTTTGTGTGCTCTCATGACATGGCACCAACATGGTACGGCAATTTTTTTGGCCGAATTGGGACTAGCTTTGGTGTATGCTTCTTGCAAACCGGAGCTTCCCTCAAGAAGGCTCCTAGTTTCGAGAGGGAACGTGTCACCTCCGTGTGCGAAACGACATATGCACACTGCCTTCTCCTGCCTTAATTTTTTTATACAGCCAGATTAGACCAAATAGAAGTACCGTGCTAAATTTTGGAATTATTCCGGGCTCGTTTCGTGTTTTTTATACATTAATTGAGTTTCTGGGCATTTAATGTGCATAATTCAAATTTGAGCTACAAGCACAGGCTCCAGTGCATGAAAGTTGTTTGAAAAATCACATGTGTGTCCTTGGGTGAATTTCTAGTTCCCATGCAAGAGATGGGAGTGAAATTCAAACATCTGGGCGTCGTGGCTCGGCTGGAAAGATTGAGAACCTTGGTTTTTAATTCCTGTAATTCCAAAACATGCAAGAAAATCATGAAACTTGGCATGGTCTCATGACATGGCACCAACATACTGCGGTAATTTTTTTGGCCGAATTGGGACAACGTTTGGTGTAGGCTTCTTGCAAACCGGAGCTTCCCTCAAGAAGGCTCGTGGATCCGAGAGGGAACCAGTCACCTCCGTGTGCGAAACGACATACGTACACTACCTTCTCCCGCCTTAATTTTTTTACACGGCCAGATTAGACCAAATAGAAGTACCGAGCTAATTTTTGGAATTATTCCGGGCACGTTTTGCCTTTTTTATTCATTAATTGAGTTTCTCGGCATTTAATGTGCATAATTCAAATTTGAACTGCAAGCATAGGCTCCAGTGCACCAAAGTTGTTTGAAAAATCATATGTGTGTCCTTGGGTGAATTTCTAGGTCCCATGCAAGAGATGGGAGTGAAATACAAACATCTGGGCGTCGTGGCTCGGCCGGAACGATTGAGAAACTTGGTTTTTTAATTCCTCTAATTCCAAAACACGCCTGAAAATCACGAAACTTGGCATGGTGTCATGACATGGCACCAACATGTTGCGGTAATTTTTTTGGATGAATTGGGACTAGCTTTGGTGTAAGCTTCTTGTAAACCGGAGCTTCCCTCAATAAGGCTCGTGGTTCTGAGAGGGAACGTGTCACCTCCGTGTGCGAAACGACATACGTACACTGCCTTCTCCCACCTTAATTTTTTTACACGGCCAGATTAGACCAAATAGAAGTACTGAGCTAAATTTTGGAATTATTCCGGGCTCGTTTCGCCTTTTGTATACATTAATTGAGTTTCTGGGCATTTAATGTGCATAATTCAAATTTGAACTACAAGGACAGGCTCCAGTGCATGAAAGTTGTTTGAAAAATCACATGTGTGTCCTTGGGTGAATTTCTAGGTCCCGCGCAAGAGATGGGAGTGAAATTCAAACATCTGAGCGTCGTGGCTAGGCTGGAAAGATTGAGAACCTTGGTTTTTATTTCCTGTAATTCCAAAACATGCATGAAAATCATGAAACTTGGCATGGTGTCATGACATGGCACCAACATGTTGTGGTAATTTTTTGGCCGAATTGGGACAAGATTTGGTGTAGGCTTCTTGCAAACCGGAGCTTCCCTCAAGAAGGCTTCTGGATCCGAGAGGGCACCTGTCACCTCCGTGTGCGAAACAACATACGTACACTACCTTCTACCGCCTTAATTTTTTTTCACGGCCAGATTAGACCAAATAGAAGTACCGAACTAAATTTTGGAATTATTCCGGGCTCGTTTTGCCTTTTTTATTCATTAATTGAGTTTCTGGGCATTTAATGTGCATAATTCAAATTTGAACTGCAAGCATAGGCTCCAGTGCACCAAAGCTGTTTGAAAAATCATATGTGTGTCCTTGGGTGAATTTCTAGGTCCCATGCAAGAGATGGGAGTGAAATTCAAACATCTGGACGTCGTGGCTCGGCCGGAACGATTGAGAAACTTGGTTTTTTAATTCTTGTAATTCCAAAACACGCCTGAAAATCATGAAACTTGGCATGGTGTCATGACATGGCACCAACATGTTGCGGTAATTTTTTGGCCGAATTGGGACTAGCTTTGGTGTAAGCTTCTTGCAAACCGGAGCTTCCCTCAAGAAGGCTCGTGGTTCCGAGAGGGAACATGTCACCTCCGTGTGCGAAATGACATACGTACACTGCCTTCTCCTGCCTTAATTTTTTTTACACGGCCAGATTAGACCAAATAGAAGTACCGAGCTAAATTTTGGAATTATTCTGGGCTTGCTTCGCCTTTTTTATACATTAATTGAGTTTTTGGGCATATATGTGCATAATTCAAATTTGAACTACAAGCACAGGCTCCAATGCATGAAAGTTGTTTGAAAAATCACATGTGTGTCCTTGGGTGAATTTCTAGGTCCCATGCAAGAGATGGGAGTGAAATTCAAACATCTGGGTGTCGTGGCTAGGCTGGAAAGATTGAGAACCTTGGTTTTTAATTCCTGTAATTCCAAAACATGCATGAAAATCATTAAACTTGGCATGGTCTCATGACATGGCACCAACATGCTGCGGTAATTTTTTGGCCGAATTGGGACAAGCTTTGGTGTAGGCTTCTTGCAAACCGGAGCTTCCCTCAAGAAGGCTCGTGGATCCAAGAGGGAACCTGTCACCTCCGTGTGCGAAAACAACATACATACACTGCCTTCTCCCGCCTTAATTTTTTTACACGGCCAGATTAGACCAAATAGAAGTACCGAGCTAAATTTTGGAATTATTCTGGGCTCGTTTTGCCTTTTTTATTCATTAATTGAGTTTCTGGGCATTTAATGTGCATAATTCAAATTTGAACTACAAGCATAGGCTCCAGTGCACCAAATTTGTTTGAAAAATCATATGTGTGTCCTTGGGTGAATTTCTAGGTCCCATGCAAGAGATGGGAGTGAAATTCAAACATCTGGGCATCGTGGCTCGGCCGGAAAGATTGAGAAACTTGGTTTTTTAATTCCTATAATTCCAAAAGACGCCTGAAAATCATGAAACTTGGCATGGTGTCATGACATGGCACCAACATGTTGCGGTAATTTTTTTGGTCGAATTGGGACTAGCTTTGGTGTAAGCTTCTTGCAAACCGGAGCTTCCCTCAAGAAGGCTCGTGGTTCCGAGAGGGAACGTGTCACCTCCGTGTGCGAAACGACATACGTACACTGCCTTCTCCCACCTTGATTTTTTACACTGCCAGATTATACCAAATAGAAGTACCGTGCTAAAATTTGGAATTATTATGGGCTCGTTTCACCTTTTTTATACATCAATTGAGTTTCTGGGCATTTAATGTGCATAACTCAAATTTGAACAACAAGCACAGGCTCCAGTGCACCAAAGTTGTTTGAAAAATCACATGTGTGTCCTTGGGTGAATTTCTAGGTCCCATGCAAGAGATGGGAGTGAAATTCAAACATCTGGGTGTCGTGGCTCGACCGGAAAGATTGAGAAACTTGGTTTTTTAATTCCTGTAATATCAAAACACGTCTAAAAATCATGAAACTTGGCATGGTGTCATGACATGGCACCAACATGCTGCGATAATTTTTTTGGCCGAATTGGGACAAGCTTTGGTGTAAGCTTCTTGCAAACCGGAGCTTCCCTCAAGAATGCTTGTGGTTCCAAGAGGGAACGTGTCACCTCTGTGTGTGAAACGACATGCGTACCCTACCTTCTCCCGCCTTAATTTTTTACACAGCCAGCTTAGATCAAATAGAAGTACCGTGCTAAATTTTGGAATTATTTCAGGTTCGTTTGGCCTTTTTATACATTAATTGAGTTTCTGGGCATTTAATGTGCATAATTCAAATTTGAACTACAAGCACATGCTCTAGTGCACCAAATTGTTTTAAAAATCACACGTGTGTCCTTGGGTGAGTTTCTAGGTCCCATGCAAGAGATGGGAGTGAAATTCAAACAACTGGGTGTCGTGGCTCAGCCGGAAAGATTGAGAAACTTGGTTTTTTAACTCCAGTAATTCCAAAACGCGCCTGAAAATCATGAAACTTGGCATGGTCACATGACATGGCACCAACATGTTGTGGTAATTTTTCTGTCCGATTTGCGAAGGAGCACACATTAACAATCAACAATGTCATTTTGGAACAACTGATGTCATGTTACAAACCGAAAACACAAGTATTATTGAAACCGTGGGCGTTCGACTTACCAATTACGTGAGGCCACACGTCCCCTTTTTTTGTTGGCTAGGAGGTGCCGTGCGGGGTAGCTATTTGAGTATGGGAGGCGTGTGCTCATCGGGAGGAGAGCCCTTTTGACCGCTACCCGCCGCACAGCTCCCTCCCAACGTCTCCATTAATGCCGGCCGAGCACCTGTTCTACGACATGGCTATATGTCTCAGTGGACTGAGATTTAAGAGAGAAAAATGAAAAACTGAAAAGAAAGTTTTGCACGGATCTTGATGTAAGATCTGACGGACCTATATAGCATCGACTGCGACTTATAGCAAGCATGATAAATATAAGGACGATGACACTGGATAATAATTGTCTTAAATATTTATAAACATAATTAAAAAAAGCCACATGTGGCAATGCCCGATATACACAAGGGCAAAAGAAGAAGGAAGACAACTAGTCTCCGCGGCGGGCGGCGACGAGCTCTTTCTTATCCTCAAGATGCTGGTTGAGAGCATCCACAGATTCCTCCACCAGCCTTCTGTGCTCAATGCGCAGCATGGCATTCTTGTCCATAAGTTTCTTGACGATGACGCCGGCCCTCTTCAACAAGGCAGTGGTATGCTCCCGCTGCTCCGCACTTCCAACGGTCTTCACCCTCAGCAGGTCGCGCTCGTCCCGGAGCTTCGCATTGCTCTCATTTAGTTGCTGGATGACATCGGTAGACTGTTCAAACGAGGCTTGCAGGTCATCCTACAACCTCACCCACCTGGAGATCTGATCCATCTGCCTAAGGACGAGGGCACGCATGCACCTGTAAGAGTCCTCGCCTACGCGTGAGGCATTTTCCCAGGCCATCGCGGCGCGGGAGGACATCTCTGCCGCATTCACGGCGCGGCGAGACATCTCTTCTGCTTCCGTGGCGTGGCCGAACCAGTCTACTGCTTCGACGGCGCGGCGGGTCCTCCGTGCTGCTTCGGCGGCGCGGCGGGACCTCTCTGTTGCTACGATCGTGCGGTGGGACATGTGTTGGGGAACATAGTAATTTCAAAAAAATTCCTACGCACACGCAAGATCATGGTGATGCATAGAAACGATAGGGGAGAGTGTGTCCATGTACCCTTGTAGACCGAAAGCGGAAGCGTTAGTACAACGTAGTTGATGTAGTTGTACGTCTTCACGATCCGACCGATCAAGGACCGAACGCATGGCACCTCCGAGTTCTGCACACATTCAACTCGATGACGTCCCTCGAACTCTGATCCAGCCGAGTGTTGAGGGAGAGTTTCGTCAGCACGACGGCGTGGTGACGATGATGATGTTCTACCGACGCAGGGCTACGCCTAAGCACCGCTACGATATGATCGAGGTGGATTATGGTGGAGGGAGGCACCGCACACGGCTAAGAGATCAAGAGATCAATTGTTGTGTCTATGGGGTGCCCCCTCCTCCATATATAAAGGGGGAGGAGGAGAGGGCCGGCCAAGGGGGTGGCCCACCCTAGGAGGAGAAAACCTACTCCAAGTAGGATTGCCCCTCCCTTTCCTAATCCAAGAAGGAGGGGGAAGGAAGGAGTGGGAGAGGGGAAAGGCAAGGGGGGCGCCACCCCCCTTTCCTTGTCCTATTCGGACTCAAGGGGAGAGGGCGTGCCTCTTGCCCTGGCCGACCTCCATCTCTCTCTCCACTAAGGCCCACCAAGGCCCATTAGTTCGGGGGGGGGGGGGTGTTCCGGTAAACCCCGGTACTCCGATAAATGTCCGGAACCTTTCGGAACCTTTCCGGTGTCCAAACATAGTCGTCCAATATATTGATCTTTACATCTCGAGCATTTCGAGACTCCTCGTCATGTCTGTGATCACATCCGGGACTCCAAACTACCTTCGGTACATCAAAACATATAAACTCATAATACAACCATCATCTAACTTTAAGCATGCGGACCCTACGGGTTCGAGAACTATGTAGACATGACTGAGACACGTCTCCGGTCATAACCAATAGCGGAACCTGGATGCTCATATTGGCTCCTACATATTCTATGAAGATCTTTATCAGTCAAACTGCATAACAACATATGTTGTTCCCTTTGTCATCGGTATCTCAATATCTAGTTAAATCTCGTTACCAGCAATTCTCTTTACTCGTTCCGTAATACATCATCCCGCAACTAACTCATTAGTTGCATTGCTTGCAAGGCTTATAGTGATGTGCATTACCGAGTGGGCCCAGAGATACCTCTCCGACAATCGGAGGGACAAATCCTAATCTCGAAATACGCCAACCCAACAAGTACCTTTGGAGACACCTGTAGAGCACCTTTATAATCACCCAGTTATGTTGTGACGTTTGGTAGCACACAAAGTGATCCCCCAGTAAACGGGAGTTGCATAATCTCATAGTCATAGGAACATGTATAAGTCATGAAGAAAGCAATAACAACAAACTAAACGATCAAGTGCTAAGCTAACGGAATGGGTCAAGTCAATCACATCATTCTCCTGATGATGTGATCCCGTTAATCAAATGACAACTCTTTGTCTATGGCTAGGAAACATAACCATCTTTGATTAACGAGCTAGTCAGGTAGAGGCATACTAGTGAAACTCTGTTTGTCTATGTATTCACACATGTATTATGTTTCCGGTTAATACAATTCTATCATGAATAATAAACATTTATCATGATATAAGGAAATAAATAATAACTTTATTATTGCCTCTAGGGCATATTTCATTCAGTCTCCCACTTGCACTAGAGTCAATAATCTAGATTACACAGTAATGATTCTAACACCCATGGAGCCTTGGTGTTGATCATGTTTTGCTCGTGGAAGAGGCTTAGTCAACGGGTCTGCAACATTCAGATCCGTATGTATCTTGCAAATCTCTATGTCTCCCAACCGGACTTGATCCCGGATGGAGTTGAAGCGTCTCTTGATGTGCTTGGTTCTCTTGTGAAATCTGGATTCCTTTGCCAAAGCAATTGCACCGGTATTGTCACAAAAGATTTTCATTGGACCCGATGCACTAGGTATGACACCTAGATCAGATATGAACTCCTTCATCCAGACTCCTTCATTTGCTGCTTCCGAAGCAGCTATGTACTCTCCTTCACATGTAGATCCTGCTACGACGCTTTGTTTAGAACTGCACCAACTGACAGCCCCACCATTTAATAAAAACATGTATCCGGTTTGCGATTTAGAATCGTCCGGATCAGTGTCAAAGCTTGCATCGACGTAACCATTTACGATGAGTTCTTTGTCACCTCCATAAATGAGAAACATATCCTTCGTCCTTTTCAGGTATTTCAGGATGTTCTTGACCGCTATCCAGTGATCCACTCCTGGATTACTTTGGTACCTCCCTGCTAAACTAATAGCTAGGCACACATCAGGTCTGGTACACAGCATTGCATACATGATAGAGCCTATGGCTGAAGCATAGGGAACATCTTTCATTTTCTCTCTATCTTCTGCAGTGGTCGGGCATTGAGTCTTACTCAACTTTACACCTTGTAACACATGCAAGAACCCTTTCTTTGCTCGATCCATTTTGAACTTCTTCAAAACTTTGTCAAGGTATGTGCTTTGTGAAAGTCCAATTAAGCGTCTCGATCTATCTCTATAGATCTTGATGCCCAATATATAAGCAGCTTCTCCGAGATCTTTCATTGAAAAACTCTTATTTAGATATCCTTTTATGCTATCCAGATATTCTATATCATTTCCAATCAACAATATGTCATCCACATGTAATATCAGAAATGCTACAGAGCTCCCACTCACTTTCTTGTAAATACAGGCTTCTCCAAAAATCTGTATAAAACCATAAGCTTTGATCACACTATCAAAACTTTTATTCCAACTCCGAGAGGCTTGCACCAGTCCATAAATGGATCGCTGGAGCTTGCACACTTTGTTAGCTCCCTTTGGATCGACAAAACCTTCCGGTTGCATCATATACAACTCTTCTTCCAGAAATCAATTCAGGAATGCAGTTTTGACATCCATTTGCCAAATTTCATAATCATAAAATGCAGCAATTGCTAACATGATTCAGACAGACCTAAGAATCGCTACGGGTGAGAAAGTCTCATCATAGTCAATCCCTTGAACTTGTCGAAAACCTTTTGCAACAAGTTGAGATGTATAGACAGTAACATTACCGTCAGTGCCAGTCTTTTTCTTGAAGATCTATTTATTTTCAATGGCTTGTCGATCAACGGGCAGGTCAACCAAAGTCCACACTTTGTTCTCATACATGGATCCCATCTCAGATTTCATGGCCTCAAGCCATTTTGTGGAACTTGGGCTCACCATCGCTTCTTCATAGTTCGTAGGTTCGTCATGGTCTAGCAACATAACCTCCAGAACAGGATTACCGTACCACTCTGCTGCGAATCTTACTCTGGTTGACCTATGAGGTTCGGTAACAACTTGATCTGAAGTTTCATGATCATCATCATTAACTTCCTCACTAATTGGCGTAGGTGTCACAGGAACCGGTTTCTGTAATGAGCTACTTTCCAATAAGGGAGCAGGTACAGTTACCTCATCAAGTTCTACTTTCCTCCCACTCACTTCTTTCGAGAAAAACTCCTTCTCTAGAAAGATTCCAAATTTAGCAACAAAAGTCTTGCCTTCGGATCTGTGATAGAAGGTGTACCCAACAGTCTCTTTTGGGTATCCTATGAAGACACATTTCTCCGATTTTGGTTCGAGCTTATCGAGTTGAAGCTTTTTCACATAAGCATCGCAGCCCCAAACTTTAAGAAACGACAACTTTGGTTTCTTGCCAAACCATAGTTCATAAGGCGTCATATCAACGGATTTAGATGGTGCCCTATTTAGCGTGAATGCAGCTGTCTCTAAAGCATA
This sequence comes from Triticum dicoccoides, assembly GCF_002162155.2. Taxonomy (NCBI): domain Eukaryota; kingdom Viridiplantae; phylum Streptophyta; class Magnoliopsida; order Poales; family Poaceae; genus Triticum; species Triticum dicoccoides. The sequence goes on along the minus strand of NC_041386.1, from coordinate 533,205,811 downwards.
ACCCCAAAATTATAGCGGTAAATCAGTAAGAGACATCATAGATCGCACCATATCTAGTAAAGTACGTTTACGACGTTCGAACACACCATTACGCTGTGGTGTTCCGGGTGGCGTGAGTTGCGAAACTATTCTGCATTGTTTCAAATGAAGACCAAACTCGTAACTCAAATATTCTCCTCCACGATCAGATCGTAGAAACTTTATTTTCTTGTTACGATGATTTTCAACTTCACTCTAAAATTCTTTGAACTTTTCAAATGTTTCAGACTTATGTTTCATTAAGTAGATATACCCATATATGCTTAAATCATCTGTGAAGGTGAGAAAATAATGATACCCGCTGTGAGCCTCAATATTCATCGGACCACACACATCTGTATGTATGATTTCCAACAAATCTGTTGCTCGCTCCATAGTTCCGGAGAACAGTGTTTTGGTCATCTTGCCCATGAGGCACGGTTCGCAAGTACCAAGTGATTCATAATCAAGTGGTTCCAAAATTCCATCAGTATGGAGTTTCTTCATGCGCTTAACACCGATATGACCTAAACGGTAGTGCCACAAATAAGTTGCACTACCATTATCAACTCTGCATCTTTTGGCTTCAATATTATGAATATGTGTATCACTACTATCGATATTTAACAAAAATAGACCACTCTTCAAGGGTGCATGACCATAAAAGATATTACTCATATAAATAGAACAACCATTATTCTCTGATTTAAATGAATAGCCGTCTTGCATCAAACAAGATCCAGATATAATGTTCATGCTCAACGCTAGCACCACATAACAATTATTCAGGTCTAAAACTAATCACGAAGGTAGATGTAGAGGTAGCGTGCGGACCGCGATCACATCGACTTTGGAACCATTTCCCACGCGCATCGTCACCTCATCCTTAGCCAATCTTTGCTTAATTCGTAGCCCTTGTTTCGACTTGCAAATGTTAGCAACAGAACCAGTATCGAATACCCAGGTGCTACTGCGAGCATTAGTAAGGTACACATCAATAACATGTATATCACATATACCTTTGTTCACCTTGCCATCCTTCTTATCTGCTAAATACTTGGGGCAGTTCCGCTTCCACTGACCAATCTGCTTGCAGTAGAAGCACTCAGTCTCAGGCTTAGGTCCAGACTTGGGCTTCTTCACTTGAGCAGAAACTTGCTTGCCATTCTTCTTGAAGTTCCCCTTCTTCCCTTTACCCTTTTTCTTGAAACTGGTGGTCTTATTGACCATCAACACTTGATGCTCCTTCTTGATTTCTACCTCCGCAGCCTTTAGCATCGCGAAGAGCTCGGGAATTGTCTTATTCATCCCTTGCATATTATAGTTCATCACAACCTTTTGTAGCTTGGTGGCAGTGATTGAAGAACTCTGTCAATGACACTATCAACATGAAGATTAACTCCCAGTTGAGTCAAGTGATTATGATACCCAGACATTTTGAGTATATGTTCATTGACAGAACTATTCTCCTCCATCTTGCAGCTATAGAACTTATTGGAGACTTCATATCTCTCAATCTGGGCATTTGCTTGAAATACTAGCTTCAATTCCTAGAACATCTCATATGCTCCATGACGTTCAAAACATCATTGAAGTCCCGGTTCTAAGCCGTAAAGCATGGGACACTGAACTATCGAGTAGTCATCAGCTTTACTCTGCCAAATGTTCTTAACGTTGTCAGCAGCATCTGCAGCAAGCCTAACACCCAGCGGTGCTTCCTGGACGTAATTCTTCTGTGCAGCAATGAGGATAATCCTCAAGTTACGGACCCAGTCCGTGTAATTGCTACCATCATCTTTCAACTTTGCTTTCTCAAGGAACGCATTAAAATTCAACGGAACAACAGCATGAGCCATCTATCTACAATCAACATAGACAAGCAAGAAACTATCACGTACTAAGTTCATGATAAATTTAAGTTCACTTAATCATATTACTTAAGAACTCCCACTTAGATAGACATCCCTCTAATCCTCTGAGTGATCACGCGATCCAAATCAACTAAACCATGTCCGATCATCATGTGAGATGGAGTAGTTTCAATGGTGAACATCACTATGTTGATCATATCTACTATATGATTCATACTCGACCTTTCGGTCTCAATGTTCCGAGGCCATATCTGTTATATTCTAGGCTCGTCAAGTTTAACCTAAGTATTCCGCGTGTGCAACTGTTTTGCACCCGTTGTATTTGAACGTAGAGCCTATCACACCCGATCATCACATGGTGTCTCAGCACGAAGAACTTTCGCAACGGTGCATACTCATGGAGAACACTTATATCTTGCTAATTTAGTGAGAGATCATCTTATAATGCTACCATCAATCAAAGCAAGATAAGATGTATAAAAGATAAACATCACATGCAATCAATATAAGTGATATGATATGGCCATCATCATCTTGTGCTTGTGATCTCCATCTCCGAAGCACCGTCATGATCACCATCGTCACCGGCGCGACACCTTGATCTCCATTGTAGTATCGTTGTCGTCTCGTGAACTTATGCTTCTACGACTATCGCTACCGCTTAGTGATAAAGTAAAGCATTACAAGGCGATTGCATTGCATACAATAAAGCGACAATCATATGGCTCCTGCCAGTTGCCGATAACTCGGTTACAAAACATGATCATCTCATACAATAAAATATAGCATCATGCCTTGACCATATCACATCACAACATGCCCTGCAAAAACAAGTTAGACGTCCTCTACTTTGTTGTTGCAAAGTTTTACGTGGCTGCTACGGGCTGAGCAAGAACCGTTCTTACCCATGCATCAAAACCACAATGATAGTTCGTCAAGTTAGTGTTGTATTAACCTTCTCAAGGGCCGGGCGTAGCCACACTTGGTTCAAATAAAGTTGGAGAAACTGACACCCGCCAGCCACCTGTGTGCAAAGCACGTCGGTAGAACCAGTCTCGCGTAAGCATACGCGTAATGTCGGTCTGGGACGCTTCATCCAACAATACCGCCGAACCAAAGTATGACATGCTGGTAAGCAGTATGACTTGTATCGCCCACAACTCACTTGTGTTCTACTCATGCATATGACATCTACGCATAAAAACCTAGCTCTGATACCACTGTTGGGGAACGTAGTACTTTCAAAAAAATTCCTACGCACACGCAAGATCATGGTGATGCATAGCAACGAGAGGGGAGAGTGTGTCCATGTACCCTCGTAGACCGAAAGCGGAATCGTTACTACAACGCGGTTGATATAGTCGTACGTTTTCACGATCCGACCGATCAAGTACCGAACGCACAGCACCTCCGAGTTCTGCACACGTTCAACTCGATGATGTCCCTCGAACTCCGATCTAGCTGAGTGTTGAGGGAGAGTTTCATCAACACGACGGTGTGGTGACGATGATGATGTTCTACCAATGCAGGGCTTCTCCTAAGAACCGCTACGATATGATCGAGGTGGATTATGGTGGAGGGGGCACCGCACACGGCTAAGAGATCAAGAGATCAAGTGTTGTGTCTATGGGGTGCCCCTCCTCCGTATATAAAGGGGGAGGAGGAGAGGGCCGGCCAAGGGGGTGGCACGCCCTAGGAGGGGGAAACCTACTCCAAGTAGGTTTTCCCATCCCTTTCCTAATCCAAGGAGGAGGAAGGAAGGAGTGGGAGAGGGGAAAGGCAAGGGGGCGCCGCCCCCCTTTCCTTGTCCTATTCCGACTCAAGGGGAGGGGGCGCGCCTCTTGCCCTGGCCGGCCCCTCTCTCTCTCTCCACTAAAGCCCAACAAGGCCCATTAGTTCCCGGGGGGGGGGGGTTCCGGTAACCCCCGGTTCTCCGATAAATGTCCAAAACCTTTCCGGTGTCCAAACATAGTCGTCCAATATATCGATCTTTACGTCTCAACCATTTCAAGACTCCTCATCATGTCCGTGATCACATCTGGGACTCCGAACTACCTTCGGTACATCAAAACATATAAACTCCTAATATAACCATCATCTAACTTTAAGCGTGCGGACCCTACGGGTTCGAGAACTATGTAGACATGACCGAGACACGTCTCCGGTCAATAACCAATAGCGGAACCTGGATGCTCATATTGGCTCCTACGTATTCTACGAAGATCTTTATCGGTCAAACCGATAACAACATACTGAGATTCGATCGTCGGTATCTCAATACCTAGTTCAATCTCGTTACCGGCAAGTCTCTTTACTCATTCCGTAATACATCATCCCGTAACTAACTCATTAGTTGCATTTCTTCCAAGGCTGATAGTGATGTGCATTACCGAGTGGGCCCACAGATACCTCTCCGACAATCGAAGTGACAAATCCTAATCTCGAAATACGCCAACCTAACAAGTACCTTTGGAGACACATGTAGAGCACCTTTGTAATCACCCAGTTACGTTGTGACGTTTGGTAGCACACAAAGTGTTCCTCCGGTAAACGAGAGTTGCATAATCTCATAGTCATAGGAACATGTATAAGTCATGAAGTAAGCAATAGCAACAAACTAAACGATCAAGTGCTAAGCTAACAGGATGGGTCAAGTCAATCACATCATTCTCCTAATGATGTGATCCCGTTAATCAAATGACAACTCTTTGTCTATGGCTAGGAAACATAACCATCTTTGATTAACGAGCTAGTCAAGTAGAGGCATACTAGTGACACTATGTTTGTCTATGTATTCACACATGTATTATGTTTCCGGCTAATACAATTCTAGCATGAATAATAAACATTTATCATGATATAAGGAAATAAAGAATAACTTTATTATTGCCTCTAGGGCATATTTCATTCAGTCTCATCGCACACGCAAGTAAAACCTGAACCGTGTTTGATGCATCCATCATCGCAAACGTTTTACACATTTCTAACGGTTTTCATACAGCACCATCTGCGATTATGGCATCACACACAGTTTCTCAAAGGGTCTCTGATTGTAGTGTCGCGTTAGCAGCATCCTGAAGTAGTGCTACTTAATGAAACACAAGTCTGAAACTTTTGAAAAGTTCAAAGAATTTCATAGTGAAATGGAGAATCACCGTAATAAGAAAATAAAGTTTCTACGTTCTGATTGTGGAGGCGAATATTTGAGTTACGAGTTTGGCCTTCATTTAAAACAATGTGGGATAGTTTCACAACTCACGCCACCTGGAACACCACAGCGTAATGGTGTGTTCGAATGTCATAACCGTACTTTATTAGATATGGTGCGATCTATGATGTCTCTTACCGATTTACCACTATCATTTTGGGGTTTTGCATTAGAGACAACTGCATTCACGTTAAATAGCGCACTATCTAAATCCGTTGAGACGACACCGTGTGAACTGTAGTTTGGCAAGAAACCTAAGCTGTCGTTTCTTAATGTTTGGGGTTGCGACACTTATGTCAAAAGGCTTCAGCCTGATAAGCTCGATCCCAAATCGAAGAAGTGTGTCTTCATAGGATACCCTAAGGAAACAGTTGGGTACACCTTTGATGTCTACTATGCAACTTTATTCTTGTAGACTCGTGTTGGGCCTCCAAGCATAGAGTTTTGTAGGATAGTAGCAATTTCCCCTCAAGTGGATGACCTAAGGTTTATCAATCCGTGGGAGGTGTAGGATGAAGATGGTCTCTCTCAAGCAACCCTGCAACCAAATACAAGAAATCTCTTATGTCCCCAACACACCTAATACAATGGCAAATTGTATAGGTGCACTAGTTCGGTGAAGAGATGGTTATAAAAGTGTCATACGGATGGTAGAAATATATATTTGTAATTTGAATAAATAAAAACAGCATGGTAGTTAATAGTAAACGGGCACAAAAATGGTATTGCAATGCTTGAAAATGAGGACTAGGTTCCGTATTTTCGCTAGTGCAATCTCTCAACAATGCTAATATAATTGGATCATATAACCACCCCTCAAAGTGCGACGAAGAATCACTCCAAAGTTCCTATCTAGCGGAGAACAGAAGAAGAAATTGTTTGTAGGGTACGAAACCACCTCGAAGCTATTATTTCTGATTGATCTATCCAAGAGTTCGTACAAAAATAACACTATATAATTTCAGATTCATAATACTCAATCCAACACAAAGAACCTCAAGAGTGCCCCAAGATTTCTACCGGAGAAACAAAAGACGAGAACGTGCAACAACCCCTATGCATAGATTACCCCAACGTCACTGATGTCTACTACGTAACCTTCTTCTTGTAGACTCGTGTGAGGCCTCCAAGCGTAGAGTTTTGTAGGACAGTAGCAAATTTCCCTCAAATGGATGACCTAAGGTTTATCAATCCATGGGAGGCGTAGGATGAAGATGGTCTCTCTCAAACAATCCTGCAACCAAATAACAAAGACTCTCTTGTGTCCCCAACACACCCAATACAATGGTATATTGCATAGGTGCACTAGTTCGGCGAAGAGATGGTGATATACGTGCAATATGGATGGTAGATATAGGTTTCTATAATCTGAAAATATAAAAACAGCAAGGTAACAAGTGGTAAAAGTGAGCGAAAACAGTATTGCAATTCTTCGAAACAAGGCCTAGGGTTCATACTTTCACTAGTGCAAGTTCTCTCAACAATAATAACATAATTAGATCATACAACAATCCCTCAACGTGCAACAAAGAGTCACTCCACATCACTAATAGCGGAGAACAAACGAAGAGATTATTGTAGGGTACTGAACCACCTCAAAGTTATTCTTTCTGATCGATCTATTGGGCTATTCCTATAAGTGTCACAAACAGCCCTAGAGTTCATACTAAAATAACACCTTAAGACACACATCAACCAGAACTCTAATGTCACCTAGATAGTCCAATGTCACCACAGGTATCCGCGGGTTTTATTATGCGATATGCATCACACAATCTCAAATTCATCTATTCAAACCAACACAAAGAACTTCAAAGAGTGCCCCAAAGTTTCTACCGGAGAGTTAACACGAAAACGTGTGCCAACCCCTATGCATAAGTTCACAAGGTCACAGAACCCGCAAGTTGATCACCAAAACATACATCAAGTAGATCATGTGAATATCCCATTCTCACCACAAATAAGCACATGCAAGAAATACATCAAGTGTTCTCAAATCCTTAAAGACTCAATCCGATAAGATAACTTCAAAGGGAAAGCTCAATCCATTACAAGAAGGTAGAGGGGGAGAAATATCATAAGATCCAACTATAATAACAAAGCTCGCGGTACATCGAGATCGTGCCAAATCAAGAACACGAGAGAGAGAGAGAGAGATCAAACACATAGCTACTAGTACATACCCTCAGCCCCGAGGGTGAACTACTCCCTCCTCATCATGGAGAGCGCAGGGATGATGAAGATGGCCACCGGTGATGGTTTCTCCCTCCGGCAGGGTGCCGGAACAGGCTCCTGGTTGGTTTTTCGTGGCTACAGAGGCTTGTGGCGGCGGAACTCCCGATCTAGGTTCTGTTCTGGAGGTTTGGGGATATATAAGAGGTGTTGGCATCGAGAACAAGTCAGGGGAGTCCGCGAGGGGCCCACAAGGTCGGCAATGCATGCCCTAGGAGGGCACCCCCACCCTTGTGGTGGCCTCGGGACTCGTCTGGTGCATCTCCGGTACTCCGTGGGCTACTTTTGGTGCATAAAAAATCATTGTAAAGTTTCAGGTCAATTGGACTCCGTTTGATATTCCTTTTCTGCGAAGCTCAAAAACAAGAAAAAAACAAAAACTGGCACTGGGCTCTAGGTTAATAGGTTAGTCCCAAAAATCATATAAAATAGCATATAAAACATCTAAGATGGATAATATAATAGCATGGAGCAATCAAAAACTATAGATACGTTGGAGACGTATCAAGCATCCCCAAGCTTAATTCCTGCTCATCCTCGAGTAGGTAAATGATAAAAACTGAATTTTTTATGTGGAATGCTACCTAACATATTTATCCTTGTAATCTTCTCTATTGTGGCAAGAATATCCTGATCCATAAGATTCAAAACAAAAGTTTAACATTGACATAAAAAAATACTTCAAGCTAGGGGTGGGCATAAAAAACTGAGCACCGAAAACCGTACCGAATAAACTGGTACCGAAACCGAATTCATTGAAACCGAATACTTCTGTCAGAACTTCGGTTGGCAATCCTCGGAAACCGAATTTTGTTCGGTAATTTCGGTTGTATGCGTCTGGTACACGAAGTCCCGAATACACTAAAGTACTACTTCTTTTTATTGAGCGGTGGAAAGGAAGTACTCTTTTTTAGAAGAGAGAGATGGGAACGAAGTACTACTACTCCGTTGTTTACGTGGAGGGACAACCTCAGTTAAAACTCAACAGCCCACAGCCCCACAACCCAATTTGCTTTGTTGTTCTGACCATCCACTACGTTAAAAAAATTCCTCCTATCCCTGCGGCACCGCACCCCAGCCTCAGTTAGAAAAACACCGCTATTCTCGTCTCTTCCTTATCTCTTCTGTAACCCTCGCCGCCACATCTTGCTGGTTTGTAGTCGCAGAGTTTGCGATGGCCTCGAGTGCGCCCATAGGCCATAGCTGAGGAAGTACTGGAGGAGGACGTCCATGGGGAACTCGTCAAGGAGCGGGCCGACGTTGTAGGCGCACTTGAGGTTGGGCATGCCTCCCTACTTTCATGTGCCATCTCCTCCCTCTTGGGTTTGATCTATGGTGGCCAATGGAGAGGGCGAGGGCAAGCAACGACTCAGGGAGGGCAGAAAGTATCAAATTTTATCATTGCTTTCTTGCAGATCAGTTCTGCTCGGTCTTAACCGAGGACCGAACCGATATTACGATGGACCGAAGTCTCGGTTGTTGCTTTTGGAAGAAACCGTTTGGTCAGTAATTTCAGGAAACTGAATCTCTTAACTACCCGAAGCACCGAACCAATCGGTTCGGGGGAACCGAATGCCCAGCCCTACTTCAAGCATACTAACAAGACAATTATGTCTTATAAAAATAACATGACCAAAGAAAGCTTATCCCTACAAAGTCATATAGTCTGGCTATGCTCCATCTTCATCACACACAATACTCAAATCATGCACAACCCCGATGACAAGCCAAGCAGTTGTTTCATTCCTTTGATGTTCTCAAACTTTTTCAACTTTCACGCAATACATGAGCGTGAGCCATGGACATAGCACTATAGGTGTAATAGAATATGGTGGTTGCGTAGAAGACAAAAAGAAACAGATAATCTCACATCAACTAGGAGTATCAACGGGCTATGGAGATGCCCATCAATAGATAACAATGTCAGTGAGTAGGGATTGCCATGCAACGGATGCACTAGAGCTATAAGTTTATGAAAGCTCAACAAAATAAAACTAAGTGGGTGTGCATCCAACTTGCTTGCTCATGAAGACCTAGGGTAATTTGAGGAAGCCCATCGTTGGAATATACAAGCCAAGTTCTATAATGAAAAATTCCCACTAGTATACGAAAGTGACAACATAGGAGACTCTCTATTATGAAGATCATGGTGCTACTTTGAAGCACAAGTGTGGTAAAAGGATAGTAGCATTGCCCCTTCTCTCTCTTTCTCTCATTTTTTTATTTTTTTTTGTTTTTTGTGCCCTCTCTCTTTTTTGGCCTATTTTATTTTTTTGATCCAGAGTCTCATCCCGACTTGTGGGGGAATCATAGTCTCCATCATCCTTTCCTCATATGGGATAATGCTCTAATAATGAAGATCATCACACTTTTATTTACTTATAACTCAAGAATTACAACTCGATACTTAGAACAAAATATGACTCTATATGAATGCCTCTAGCGGTGTACCGGGATATGCAATGAATCAAGAGTGACATGTATGAAAGAATTATGAACGGTGGCTTTGCCACAAATACGATGTCAACTACATGATCATGCAAAGCAATATGACAATGATGGAACGTGTCATAATAAACGGAATGGTGGAAAGTTGCATGGCAATATATCTCGGAATGGCTATGGAAATGCCATAATAGGTAGGTATGGTGGCTGTTTTGAGGAAGGTTATATGGTGGGTTTAATGCGCCAGCGAAATTTGTGCGGTACTAGAAAGGCTAGCAATGGTGGAAGAGTGAGAGTGTGTATAATCCATGGACTCAACACTAGTCATAAAGAACTCACATACTTATTGCAAAGATTTATTAGCTATCGAAACAAAGTACTACGTGCATGCTCCTAGGGGGATAGATTGGTAGGAAAAGACCATTGCTCGTTCCCGACCACCACTCATAAGGAAGACAATCAATAAATAAATCATGCTCCGACTTCATCACATAACGGTTCACCATACGTGCATGCTACGGGAATCACAACTTTAACACAAGTATTTCTCAAATTCACAGTTACTCACTAGCATGACTCTAATATCACCATCTTCATATCTCAAAACAATCATAAGGGATCAAACTTCTCATAGTATTCAATGCACTTTATATGATAGTTTTTATTATATCCCTCTTGGATGCCTATCATATTAGGACTAAATTCATAACCAAAGAAAATTACCATGTTGTTTGAAGACTCTCAAAATGATATAAGTGAAGCATGAGAGTTCAACAATTTCTTCAAACTAAAACTACCGTCGTGCTCTAAAAAGATATAAGTGAAGCACTAGAGCAAACGACAAACTACTCCAGAAGATATAAGTGAAGATTAATGAGTAGTCGAATAATTATGTAACTATGTGAAGACTCCTTCTCATAAATAAAATTTCAGATCTTTAGTACTTTATTCAAACAGCAAGCAAGATAAAATCAAATGACATTGCAAGGGTGGCGCATATCATGTGAAGAAGTAAAAACTTAAGCTCAACAAAAACTGACCAATAGTTGTTGAATAAGAAAGGTGGGATGCCTATCGGGGCATCCCCAAGCTTAGATGCTTGAGACTTCTTGGAATATTAAATAGGGATGCCTTGGGCATCCCCAAGCTTGAGATTTTGTGTCTCCTTAATTCCTCTCATATCACGATTTCCCTAATTCTTAAAAACTTCATCCACACAAAACTCAACAAGAACTCGTGAGATAAGTTAGTATAAATCCATGCTAAACCTTATCATTCTCTACTGTAGAAAATCACTAAAATTATTATTTGATATTGCATACTAAATGCCTCTACATATTTAATACTCCTATCCACAAATAGAATCATTAAACAAGCAAACATATGCAAAGAATGCAAACATAACAGCAATCTGCCTAAACAGGATAGTCTATAATGAATGCAAGAGGAATCATACTTCCCTAACTCCAAAAATTCTGAAAACTTTCCACAATGTATATAATTTGTTGTTACTCATTGTGTAAAAATTTCAAGATTTTATCATGTTCTAACTATTCACAAATATTCAAAACATAACAACAAACTTTCTGTTTTCAAACAGCAACATATAGACTTGTAGAATAAGCATGGCAAATGCTATACTTAACCTTTTTATTGAACTGAAAGATGAAAACCATTAATATATATAAATAGAATAAAATACTAATAATATAAAATGATGCTCCAAGCAAAACACATATTATGTGGTGAATAAAAATATAGCTCCAGGTAAGGTTACCGATGAACGAAGACGAGAGAGGGGATGCCATCCGGGGCATCCCTAAGGTTAGGCTCTTGGTTTTCCTTGAATATTACCTTGGGTTGCCTTGGGCATCCCCAAGCTTAGGCTCTTGACACTCTTTATTCCGTAGTCCATCAAAACTTTACCCAAAACTTGAATACTTCACAACACAAAACTCAACAGAAAACTCGTAAGCTCCGTTAGTACAAGAAAATAAAATCACCACTTTTGGTACTGTTGTGAACTCATTCTAAATTTATATTGGTGTTATATGTACTGTATTCCAACTTCTCCATGGTTCATACCCTCCGATACTACTCATAGATTCATCAAAATAAGCAAATAACACATAGAAAACAGAATCTGTCAAAAACAAAACAATCTGTAGTAATCTGTAACTCCCGAATACTTCTGTAACTCCAAAAATTCTGAAACATTAGGACAGCCTGAGAAATTTGTTTGTTAACCTTATGCAAAAAGAATAAGTATTTTATCATACTTATTTTGAAAATGAGAATTGTTTTCCTTAGCGAAAAAGTTTCTATTTTTCAGCAAGATCAAATCAATTGTCACCGTAAGCCATCCCAAAGGTCTTACTTGGCACTTTATTGAAACAAGAGCTATAAAACATGATTACTACAGTAGCTTAATCATGTTAACATGCAAAAACAGTAGGTATAAATATTGCGTTGTCTCCCAACACGCGCTTTTCTTAAATGCCTTTCAAGCTAGGCATGATGATTTTAATGATGCTCACATAAAAGATAAGAATTGAAACATAACAGGAGCATCATGAAGCATATGACTAGCACATTTAAGCCTAACCCAACTTCCTATGCATAGGGATTTTGTGAGCAAACAATTTGTGGGAACAAAAATCAACTGGCGTAGGAAGGTAAAGCATTATTCTCATGATTTTCAAATGAGAATAAGCAAATAACTTCAAGATTTTCAACACATAGAGAGGAAACTTGATATTATTGCAATATGTAGAAGCATATGATCCTCCCTCATAATAATATTCAGTAGCATCATGAATGAATTCAACAATATAACCATCACATAAAGCATTATTCTCATGATGCACAAGCATAGACATTTTACTACTCACCACATAGGCAAATTTATTCTCATCAATAGTAGTGGGAGCAAACTCAACAAAATAACTATCATGTGATTGAAAATTAAAATCAAGATGACAAGTTTTATGGTTATCATTATTCTTTATAGCATACATGTCATCACAATAATCATCATAGATAGGAGGCATTCTTTCATCATAATAAATTTTCTCATCAAAACTTGGGGGACAAAAAATATCATCTTCACCAAACATAGCATCCCCAAGCTTGTGGCTTTGCATATCATTAGCATCAATGGATATTCAAAGAATTCATACTAACAACATTGTAATAATGCTCATCATTCAAAGATTTAGTGCCAAACATTTTGATGCATTCTTCTTCTAACACTTTGGCACAATTATCGGAATCCTTATTTTCACGAAAGACATTAAAAAGATGAAGCATATGAGGCAACCTCAATTCCATTTTTTATAGTTTTCTTTATAGACTAAACTAGTGATAAAATAAGAAACTAAAATATTCGATTGCAAGATCTAAAGATATACCTTCAAACACTAACCTCCCCGGCAACGGCGCCAGAAAAGAGCTTGATGTCTACTACGCAATCTTCTTCTTGTAGACTCGTGTTGGGCCTCCAAGCGTAGAGTTTTGTAGGACTGTAGCAAATGTCCCTCAAGTGGATGACCTAAGGTTTATCAATCCATGGGAGGCGTAGTATGAATATGGTCTCTCTCAAACAATCCTGCAACCAAATAACAAAGACTCTCTTGTGTCCCCAACACACCCAATACATTGGTAAATTGTATAGGTGCACTAGTTCAGCGAAGAGATGGTGATATACGTGCAATATGGATGGTAGATATAGGTTTTTGTAATATGAAAATATAAAAACAGCAAAGTAACAGGTGGTAAAAGTGAGCGAAAACGGTATTGCAATGCTTCGAAACAAGGCATAGGGTTCATACTTTCACTAGTGCAAGTTCTCTCAACAATGATAATATAATTAGATCATATAACAATCCCTCAACATGCAACAAAGAGTTACTCCAAATTCACTAATAGCGGAGAACAAATGAAGAGATTATTGTAGGGTACGAAGCCACCTCAAAGTTATACTTTCTGATCGATCTATTGGGCTAGTCCTATAAATGTCACAAAGAACCCTAGAGTTCGTACTAAAATAACACCTTAAGACACACAATAACCAAAACCCTAATGTCACCTAGATACTCCAATTTCACCACAAGTATCCGCGGGTTTGATTATACGATATGCATCACACAATCTCAGATTCATCTATTCAAACAATCACAGAGAACTTCAAAGAGTGCCCCAAAGTTTCTACCGGAGAGTCAAGAAGAAAACATGTGCCAACCCCTATGCATAAGTTCACAAGGTCACAGAACCCGCAAGTTGATCACCAAAACATAGATCAAGTAGATCACGTGAATATCCCATTGTCACCACAGATAAGCACATGCAAGACATACATCAAGTGTTCTCGAAGGCTTAAAGACTCAATCCGATAAGATAACTTCAAAGGGAAAACTCAATCCATTACAAGAAGGTAGAGGGGGAGAAACATCATAAGATCCAACTATAATAGCAAATCTCACGATACATCGAGATCGTGCCAAATCAAGAACAAGAGAGAGAGAGAGAGAGAGAGATAAAACACATAGCTATTGGTACATACCCTCAGCCCCGAGGGTTAATTACTCCCTCCTTGTCATGGAGAGTGCCGGGATGATGAAGATGGCCACCGGTGATGGTTTCCCCCTCCGGCAGGGTGCCAGAACGAGCTCCCGGTTGGTTTTTTGTGGCTACAGAGGCTTGCGGCGGCGGAACTCCTGATCTAGGTTTTGTTCTGGAGGTTTTGGGATATATAAGTGGTGTTGGCGTCGAGAACAAGTCAGGGGAGTCCATGAGGGGCCCACAAGGTCGGGGGGCGTGCCCCCACCCTTGTGGTGGCCTCGGGACTCCTCTGGTGCATCTCCGGTACTCCGTGGGCTTCTTTTGGTAAATAAAAAATCATCGTAAAGTTTCAGGTCAATTGGACTCCGTTTGATATTACTTTTCTGCGAAGCTTAAAAACAAGGAAAAACAGAAACTGGCACTGGGCTCTAAGTTAATAGGTTATTGCCAAAAATCATATAAAATAGCATACAAAACATCCGAGATAGATAATATAATAGCATGGAACAATACAAAATTATAGATATGTTGGATACATATCAGTCACCTCGGGAATCCGCGAGTTGAGTGCCAAAACACATATCAAGTGAATCAATATGATACCCCATTTTCACCACGGGTATTCATAGACAGACATACCTCAAGTGCTCTCAAATCCATAAAAGTATTCAATCCGATAAGAACAAAATTTCAAAGGGAACTCAATTCCTCACAACAAGATAGAGAGAGGAAACGCCATATGATCTGACTATATTAACAAAGCCCGCGATACATCAAGATCGTGGCATCTCAAGAACAATAGAGAGAGAGATTAAACACATGGCTACTGGTACAAACCCTCAGCCCCGAGGGTGGACTACTCCCTCCTCATCGTGGTGGCTGCCGGGATAATGAAGATGGCCACCGGTGATGATTCCCCCTCCAGCAGGGTGCTGGAACGGGGTCTAGATTGGTTTCTTGTGGCTATAGAGCCTTGCAGCGGTAGAACTTCTGATCTAGCCCAAGAGTTTTTTGGAATATTTGGGATTTTATAGGGCAAAGAGGGGGTGCGGGAGGCCACCGAGGTGGGCACAACCCACCTGGGTGCGCCTGGGCCCCCAGGCGTGCCCTGGTGGGTTGTGCCCCCTCGGGGCACCCCCCAGGTGCTGCTCTGGCCCATTGGTGGTCTTCTGGTCCATAAGAAATCCACAAAAAGTTTCGTGGTATTTGGACTCTGTTTGATATTGATTTCCCGCGATGTAAAAAACAAGCATAAAACAACAACTGGCACTGGGCACTGGGTCAATAGGTTAGTCCCAAAAATGATATAAAGTTGCTATAAAATGATTGTAAAACATCCAAGAATGATAATATATGTAACATCCCAAAATTCTAAATTTTGCAATGTTATATTAAATAAATAGTTTTGATTGTTTGTTTGATTGTGCTGTGTGAAATTGTTTGAAATTTGAAACTTTTTGATTGTTAAATCAGAGGGACTAAAGTGACTTTCCCAAACTTTTAGCTTACATTTTTCTCCATGAATTCAAATTCTTTTCAAATACAAAACCATAGAGTGAAGATGATATGACTTCTTCCATTTAAATAAATGAAAAGGGTTTTTAAAAATATTTGAATTTCATATGGAAATATTTCAAATTCAGAAACTTTATGCAACTCATTGATTTTCAAGAGAGAAGATAAAATGACTTCTTCAAAACATATGAAATATGCGTTGGAAGTTTAAAAGAAATCAAATTTAAAGGCCCTTTAAAGGTATTTTGAAATCATTTTCAATTTGGAGTTATTTGGTTTGTATTCGAATTGTTTTCTCCAAAAATAAAATATATGGAAAATAGGGTAAAATGATTCCCTATAGTTGAAAAATGGAGAGAAATGATTTTGGAATTATTTTGGTATTCTTAAAATGATTTTTATTGGGTTTTATTGCAGCAGTAGGATTGTTTGCTTTATTTAAATTTTTGTGGATTTTATTTGAGGCTAGAAAAATGCTCATGTTGTAGAAAATCTTTTTCTGAAAATTTTGATATATTATATGCCTATAGTATATTTTTATTTGGTTGATATTATTTTTATTTTGTCTATAATTTTTTTAAAAAAATTCCAGGCCACCAAACTGGGCCGAAGCCCAGCCGGCCCAACCGCGTCGTCCCTGACACCGCGCAGGTCTCCGCTGCCCGTACGACACTGCCACCGCCGTGTCCTCCTCCAACTCTGCCGCCGCCTTGCCCTGGCCCCTCCTTCACGCATCGCGCCTCCCCTCCCCTCCTTAAATAGCACTACCCTGGACCCCTCGCTCCTCCTCCCGAGCCGCACTACCGCCCGCTGCCGCTCCACTGTTACCGCTACACCACCGCCTCGCCTCCTCCCGCCGAGTCGCACCACCGTCGGAGCCGCCACCCGCAGCCACGCCCGAATCCGCCGCCGTCGACGAACCGCCAGTAACCGCCACAAACCGTCGGTTTCTTTCTATTTATTTTCGGTTCTATTTTTCGTTTAAAACCGAACAGTTTTCTTGTTAGTTAGATCTATTTAGTGAACGTTCACTGGCTAGGTCTTCGTAGAAAACGAATTCGTTATTTTAGTTTCTGTAGCGAACGTGCACTCGTTAGCTTTTCTGTCTCGTAGCCAGGGACCCGTTTGCGATTAGTTTATTTATAGATTAGCCTATGCTTTTCAAACGATCACAACTTTTACACCGTTTGTCCAAATTCGATGAAACCAATGTTCACTTCTTCTTCTTGATCCCCTCTATCTAGATAACCAACTTAAACATGTTTTTGAAAGTTTATAATTTGGTTTCAAACATATTTGAATTAGAACTTCTTTTATTCATAACTTAAGTTTTATAACTCAATTTAATTGACTTTTTTGCAAATTAAAGCTCTTGACATGTACCTTCTGTGAAGATCAAAATCACAAAATTTTGCTACTGTTAAAAATATGTTTCTGTCTAAAAGTTTTATTTGATGGTTTTTGAAGTTTTTCGAAGTGTTTTCTGCGTTCTTTTGGATCTTCGAGTGATTTCTTGTGTATGGTTACAATTGTTTGCTTACAATAGATTCAACAGAGTGTGACGAGTAGAACTATCGGGAGTTATGAGTACAACCATATTTATCAACAATACAAGGCAAGTTCGCACTTTGATCATACTTTTCCTATACCCAGTTTTACTTGCATTAGTTACACCCTCAAACATTGCATGAGTAGGATTGGGAATTGGGGCATTGCTATGTAGTTCATGAGGTAGGAACCTATTACCTTTGATCAACCCGGGAGTATACGCTTTGTTACCTATTGCTTAGCCATGCTCGTAGACGTGGATTGGTATGTGAGATTCTTGAAAGTTGCGAGAGTAATATTTACTAAGGGAAACTTAAGGTGGCTACTTTAATACATATCTGGGTGGAATGGTTGGGGCACCCTGGGGATATACTAGTGGCTTTCCCGGGCACCTGAGGAATCCAGTGTTGTCTTAGGAGATCACGGGGTACCCATGTGATCATCCTATCACTACAAAAAAAGACACATCCGTGACATTTTGGGCCGAACGAATTTTTTTTCTGTCATACATATGACACTTCTATGACAATAATTGTGACAAAACCCGGTATCATCATAGATGTGGTGGGCTCCTACTTCTATGACAAAAAATCATGACAGAAAATGGGCTTTTTGTCTTGGGCGGGCCGGAGACGCAGCTGCATGACATTCTTTGGGCCGTCCATGATGGAAAAAACCGTGGTAGGAGCGAGGGCGAGGAAAATTTCGGGGAGTTCTCGGTTACGGTGGGAGGTCGGGGGCCGAGCAATGCGTGTTTCTCTCGTACACGTACGCGCGTGTGTGCGAGGCGTTGGCTCTAACTGAACCCGAGCGATGCGTTGGGCTCTAACTGAACCCGAGCAATTGCACTGCAGGCTATGCGTTACTGAACCCGAGTGATCGATCGATGGCTGTTAACTGAACCCGATTGAGCGATTCCTTCGCTACTGCTGCTAACTGAAGCCGATCGATGGGATGAACAGTGAGCGTTGCTGGGGGGGTTTGGATGAACAGTGAGCAGTGGCGTTGCCTCTGGATGAACAGGATCCCGTGGTGTGGTGGAGGGCTGGATGAACAGTAGACGGTGGAGGGGTGCCCATGGAGGGGTGGATGAACAGGACCCCGTGGTGTGGAGGGCTGGATGAATAGTAGACAGTGGAGGGGTGGTTGAACAGGACCCGTGGTGTGGAGGGCTGGATGAATAGTAGATGGTGGAGGGGTGGTTGAACAGTAGCCGAAGGAGTAGAGCGCGGTGGAGGATGGATGAACAGGAGCCCGTGGAGGCTGGATGAACAGGAGCCCGTGGAGGCTGGAGGAGGTCGACAGTGGAGATGAACAGTATCTCGTGGAGTCCCATTTTGGGTACGCCACACCCCTCCCGATGAACAGGACCCCCGTTTCGACCGTAGCGCTCCAACACAAGTCTGTTTCGTCCATTTTGCGGTACACCACACCCCTCCCGATGAACAGGACCCCCGCTCCGACTGTAGGAGGTCCGTTTCCTCCGTTTTTCAGTACACCAGACCCCTCCCGGTGAACAGGATCCCGTTTTGAACGTGGCCGGTCGAACACAAGGCCGTTTCCTCTGTTCTGCGGTATGCCAGGCCTTGTTTCCATCACCTGTTCCGTCCAAGCACTCCCGATGAACACGACACATTCCGTTGCCTCCCCATGAACACGACGCATTCCGTTGCCTCCTCATGAACACGACGACGACGCTGTTTCTCCGTTCTGACCCAGCCATGTACACGAGCCCTGGTCGTGCGTATGCGCGAGTAGGCATTCGAGACCCCGCCCGTATGTACACATACGTGGCCGTATTTTCTTTCTTGCACCATGGCCGTTGTACGTACGTGTACATGCTATGTGCGCGCCTCTACTATGACACGTGCGCGCCTCTGCTACGACACGTGCGCACCTCTACATCAACCAGTATGTATGTACACATTCACGACCAGAATGACAACGCTATGTACGCTTCGACCAGGTGGGTCCCGACTGTTAGGCACTTCCTTGCCTGCGAAGATGTAGCTGGTGGGTCCCAGCAGTCAGGGGGCGAATCGTTTTTTTGTTGCCCGGACGCACTTCCTTGCGTGTGAAGGTGTAGCTGGTGGGTCCCGGCAGTCGGGGGGCTGGTGGGTCCCAGCAGTCAGGGGGGCGAATCAATTTTTTTCGGACGCACTTTCTTGCGTGCGAAGATGTAGCTCGTGGGTCCCAGCAGTCAGGGGGCGCATCATTTTTTTCATGAAATACGGTGGCCCGTCCAGTGGGTCCCCGCTGTCAGGTGGAGGAATAATTATTTTGCACGTAATAAGGAGGCACTTCCTTGCGGCTGCCGTGGACCCAGCTGTCAGCCTCTCCATGTACAGTACTCTTCCGATGGAAGTCGGTCGTTGACCATGTTGACCACGCCGCCCCGAGAGCACCAAGGCAGTGGTCTGGACGGCGGCGAGGCCTAGGAAGGGGACGACGTGGAGCCAGGGAAGACGCAGAAGTGGAAGCCCGCGCGGAGAGGAGTACGAGGGTTCACTGGTTCGGCTGCGGTGTGAGGTTGTCGTCGCCGTAGAATAACAGGGGGTGTGGGTGAGTAGAGGGATGGCCTGGCCAGCGGTGGGAGTAGTACGGGGCGGTGAGGCCTCCGCGGCATCACAGCCGGCCACAGAAGGAAGGAGCACGTGACACGACCGGCGCTACTTTGGGCGGCTGGAGCAAGAAGACCAGAGATTGAAGAAGCACTACAGCCATTGGATGGACATCGTACGATCACTGCAGCTAGAATCATTTATATTGACTAAGTTGACAAAGCCCTTGGTACGCATCAACTTAGTAGGACCACAGCTCGGATTTGGCAGAGAACATATAGCCCATTTGCGATTTGTAAGAATGTACAACCCATTTTTTAATTCTAATGGAATTTACTACAGCCCATTTATAGTTTGTTAAAAGTACAGCCCAACTTCTAGCTAGGATAAAGATTAATAATTTCAAACAACCGCTCAAAACAGAATTCAAAAAAAATTCCCACATTTTGATGCGATCCGAAATATTTTTATCCAAAATTTCTAGTCAGGTTAAATATAATTTCAAAATAAAGTTGTATTACGTTAAAATCCAACGAAATATTGCGCGCACAACAAGTAATGAAATTAAAATTTTCAAATTCCAAAAATAATATATTTTTCAAACTAATTATGTGTTTGGTGCATAGTAACCATCCAGTTATTATAATTACATCCCATTTATTATTTCTTAAAGTCCATTTTCTTGTTAAGCCTAATGCATACCTCTTAGAAAAGTTTGCAGCCCAGCGGGGCGGAGAATAACAAGTTGACCCGGATATTGTGTACAACTCTCGGCCCAGCTGCATTGCTGATGCTGAAAAAAGCTATTTTTTATACACACATTTAATTTTTTTTGTATAGATAAGGAACATTTTTTATACACACATTTAACAATTTTTAAATACATGATTAACACTTTTATAAACGTAGGCTGTAGCCAGACTTGCAACGCCAGAATCGGACTCCTCCTCAGACTCCACCTCTGCCTCCTCAGAAGCAGACTCCTCCTCTGAATCCATTTCCTTGCCGACAAACGCGCGGGCCTTGCCAGATGAGCTCTTCTTGTGTGATGAATACTTTGAGGAAGACTTGGAAGAAGACTTTGAGTATTTCTTATTCTTCTTGTCGTCAGAATCATACTCCTTGCTCTTCTTCTTCTTCTTGTTCTCATTGTCCCACTGCGGACACTCAGAGATGTAGTGACCAGGTTTCTTGCACTTGTGGCATGTTCTCTTCTTGTAGTCACGAGCAGAAGCTTCATCCTTTCTTGAGCTGGATCGTGAAGACTTTCTAAAGTCTTTCTTCTTGGTGAATCTCTGGAACTTCTTCACAAGCATAGCAAGCTCGCTTCTAATGTCTTCAGGATCATCAGAACTGCAGTCAGATTCTTCATCAGATGAGGAAACAACTTTTGCCTTCAAGGCGCGAGTTCGCCCATAGTTGGGACTGTAGATGTCTATTTTCTTAGAAAGCTGAAACTCATGTGTGTTGAGCCTTTCAAGTATGTCAGACGAATCGAGTGTCTTGAAGTCAGGACGTTCTTGAATCATCAGGGCTAGGGTGTCAAACGAGGTGTCAAGTGATCTCAGGAGTGTCTTAACGATTTCATGCTTGGTGATATCAGTAGCGCCGAGAGCTCAAAGCTCATTTGTGATGTTAGTGAGGCGGTCAAACGTGAGCTAGACATTCTCATTGTCGTTTCTCTTGAAGCGGTTGAAGAGGATGCAAAGGACACTGATTCTTTGATCTCTCTGGGTTGAGACACCTTCGTTGACCTTGGAGAGCCAGTCACAGACTTGCTTGAATGTTTCTAGAGCACTCATACGGCCATACTGTCCTTTGGTTAGATGACCACAGATGATGTTCTTGGCAGTGGAATCCAGTTGAACGATCTTCTTGACATCAGCAGCGGTGACACCTTCACCAGCCTTGGGAACGCCATTCTTGATGACATACCAGAGGTCGACATCAATGGCTTCAAGATGCATGCGCATCTTATTCTTCCAGTAGGGATATTCAGTTCCATCGAAGACGGGGCACGCAACGGAGACTTTAATTATCCCTACAGTCGACATAACTAAAACTCCAGGTGGTTAAACCGAATCACACAGAACAAGGGAGTACCTTGCTCTGATACCAATTGAAAGTGCTAGTGATCGACTAGAGTGGGGTGAATAGGCGATTTTTATGGAAGTCTTCAAAACATGGAAGTTTTGAAGACAAACGATACAAATAAACCTGTTACCATGCAGCGGAAGGTAGACTACACTAAGCAAGCCATAGTCAAGTATTCAATGAAGTGAAAGCACAATGACTAATAGCGGCTAGGCAGTATAGATCGGGTAGGAAGATAGTGTGAAGCCAATCAGAACAATCAGTTACTTAGTGAAGACAAAATATAATGCAATCATAAAATGACTTCACCAGGGCCAACAGTAAGTAAAGGAATGGGAAGGACGAAACCAGTGACTCGTTGAAGACAATGATTTGTTGGACCAGTTCCAGTTGCTGTGACAACTGTACGTCTGGTAGGGAGGCTGAGATTCAACTCAGAAGACCGCGTCTTCACCTTATTCCCCTTGAGCTAAGGACACCCAGTCCTCGCCCAATCACTCTGGTAAGTCTTCAAGGTAGACTCCCAAACCTTCACAGACTTCGTTCACCGGCGGTCCACAATGACTCTTGGATGCTCAGTGTAATAAGTCTTCAGATCACCCAGACAGGAAGACTTCAGTGATGCCTAACACTCTTTGGCTCTAGGTGGTTAGGGCTTTATCCTTGCAAGGAATTCTCTCTCAAAGGCTTCGAGGTGGGTTGCTCTCAAACGACAAAAGCCGTACACTAACTCTGAGCAGCCAACCGTTTATGGCTGTAGGGGGTGGGCTATTTATAGCCACTAGGCAACTCGACCTGATTTGTCCGAAATGACCCTGAGTCACTAAGGAACTGACACGTGTTCCAACAGTCAGATTTCAAACACACGCGGCAACTTTACTTGGGCTACAAGCAAAGCTGACTCATCCAGCTCTGGATAAGATTTGCTCTCATTGTCTTCGCTCGAAGACATAGGATTTTGGTTGAGCATCACTTCAGTCACTCTGACTTTGTTCACTTGGACCCCAGTTAACAGTACGGTGGTTCCTATGACTCAACAAAGAATAAAAAGAGACAACGAAACAACTAAGTCTTCGCGCCCCATAGTCATCACGCAATGTCTTCGCTTGTCATAGTCTTCAATGTGAATATCTTCACATACCACCATTGTCTTCAATGTCTTCATACATTTTTAGGGGTCATCTCCGGTAGATAAACCGAATCAATGAGGGACTACTACCTGTGTTATCCTGTAATTCTCACAAACACATTAGTCCCTCAACCAGGTTTGTCGTCAATACTCCAAAACCAACTAGGGGTGGCACTAGATGCACTTACAATCTCCCCCTTTTTGGTGATTGATGACAAACTGGTTGAAGTTTTCAACGGGGATAAAAGTATGTGAAATGTAAAGGATTTAGGTATTGTCTTCATAAGTGGCAAAGGCTCCCCTTGAAGATGTGCATATAAGTAATTTGCTTTTGGAATGCAAATGCACATGGCAGGTTGTACTTGTGGAGATCTTCTTCAACTTATGACGACAATTCATCATGAATGAAAAGTATGTGAAGATAATGACATGCATAATGAAAATGGACGTTTGCAGAATGACCTAAGTGTGGAAGTTATCATCGCATCACAGAATAGCAAATAAGTAGCAGACGACCATCGAGTTTAAGTGTTACAACTCAAAGAACCAAATGTATCAAAAAGCAAGAGTTGTAAACACTAGGCAAAATATAAAACCACCGCCCATATGGACCCTCTTGAAGACTATCAAACTCATATGCTTCTCCCCCTTTTGTCAGTAAGGACCAAAAAGGTTTGAAGACATAGAGCACCTACTCGTTCCCATGAGGATTTGGTGAAGCAGCAGGGTCGTCGGTGTTGGTTAGCGATGCAAACGAACTTGGTGCAGTGTCGATTCACGCTGAAGGTGGTGAAGTAGCATCGTCTTCATTATCAATGACACGTGCATTCACTGTTGCAGCAGAGGAGGAGAACTCAGAGTCTTCAAGAGACGGAGTACGCCGCAACACAGTCCTTCTCGGAGGTGTTGAGTCAAACTTGAAGCGTTCAGAGAAGCCATCATCTTGAAGATCATCTTCAGAACACATAAGCGTCAGCCCTTTCCATGTATGCCGACAAGTTTCATGGGCGACAAAGGCATTCTTGGTGGCAAGGTTGCGAATCCTGTTTACGTCCACCAAGAGGCTTTTCATTTGGCACTTCATCCAATCATGGTGCTTATCCTATTTCAGATGAATGGAAACCAGAAGCTCTCGGTCATTGAGAACACGAGATCGCTTCTTAGGTCGTTGTGCAATGGTACTTTCAGTGGCTTCAGTGAGGGCACGATGAGGTGCACGGGTAGTACCAGCTAGAGGATAAACACGAGTGACTGCTTGGACTCCTTCAATGTGTTGTGAGAAGCTTTGATTATCAGCATTTTGAAGACTAAGGGGCCCCTTGGAAGGCTCTGGATAGATGGCTTCAACTGACATATCGATGTCAGGCAGAAAAATCAGATGATTGCGAGCAGAGGGCTGATAGGTGACAGCTGAGTGTAGTTTGATTAGACGCATAATCCATGGAGCGTAAAACTTCAACCCAAAGAGATCAGATCCTGATGCGGCAAGTTGGCGGATGAAGAAGTCTTGTGCATTGAAGCTTTTGCCATGAAGAATATGGAAGACCAAAGTCTTCATTGCACCTTCAAGCTTTGCATGTGGAGAATGTCCTTTGATGGGCCAGAGAGTTCGCCTTATAATGTGATAGATAGTACGTGGCAGATACTCAAGGTCTTCAACAAAGAACTCCTTAGGATATTCAACATCGGGAGGCAAAGTCTTCATCATGCTAAGCATCTGACTCATGTTGGGTTCAGGCTTGTGAAAAATGCTTTCCATAGCAGCACCGTGAAGCTGACAACCAAGTTCATAAAGATCACCTGGAGTGAGCAGGCCAGTGAACTCAACGACATCAAAGGCTTTGGCTTCATGATGAACATTGCTTGTCAGCCACTCAAGGACCCAAGTCTTCGGATCCCTGTTGTAGCCACGAATATGAAGAGTGGCATAGAATTGGAGCAGCAATTCTTCGTTCCAGTGCTCCTTGTCAGTGACGAACTACAACAAGCCAGACTCTCTGAAGCAATCCAGCGCTTCTTCCAAACAGGGCAAACCAGTTATGGCTTCAGTGTCAAGACGCATATGTGGAAAAATGTGACCTTGATTGTATAAGATGCATGAGTAATAACTGCACCGCTGATAGCTCCAGAACCGATCAGAAGATATTCTTGCCTTAGAGTAGGAGTTCTTGGCGCTATCAAAGAAGGTGATGTGTGCTTTGAAGCCATTGATATTGAACGATCCGGGTGCAGATGCAGTGACTGGAAACCTAGGCAGCCTTGGCATTGGCTTCTGAACCTGAGGCCTGCGCTCGACGTGATAGTCAAATTGGGGACCAGCAGCAGGTGGAGGAACAAGAAGAGGCCATTTGACAATGATAAGCTGGCCATAGTTGTATGCTTGCTTGATAGTATGTGGCCTTGGTGGCGGAACAGGAGCAGTGATATCAATAGAGGCGTCAGGCTACACATCTGTTGTAGGTGCATCATTGGCTTCATTGGCTTCTGGCACAGTGTTTGGTGCAGGCTGCACATTGTCTTCAGCCATGACCACTTCATTGGCTTTAGTGGTGTTAGTGGTGGCAGCCTCAGGATTCTCAACCTCCACTTGAGGAGCTGGAGGGTCGGGCACCAACACGTTCACTTCAGGAACAACTTCTTCAGTGATGGGGGGAGTAGGGACACGTTCTTCTGCTTGTTTTTCTTCGGCTGATGCAGCCGGATTGTCTTCAGCAACTTTAGCTTCAGACTTGGAGACATTCATAGTAGGAGTGGCTTCTGGGAACACCTGACGTGCAACAGATTGGTGGTGCACTTCTCCTTCTGGAACGCTCGAAAGAGGGACTTGGGGCCTTGATCCTTTGCGAAGCCTGCATAACGCTGGCGACGCCTATGGAGATGGAGTTGGCTGGGCCTCAAAGTCATCTTCTTCTTCTTGCACTGGTGGGGTGACTTGTTGTTGGGGAGTACTCGGGGTGTCTTTGTTGTTGTGGGTGATCAGCCCATGATGCATCCTGAGCAATTGGCGTCAGAGGACGACCAATGCTGATGAGTTCGCTATTCGTGAGAACAGGCGATGATACCAAGTTGTGCTCGATCTGAGGAAGAACTACATCATCTTCAACATTGTCATGGTGACCAATGTCTTCAGCAGCGATGGGGTCAACTGCTGGAATGTCTTCAGCTTCAGGAGCCTCTGTGGAAGTAGGATCATGAACTACCATCCGTCGTTCTTGATGCGAAGAGTCAGGACGAGCAACCGAGATGGGCTCGACAACAAGGGGCTCTGTGGGAGCAGCCCGATCTTTCTTGGTTTTGCGCTTCTTCTTGGAGGGAGCAACATCAGAAGCTTCAGGATTTTTCCTCTTTCTGGCTTCAGCCTCGGCCCTTGTCTTCTTCAGTTCTAAAGTGGTTGACTTGACCTTTGGCTTTGAGCCGGACATGCTGCTTGGGAAGACAATGCGAGGTTCTTCCCGCCTTGAAGGTGCAGATTTGTTAGTCGATGGCTTCTTCTTCTTTACATCCATTCTGGGGTCGATGCCAGGATGCCCAAGAGCCTTGCGCTTCTCAGCTTCATTGTAGGCTTGCACGCACTTGTCAGCCAGACTCTTCATGCGCTCACGAGAACCTTTAGCTTCTTCTCGTTTCTTGAGAAAAGCTTCCTTGAGCTCGTGTAGCATAACGTTGAAGTTTTTAACATCTTGCACGCTGAGCTTTGCCATGTGCTTCTTGAACTGAGCTTTCTCATAGTCGATCTTGTGCTTCAGTTCAACGATGCGCTGAGCTAGAGCTAGCTCAGAAGCACTGGCACCAGTGAAAGAGACACTGAGGCCAATTGGAAGTTGCAGATCTTCAAAGCTGAGATTGGGGGTTTCAAACCACTCATCAATGAAGTTGTGGATGATTGCCACGTCAAATAGAGGCAAATCATTGAAGATTTTTGCTTCTTCCTTGCTCTTAATCAGTTGCTCAAGAGCGTCATCTGCAAGATCTTCATCACCGGACAGATCAATGTGTTCGTCTCATAGAATGGCAGCAGGGGTCAATGCTTGATCAGTATTCTTTTTCATCTCCGTCTTCTTGGAGATACATGATAGATCTTCAGACTGCACACTGTCTTCAGGAGGTGCAGTAGCCAGTGGCTTCGCACGTGAAGCTTTTGGAGGAGCAGCTGACTTTGAAGCTTTAGCCTTCTTTTGCTTCTGCGGCTTTGGAGTAGGAGCTGGGGCTTCATTAGTGTTGGCATCATCATCAGAATGATCCACTTTGGCACCTTGAACAGAAATGTGAGTGATAAGGCCATCAACGTTGTAGAAAGGTCCAATGATATTGGGTTCAGCATCGCGTGTGCCGTCAGCCCGGGGAGCAGAAGGACCAGGGTTGAAGTCTAGTCCCAATGACTTCTTGTTTTCCTCGGCCGATGCCTTTGCATGCTGGAAGTTGCACTTGAAGAGATTATCATCACAACACCAGAGGAGTGATGATGGGTCGGCATTTTCAGGCTGTGGTCCACGGACCATACAGGGATAGAAACCCTGAGCAATAGCTTCAGCTCTGGTCTTGGGTAGAAGGCTTCGGAAGAGAATGTCACCCCAAGGACTCTTGATGGCATTCTTCTCAGCATACTCCTGGGTCACAAACTTGTATTTAAACCATTGTTCGGCCCAATATCTTCGAATCCATTGGATTCGTGTCTTGTGCTGATTGTAATCCTCTTCTGGATTTGTCTTGTACAGCTCTGAGAGGTCATCAGGAAGATCTCTTGATGTTCCCCCTCGATGCTGTCTGCCACCCTTCCTTGCTGATTTCTCTGTAGCCATGAACTTCAAACTGAATGGCTTCAACACGTTCAAAGGCTTCAAAGGCTTCCACTTGCTGGTCAAACAGGAACTGGCTTCGGGAGAGTTAATGTGATGTTGTAAGAATTTTGCAAATGAATGCAGACTATGAGAACCAAGGGATTCTCCCACGGACATGTACCTGTGACAGCATTAGAGATGCGAGGGAAGGGGAGAGGTCATATGCATTCTCAGAAGATTTTGAAGATAAATCAGTTTGAAGACATTGACCTCATGGTGCGAAGACATTCACTTATGTGTTTGAAGTTGGTTCCAGATTTGTACGAATCCAGGAATAGGTACAAGTGAGGAATCTAACTCGTTATGAAGCTTAAGTGAATATACTAGGCATTATATGAGATGCAGACAGGATAGATCTAACATTGAGTAGGCAGAAACCACTTTCAGTAAACAGGATGAATCTTTTAGGATCAAAAAGATGGTAAAAAGAGAGTTTTATTTACCACACGATGAACTGCTAGATGGGAAGAGTAGGAGACCGAGCTGTTCAATCCACTGTGCCCTAACTTGGCGACGGAGGACACCTACGGCGGCGGCAGAGAGGACGACGACCGTGGCCGGCGTGAGGACAGCGTCGATGAAGTCGCGGCAGCTAAGCGCTTCGTCGCCGGCGTCGTCGAGAGCTAGCGGTGGCGCTAGGGTTTTGACGAGGTGGAGAGGTGGAAGACGGTTTTCTTGACCGCAGGGGACATGTATTTATAAGGAAGTATGCGACACAGCGTAATTACGCAGGTGCCCCTGGCGGTTCGCATTTGAGGGACACGTGGCAAGCATGCAACATACTCGGAGTTGTCCCACGTTCCCACGCCCGCCCGAATAGTCGGATGGTCGTTCCGGCTTCTTCGGATTTTAGGCAATAAGGATAGAGCATTTAAAATAGACTTAATGTTTATCTCTGTATCTTCTGCTGACAAGGACACATAGAAGACATTCGACAGTTCCAATAGAATGCATATGATTTGGACAGATAGAGTTTGAGATAGAAATCATAGAGAGATTAGGGTCCGATCACATTCACTTAGTTCAAAAGATTCAACAAGGAAGACGTAGCTATAAGTGAATGCTGTAGAGGACAGAACACTAATATGTATATATCAGAAGACAATCAAATCAACATAGTGAAGATAATCATGAAGATAAGTTGAAATTGAAGACAAACCAAATGTGAAGACATGGCAAATGTAACGCCATGAGTAAAACACTTCAAACAGAAGAATTTGGTGGTGGCGTTACCCACCTTATAGGAAGTATTAGACCCAGACACGGCGCACAATTATCGTGGCGCTCCGAAGTCAAATTCCACGTTAATGTATTCACACTCAGAATGTAAGTCTTCATTGATTGAAGATATACTTTACTTCGTGTGTTGTACATCTAAGTCATCAACATGCTTAAGTGTTAGGATGTGTGCCTGATCACATGACATTCGAGGATTCCAAGATATTTAGCTCACACCGTAACTTGCAAAACCTCTTCTCATCCAAGGGCTTGGTGAAGATATCTGCCAATTGCTCTTCAGTGTTGACATGTATGATATCAATATCTTCCTTCATAACATGATCTCTGAGAAAGTGATAACGAATTTCAATGTGCTTTGTCTTTGAGTGCTGAACTGGGTTGTTGGCAATCTTGATGGCGCTTTCGTTGTCGCAGTAGAGTGGCACTTGCTTCAGATGAATGCCATAGTCTTTGAGTGTTTGCTTCATCCATAGAAGCTGAGCGCAGCAAGATCCAGTAGCAATGTATTCAGATTCAGCAGTGGAGAGAGATACACAGTTCTGCTTCTTTGAAGACCAACATACAAGTGATCGTCCCAGAAAATGACATGTGCCTGATGTAGACTTGCGATCCACCTTGTCACCAGCATAATCAGCATCCAAGAATCCAACTAGATCAAACTCTAAGCCCTTCGGATACCATAATCCTAGTGTTGGGGTGTGAGCCAAATATCTGAGAATTCACTTCACAGCTAAGTGATGCGATTCCTTTGGTGCCGCTTGGAACCGAGCACATGTGCAAACACTAATCATGATATCTGGCCTAGATGCACATAAATAAAGCAAGGAACCAATCATGGAGCGGTATACCTTTTGATCAAACTCTTTACCATTGTCGTCGGGACCCAGATGATGTTTGGCTGGCATTGGCGTCGTGAAGTCTTTGCAATCTTGCATTCCAAATTTCTTCAGGCAATCTTTGAGGTATTTCTCTTGAGATGTAAAGATGCCGTTGCGTTGCTGACGTATTTGAAGACCAAGGAAGAACTTCAGCTCACCCATCATGGACATCTGATATTGCTCTTGCATCATATATCCAAACTCTTCACTGTATTTCTTATTGGTGCAGCCGAAGATAATGTCATCCACATATATTTGGCACACAAACAGTTCACCATCATATGTCTTCATGAAGAGAGTGGGGACGAGGGAACCAGGTTTGAAGCCTTTGCTCTTCAGGAAGTCTTTGAGTGTGTCATACCAAGCCCGAGGGGCTTGTTTGAGGCCATACAATGCCTTGTTGAGCTTGTACACCATGTGAGGATTTTTTGGATCTTCAAAGCCAGGCGGTTGTGCAACATACACTTCTTCTTCAATCTTGCCATTGAGAAAAGCGCTCTTCACATCCATTTGATACAGAAGAATGTTATGATGATTTGCATAGGCCAGCAGTATGTGTATGGCTTCAAGCCTAGCCACGGGAGCAAATGTTTCATCGAAGTCAATCCCTTCAACTTGAGTGTATCCTTGAGCAACGAGACGAGCTTTGTTTCTGACAACTTGACCATGCTCATCTTGCTTGTTGCGATATATCCATTTAGTGCCTATTATGTTGTCCTTACGAGGATCAAGACACTTAACCAGTTCCCATACATTATTCAGCTCAAACTGTTGAAGCTCTTCTTGCATAGCTTGAATCCATTCAGGTTCCATGAAGGCTTCATGAACTTTCTTGGGTTCATATATTGAGACGAATGCGAAGTGCCCACAGAAATTTGCTAGCTGTGTTGCCCTTGAACGAGTGAGTGGACCTGGTGAATTAATGCTATCAATTATTCTCTCAATCTGTACTTCATTTGCAACACGAGGATGTACAGGACGAAGATTTTGCTCTTGCTGATCATTGTCATCTTTAGAAGGATTGTCTTCAGGCTGAGCATTGTCTTCAGGTTGATCAGGTGCGGAGATGATAAGTTCCTCTTCAAGCTGAGCTTCAGATGGTATGATTTCTCCAGTTCCCATAAGTTTGATTGATTCACTGGATGGAACTTCATCTAGCACATTTGGTAGGTGCTCTCTTTGCGAGCCGTTAGTCTCATCGAACCGCACATCCACAGTTTCAACCACTTTATAGTGAAAGAGGTTGAAGACTCTGTAGGAGTGCGAATCCTTTCCATATCCAAGCATAAAACCTTCATGTGCTTTCGGTGCAAATTTTGAAGTGTGATGTGGATCCTTGATCCAACACCTGGCACTAAATACTCTGAAGTAACTGACATTTGGCTTCTTGCCAGTAAGGAGCTCATAGGATGTCTTGTTGAGAAGCTTGTGAAGATAAACACGGTTGATGATATGGCATGCAGTATCAATGGCTTCAGGCCAGAATTTTCTTGGAGTCTTGTATTCATCAAGCATCGTCCGGTCCATCTCAATAAGTGTTCTGTTCTTGCGTTCCACGACGCCATTCTGCTGCGGCGTGTACGGAGTTGAGAATTCATGTGTGATGCCCAAAGTATCAAGATACGTATCTAGGCCAGTGTTCTTGAATTCAGTGCCATTGTCACTTCTGATGTGGTTTATCTTGACGCCATAGTTGTTCATGGCTCGATTGGTGAAGCGTCTGAAGACATCCTGCACTTCAGTCTTGTAGAGGATTATATGCACCCAAGTATATCTTGAATAATCATCAACAATGACAAAGCCATAGAGACAAGCAGTAGTAGTAAGAGTTGAGTAATGAGTGGGACCAAAAAGGTCCATGTGGAGCAGTTCGAAGGGTTGAGTCATTGTCATGATTGTCTTCGAGGGATGCTTGGCCCTCGTCATCTTTCCTGCTTCACATGCACCGCATAAGTGATCCTTCTTAAACTTGACGCCCTCGACGCCTATGACATGCTTCTTTCTTGCAAGAGTGTGCAAGCTCCTCATGCCAGCATGCCCTAGCCTCCGATGCCAGAGCCAGCATTCTGAAGCTTTTGCTAGAAGACATACGGCAAGTTGTAGTCCTGCTGAGAAATCTACCACGTACAAATCATCTTTCCGATACCCTTCAAAAACTAGAGACTTGTCAGATTCCATTAGAACAAGGCAACGATATTTTCCAAACATCACAATCATGTTTAAATCGCAAAGCATTGAGACAGACATTAAGTTGAAACCAAGGGATTCAACAAGCATGACTTTATCCATGTGTTGATCCCTTGAGATTGCAACTCTACCTACACCCAATACCTTGCTTTTACCAGTGTCAGCAAATGTGATGTGACTTTTGTCAGATGGACGTAAGGTTGAGTCCATAAGAAGACTTTGCTTGCCAGTCATGTGATTAGTACACCCACTATCAATAATCCATTCTGAAGTAGCTGGTGTCGTACCCTACAGTGAAGTAAGGGGGATAGGCTTCACGAAGAGAATTGTGAAGCATAAACATTTGACGAGCAAGTGGATTATGAAAGCTTAGATCAAGGTTAGGACTGATAGGGCAAGTAGCAAGCAACTCAGGAACAAAAATACATAATAAGACCATTTGGGCATTTGATCTTGCGCCCTACAAGATGTTTAAGGTCCCCAGCAATAGCTTCAGACGATTTTGGTTTTCGGCTAGAGACCTTTCCCTGCAAAAGAGAGTTAAGCTTTCTTAGCCACCCACATCTTCAAGGGTGGCTTCGAAGCAACGAGTCTAAGTGCAGCATATGAGAACTTTGGCTTTGGAGCCCTAGCAAAAAGTCTTGCAGGTGGACAATAGTACTCATAAGAATAAGCAGAGTAGTTCTTGGTCTTATGAACATGGCGGTTTGATGAAACGCGCTCATATTCATAGGCCTGAGTAAGGTTTCCCTGCAAAACATTTGCATTAGTGCGACTCAGGTGAGTCCTCTGTCTGTATGAAGCCTTTGGACCGTATGAAGCTTGTGGTCTGGGACTTGTCTTCTTCATGTGTGGTGTCATGACGACATTCACAGGAAGATTCTCCAAACATCTTTTCGGCATACAGACTTTGTTCATAGGCGGCCCATTCCTGCAGTTAGTACCAATATACCTAGCAAACACTTCACCATTCTAATTCTTAAACAATTTATAGTTTGCATCAAAGGATTCATCAATAACAATGGGATTAGCACAAGTGAAGCCAAATAGGGTGGATAGATCCGCTGAAGGTTGCCTTGCAGCAACCCATGTGGTTTTGGGGTACTGCTCAGGTTTCCAGTAAGAGCCATCAGCATTCATTTTCCTTTCGAACCCAACACCCACTTTCCTAGGGTTTCGGTTCAGGATCTGCCTTTTGAGGACATCACATAGTGTCTGATGCCCTTTGAGACTTTTGAACATCCCTGTTTCAAGCAATGTCTTCAACCTAGCATTCTCATCAGCAATAGCAATGGCATCCTCGGCAGAGGGGTTAGTTACCACATCAACAATTGAAGATATTGCAACAGTAGCAGCAGTAGAACATTCAGCAACAGAAGTAGCGTCATCATGCTCAATGCATTTAAGACATGGTGGTTCAAATCCTTCTTGAGCGGAACTGATCTGTTTGGCGCGAAGTGACTCATTTTCCTTTTGAAGATATTCATGAGCCGCTCTCAATTTCTCAAGATCTTGCTTCCTTTGATGATAATCATAGGAAAGCTTTTCATGAGTTGTTGAGAGCGTTTCATGACGACTTTCAAGTTCCTCATACTTAACATGAAGATTTTTCATGTCTTCAATTAAGGACTGAGATCGAGTCATTTCAGCGTCTAATAGGTCATCGCTTTTGTCTAATAGTTTTTGAATATGTTCCATAGCTTTCTGTTGTTCAGTTGCAATTTTAGCAAGTGTTTTGTAACTAGGTTTGGAACCACAATCAGAGTCATCTTCACTTGATGTTTGATAGTGAGTGGCGCGTGAGTTTACCTTGGCACCGCGTGCCATGAAGCAGTAGGTGGGAGTGGAGTTGTCCTTGTCATTAGCATCGGCATTGGTGACGGAGTCATTGTCTTCAGTGTTGAAGATGGACTTGGCAACGTAGGCTGTAGCCAGACTTGCAACGCCAGAATCGGACTCCTCCTCGGACTCCACCTCTGCCTCCTCAGAAGCAGACTCCTCCTCTGAATCCATTTCCTTGCCGACAAACACGCGGGCCTTGCCAGATGAGCTCTTCTTGTGTGATGAAGACTTTGAGGAAGACTTGGAAGAAGACTTTGAGTATTTCTTCTTCTTCTTCTTGTCGTCAGAATCATACTCCTTGCTCTTCTTGTTCTCATTGTCCCACTGCGGACACTCAGAGATGTAGTGACCAGGTTTCTTGCACTTGTGGCATGTTCTCTTGTAGTCATGAGCAGAAGCTTCATCATTTCTTGAGCTGGATCGTGAAGACTTTCTGAAGTCTTTCTTCTTGGTGAATCTTTGGAACTTCTTCACAAGCATAGCAAGCTCCCTTCCAATGTCTTTAGGATCATCAGAACTACAGTCAGATTCTTCATCAGATGAGGAAACAGCTTTTGCCTTCAAGGCGCAAGTTCGCCCATAGTTGGGACCGTAGATGTCTCTTTTCTCAGAAAGCTGAAACTCATGTGTGTTGAGCCTTTCAAGTATGTCAGACAGATCGAGTGTCTTGAAGTCAGGACGTTCTTGAATCATCAGGGCTAGGGTGTCAAACGAGGTGTCAAGTGATCTCAGGAGTGTCTTGACGATTTCATGCTTGGTGATCTCAGTAGCGCCGAGAGCTCGAAGCTCATTTGTGATGTTAGTGAGGCGGTCAAACATGAGCTGGACATTCTCATTGTCGTTTCTCTTGAAGCGGTTGAAGAGGTTGCGAAGGACACTAATTCTTTGATCTCTCTGGGTTGAGACGCCTTCGTTGACCTTGGAGAGCTAGTCCCAGACTTGCTTGGATGTTTCTAGAGCACTCACACGGCCATACTGTCCTTTGGTCAGATGACCACAGATGATGTTCTTGGCAGTGGAATCTAGTTGAACGAACTTCTTGACAGCAGCAGCGGTGACACCTTCACCAGCCTTGAGAATGCCATTCTTGACGACATACCAGAGGTCGACATCAATGGCTTCAAGATGCATGCGCATCTTATTCTTCCAGTAGGGATATTTAGTTCCATTGAAGACGGGGCACGCAGTGGAGACTTTAATTATCCCTGCAGTCGACATAGCTAAAACTCCAGGTGGTTAAACTGAATCACACAGAACAAGGGAGTACCTTGCTCTGATACCAATTGAAAGTGCTAGTGATCGACTAGAGGGGAGGTGAATAGGCGATTTTTATGAAAGTCTTCAAAACATGGAAGTTTTGAGGACAAACGATAGAAATAAACCTATTATCATGCAACGGAAGGTAGACTACACTAAGCAAGCCATAGTCAAGTATTCAATGAAGTGAAAGCACAATGACTAATAGTAGCTAGGCAGTATAGATCAGGTAGGAAGATAGTGTGAAGCCAATCAGAACAATCAGTTACTCGGTGAAGACAAAAGATAATGCAATCATACAATGACTTCACCTGGGCCAACAGTAAGTAAAGGAATGGGAAGGACGAAACCAGTGACTCGTTGAAGACAATGATTTGTTGGACCAGTTCCAGTTGCTGTGACAACTGTACGTCTGGTTAGGGAGGTTGAGATTCAACTTAGAACACCGCGTGTTCACCTTATTCCCCTTGAGCTAAGGACACCCAGTCCTCGCCCAATCACTCTGGTAAGTCCTCAAGGTAGACTCCCAAACCTTCACAGACTTCGTTCACTGGCGATCCACAATGACTCTTGGATGCTCAGAACACGACGCCTAACCGGCTGGAGGATTCACAGTCCTCAAGTGTAATAAGTCTTCAGATCACACAGACAGGAAGACTTCAGTGATGCCTAACACTCTTTGGCTCTAGGTGGTTAGGGCTTTATCCTCGCAAGGAATTCTCTCTCAAAGGCTTCGAGGCGGGTTGCTCTCAAACGACAAAAGCCGTACACTAACTCTGAGCAGCCAACCGTTTATGGTTGTAGGGGGTGGGCTATTTATAGCCACTAGGCAACCCGACCTGATTTGTCCGAAATGACCCTGGGTCACTAAGGAATTGACACGTGTTCCAACGGTCAGATTTCAAACACACGCGACAACTTTACTTGGGCTACAAGCAAAGCTGACTCACCCAGCTCTGGATAAGATTTTCTCTCATTGTCTTCGCTCGAAGACATAGGATTTTGGTTGAGCATCACTTCAGTCACTCTGACTTTGTTCACTTGGACCCCACTTAATAGTACGGTGGTTCCTATGACTCAACAAAGAAGAAAAGTAGACAACGAAGCAACTAAGTCTTCGAACCCCATAGTCTTCACGCAATGTCTTCGCTTGTCATAGTCTTCAATGTGAATATCTTCACATACCACCATTGTCTTCAATGTCTTCATACATTTTTAGGGGTCATCTCCGGTAGATAAACCGAATCAATGAGGGACTACTACCTGTGTTATCCTGTAATTCTCACAAACACATTAGTCCCTCAACCAGGTTTGTCGTCAATACTCCAAAACCAACTAGGGGTGGCACTAGATGCACTTACAATTGACCACTTCTTCGACATGCACGAACACTAGATACAGGTACATCCCTAACGTGGTCCGCGGCGGCCTTGGTGGCGACGAATAGTACAACCCCGGTTCCTGCACCAGTATCTCAACACCAATCACCTTCGATATGGTGGACGGCTTCTTCATCCATGCCATAACCGTCAAAGCCCAGCTGTCTGGAGGAACAAACATACTTATGAGCTCACCTCCAAGGTCGTTGATAATCTCATTCATGGACTCGATGTTCCAAGCACGTCGAGGCATGCCGTGGAAGGTAAGATTTGTTAAAAACTCAAGCTCAGAGGGCACCGACCCCCATCCTGGGTGCCACCGATCAAAGCTCACCAGAGCGCCATCGCAGAACAAACGCCGGGAAGATTCGAACACACGGCTGCAGTGTAAAGTTGTCCGGAACTTGACGAAGAAATCAGCCAGTGGCGGACAGACTTCGACGAGCAAGTCACTTATTTGGATGCCGTGCGCAATGCCAAGAGCTTTGACAAGGTCATTCGGCGAGATGGGAGGCTGGTCGCCATTGATGGTTACCATCAGCACTGTGCCGGCAAACTGGTCGTCAAGCGCCGCCATGCCACTGTTGAGCGACATCACGCAGCGACCGAAGGCAGGACGGACCTCGGGATCTCCGGCTTGGAGATCCGTGTTGACCGGCGACATGATAGTGCGCTTGAGTACAGGGAGTACAGGAGGGGGATTTGGGGGAACTGGAGTAGGAATCAAGATTCTAGAGGTGGGGGAGGGGCGGGAGACTGCGGATGAAAAGGTAGCATGAATTTCGAGCACGGGCCAATATGCTCTCGGCGCGCAAGCACACAAAAACACCAGTGGCGCCCACATGTTGGCCTAAGAGTCCTTATTCATTCTTTTTTGGAGAGCCCGACCTTTTTTTCAGGATCTTTTGAGAGCCCGGCCTGAGAGTCATAATTGACCTCTTTGGCATTGCGTTACTACTCGGCCCATATTCAACGACACCTCATTGGCCCAAACAAGTGTACATCATCGAAAAGACACTAAGCTCAAATTATATAACTTGAAAAAAGGAGATATACTCTGAACACTAGAGAATGGTGATGCCCTCATTTAGCCCACCAATAGTTCGAGACAATAAACAGTTCGAAACAATGATATATACAACATTCAAACACTGACTAGTGACTACTACTGACATAAACAGCAAGACATGATAGTTCATAAGAAGTCTTGCTACACCACCAAAATGCACCCATCTGCAGCGCTCAGACTCTCGTGATCCAGATGAGAATGACATTCTAAACAGAAGCAACTATTACATAGTAAGAGTGACATAAACGAGGATGACCAAATGACAAGGAATATGCATAACAAAAGAAAGAACTACCCATCAAGAACCAGCAGCAAAGACAACAAAGTCATTCGAAGAGATAATCCAACACCATCATAATTTGCAGCCCTGCTTCAGCGACCAGTGATCCGGAGACACCAGTACTCCACCCTTTCGATGCAACAGCCCAATTACCTATCAACCTGAAGGCTCGAACCACATCACTGCCTGTCGTAATTGAGACATCCAAGGATCAAAGTTAATCCAGATGCATTTGTCATTCTCACCTTCTTTTGGCTGCAGGCTGTATCGTTGACAATCAGGGGAGTTTGCTCCCGAACTCCTAGGGCTCGCCGTGTAGACACAGTTTTCCATAGCAAACAGAGCCTCTCTGCCATCAAGGTCCTTGCCAACGGTGATCTCCTGGTTAATCGAATAATTGAGTCCGAGAAACAAAGAGTGTGAACCAAGGCTGTTTACCCGCCTCCAACTAAAAAAATCCTAAAGGCCCCAACAAGCTGGTATCCTGCGCATAGACATAACAGCCACTGTCCGGATACTCATGTATTACACGGTGCTTGTATACAGTGGGGTTTTTGCAATATAACTTTTCTGGCTCATGTGTCCGAATGATCATCAGTCTTTTGCCGTTGTCTGATCGAGTGAGGAACCAGTTGTGCTTCCTTGTTTTTGGCAAAGGTGGTGTGATTACAAAGGGCAGTAACTGTAGGGACACTGCATCATATAAAAAAGGACAGGCATTGTTAATGTAAGATCAACATTGTTCAGAGTATGAGTAGGATAATGAAAGAAACAACATTGATATGTCCCTGTTGGAACTGGGAATAAAATACAGGGAAATGTATACTGGTTTCGAAAATATAGAAGTGCCATGCATGGTTATACTCATGTTATCTCGCAATCGATTCTTCACAGGAAACTACCATGTCATGCATGTTATGCAATCATGTTCTGTCCTCACAAACAAATTCTTCAAGGTAACTAACAGACCATGCATTGTTATATACTCGTGTTCTGTGGGTAAATTTTTTGTGAGGATATTATTCTAGCCATTGATTGCTGAAGGGCGAATATAGGTATGTACACATGGTAAGCATTGCAGGATTTCACTACTTCCAAATATAGAGTTCTCCATATGCACATTTACTTCCCTAATGTATGGTTTGATGAAACCAACAGTGTGGTGCATGTTTCTACATCATGAAAATGAGGAAACTAACATGGCCATTGGTACACACTCATATTTAGTAGTAGTATATAGATTACTGTAAAATAAGGATAATATCCATATATTCCTAACCGTTTGATTATTCAGGGTACAAATTGGCTGTAATGACATGGTCACAATCGCATGAATTAACTCATTCCAAATATAGCTGATTTACAGCGTCTCTAATACATTGCCATAGTTCTACTCAACTTTTGCTCAAACAGAGATATGCCAATCATCACAAAAAGTTCAAACAGTGTCATGGCGTCATCATTAACATGGGAGGAAACAACTTACACGTGCCGTCCCAGCAATACGTGGTGCCATCTGCTTGGTCGATCGCGCAGATGATGCCATTGTGTTCAATAGCATCACAGAAGTGTGTATCAGCTTTGACGATGATCCACTGCGAGCCGAGTTGTCTCTAGCTAAAGAAGGTACCGGCGTAAAGATAGGCGAGTCCGCGGTCGAATAAGGCAATTAGCTTGAAGTCTGCGTAATTCGCATGTCCTGTGGTCACTTGGCAAATTACAATCTTCTGCAAAACAAGGTCCGTCCAACTGACGTAGTAATCTAGATGACTTGGACCGCGATGGTAATACTCTATATAATCCAACGGAGGAAGGATAATCTCATGGGAGGTCTGGAAGTTAACGAGCACCAACTTTTTACCGTCTTCTCTGAAGGCAGCCATCCAGTGGGAGTTCATGCCGACCCAGTACATACTTGCCAAGAAGTTTCGGGTGATGGTGATCGGATCGATGTCGAGGGAAATGATGTACGGCGACCCACTACATACCTGCAAAGAAGTTTCGGCTAATGGAGATCGGATTGAAGTCGAGGGGCATCATGCACGCCTCCGTATCATGGTGAGCCAATCTCGCAAGACCAGATAGCAGCAAGCAGGGTGTCTTGAAAAGCTTAGGCCTAGC
Organism: Triticum dicoccoides; assembly: GCF_002162155.2. Taxonomy (NCBI): domain Eukaryota; kingdom Viridiplantae; phylum Streptophyta; class Magnoliopsida; order Poales; family Poaceae; genus Triticum; species Triticum dicoccoides. Next base: position 533,165,540 of record NC_041386.1, on the reverse strand, counting down.
TTCGACGATGGTCGTGTGCATGTCCCTCGAGCATGCAGCCAGCCGCAGGGCGCTCAACATATCCATACACGAACAACAGAGGTCGAGGATGTCACTGGGGAGATTGCTCCAATCGCGGCTCATATGGATGCTGCGCGGTTCACGTTCGGCCATGGTGGAGTTTGGAAGTGGGCTTGATTTATGGGGGAGAAGGATGTCGGTGCTGGACCGGCTAGCGAGGGAATAGTGGTACTGGGGGAGGCGAGTGAGTCGACGGTACACGGGGGCACAATGAGATGGAGATGGAGAAGGAGATGGAGATGGAGTGGTGCTATGGGAGCGGAGAGGGAGACGAGGCGAGGCGCCAATGTGCTGTATAGCGGCGGTGACAGACTGCACTGTGCACAGGGTGAGGCTGACTTTGGTAACCCGAACATGCCGCCTGGACTAGTGTCAGGCGCAGGGTGTTGTCACTTCACTGTGAGGACCGGATGAATAGTATTTTGACCATTAAGTGTACCACAGTTGTACTACTACTACTAGTAGTAGTAGTAGGTACATGAGTACTCCAGTATTGTATAGCGTAAATAGGTCTCCCGTGCTAGCATGCCTGCTCACTTCATCGTTCAGGTATCATCCATATTGCGAGTAGAACCAAATTCTCGTGCATGCCCAATCAACGCTCTACCATGATGCATGCAGTGGTCGTTCTGGTGCATCAAGGAAGGCATGCAGATCGTTCCACACTTGAGAAGAGGAAAAATGGAAAGGTAGAACGCGGAAGCAGAGGAAGAGAACACTGGCTAACGAGGCTGGGAGGGGATCGAGCAAGAAGTTAATGCTCCACGCCTAAAGGTTTTGGGAAAACCTGATTTTCATAAGGTGACTTATACTCACCTAAACGGAGGGAGTATTCCTTAACCAGAGAATGTTGTGTCTCCCACTCACGCGCTAAAAAAACTACGACACATTTTTTATCAGTTTGCATAGGTCCCACCTATCAGGAAGGATGGGCACATACATGAACAGGTACGACTCATCAGTCTACCCGCATAGCCTTTTCATTTAGTCTACCTAGCCGTCTAATCAACTGCCTGCACGCCACTTCTCCCATTTACTTCTCCATCGGGAACCGATTCTCCTCGGCTTCTTCACCTCCCCTTCGTCTTCATTTGCATCCAAACCCCACTGCGTTCACATTGTTTTAACCTCTTTAAATAATCATCTACTACTTTAGTTAGACTAGCCATCTAATCCTAATTCTCCAAACCATAGCCCTCCATTCTAGCGGTTCCAAATGGCGATAGAGATCGAGATGCAGGTTTTTAGTGTCCAACATGTCCTTGTCGAAGGCTCGATGCGCATAGTTGCCTCCATCACCGTCCACCCAAGGGTTGTTCGGCAGTGGATCAACAATGTATCCAACTCCCTCGAAAAGTTAGAGACGAGGGTCATCGGTCTCGACGCAGAGTACATGGAGCGTGCCCCTGGGAAGATCCAGCGCGCCGCCATCCTTCAGTTGTGCCTCGAAGATGAAGTTTTGGTGTACCACATCATACACTTGTCCTCCATACCAGGTGAGCTTCACGTTTTCTTGTCTCGGGAGGACGTATACTTCTGTGGGGCAGCCATCGAAGGGGACAAACAGAAGCTGGAGCTGTACAACCTTAATTTGAATAGCATCGCTGACCTACAAACCAGAATCAAAATTCCTGTAGAAGTTTGTGATAAACAGACACCATCCCTATTCGACGTAGCAAATTTTGTGCTCGGTACAAATCTTCAGAACGGTGACGAGACTGTGGCATTAAGGTCGTCTGGATGGGAGAATTATCCCTCGACGTACGAGCGGATAAAATATGCTGCCCTCGATGCCCGTGTGAGTTCCGAGATAGCTGCAAGGTCCAAAGAGCTTGTTGCGAAGCCGTCTCCCATAGAGAATGAGAAGAAGAAGAAGAAGAAGAAGAAGAAGAAGAAGAAGAAGAAGAAGAAGAAGAAGAAGAAGAAGAAGAAGAAGAAGAAGAAGAAGAAGAAGAAGAAGAAGAAGAAGAAGAAGAAGAAGAAGAAAAAGAAGAAGAAGAAGAAGAAGAAGAAGAAGAAGAGGCTGCACCAGCAGGAGGGCATTATGGATGGATGAACTATTTCCTCTCTTGTAAAAAAAATTATTCTGTCTCGGTGTATATTGATATAGATGGACTATTTCGATGGTGTGCATGTCTTTGGAACAGAGTAGTAGCGTGGGTCCGCTTAACTATAAGGAACTATTTATCCGCATATATAGCTTTCTCTGCTACTCCTTCCAGTGATCGGTATGCAGTGTATGTGTCCGTAGACATGACATCTTGTCCATGGAAGTTCAACTACGGCGACCATCACGTTTCATCTCGCGATTCCCACGACGCCTCTCCAACCCACGGCACCATGCCAGCAGATGTGTGCCTCACCCCTCTCGGCCGCACCGCCCCTCTGCCTTTGTGTGCATGACATGTGGGCCACCTAAAATGCGGCGAGCATCAAGTTTCTACCACAGCCACCCGCGATTCCCATGATGCCGCTTGAACCCATGAAACCACACGTCCCCCGACCTGCGGCTCACCCCTCTTGGCCCCACTGCCCCTCTGCCTACGGGAGCATTACATGTGGACTAGTCACCTATCGGGTCCACATGTTATTGACTCAAAGGTAGGTGTAGTAAGGCGCTAAAGCTCAGTCCCGACGGCCCTGAGAGGGAAATGTAACTCCTGCGCCAGGGCTTGTGGTGCTCCCGCAGCATGAACTCGTGCCAAACTCGAGATTTGTTTCTTTACTATACATGCACGCAACGATTTAATGGACATTGTAATCTCAACATGTGATGGGGAGCTCTAAATTTGAATTTGAAACTTATAAAATGAAAAGATTCAAAACAAATAAACTGGGAGAGAGGGAGTATATCGTAGGATGTGTCCCATACAAAATAAGTCCCCTGGTTTGTTACCGCGAAGATGCGGTTAGAAAGGAGCACAACGTCTTCCTACTCGTACGGCAACAAATCGGCCGCAGACAGCATGGTCCGCCTTTGACCGCCATGTGCAAGGTTCGTGCTATCTTATTCAATCTCACTATGGTTCCATCATACCAATTCATGTGGTGTCCTGTTGCATGGCTAATCCCAATGTTGGACAAAGGTTCTACGGGAACGGTTTCACCATTGTAAATGTTGTGCAAATTGATGTTGGTACCCTCCCGTACATATGCAAGCCAATCTCCACTCGCACCGAGCCTAACCTGTGAAACAGTGGGCAGGGGAGAATTAGGAAATGGACACGGAAGTAGTCTTTAGAATGCATTTACTACGTGATCAAACTCATCTTACCTGCTCATCGGAGGAAATCCGAGTGCCCCCCAATGTCGGCATCTCAAGGGGAGTCAACTTGCAACTACGGCCACGCCACGCTGGAGAGACCCCCAAGGAAACATCCTCGTGCGTTCCATGGAACATCAAGATGCATTTGTATGAGTAGTTTATCTTGTGAGAGAAAAGGATGAACGAGGGAAGGCCTCTAGAGATAGAGATGGACACTACTACTACCAATGTGCTGGCCCGTGCGTTGCAATGGATCCAAAGTAGTAGAATAATACTTGTTCACGTGCTTGAAATATATACACTCTAGTTTTGATATACATGTGTCAGCAGACATGACAGCTTGTCCATGGAAGTTGAACCACAGCGACCATCATGTTTCTTGTTTCTACCACTGCCACACCCACACGCGATTCCCACGATGCCGCTCCAACCCACGGCACGACATCCCCTGACGTGGACATGGATCCTCTGACGTGGCTATCACTGCCTTGCCCTGCCTTTCCTTCGCTGATAGGTGGGACCCACGCTTATGGGTCCCACATGTTAGTGACAGAATGGTAGGATTGTTCCTGTCAGGGGATCCTCATCCCCCCGACGTGCCCCTCATCCCTCTCGGCCCCACCGCTCCTCTGCCTTTGTGTGCATGACATGCGGGCAAGCTGAACTGCGGTGACCGTCAACTTTCTACCACAGACACACCCGATTGGACGTGGTTTGCCTGCTCCGCTGCTGTGCTCCGATCCGTACTCCCGCACCATTGAATTTTCATCCAGCGGCTGTGACACATTTAGTCTCGGGCATCAATCCTCAGCTGGAGTACTTATGTACTATAGGTAGTACCCGCCGTTGTGGCCATCTACGCCTCGTAACGCCCCGACGCCCAGTTGTGGCACCCTCGCCACGGCCACGCCACCACCGGCCGGTTCATCTCGAACGAGTGAGTTGCGAACCACGCCACCACCATGAGAATGACATGTGGGCCAGCCGCATTTAAGGTCCGCATGTCATTGACTCATAGGTCAGGCACTAAGCCACTAAAGTTTGGTCCCGTGGGCCCCGAGAGGGAAATGTAACTCCTGTGGCAGGCCTTGTGGTGCTCCCGCAGTACGAGCTCGTGCCAAAACTGGAATTTGTTTCTTACTACTACCAACTAGTACTAGTAAGGTACACGTGCATTGCACGCATGAGATTCTGGTGGTTTGTGCATTATGCTTCAACATGTGGAGCTTTCTGGATTCTAACATGTGGCAAAATCTGGTGGAATGTAAGGTTAGGAAAGTTTGATTAACTTAGGTGAGTGTTTGGTTCAAGCCACACCTTAGGCAAGCCACACTAAGGCCCCACATGACATACACACACAAAATGTGGCAAGATTCCCTTAGGCTTGCCAACTTGTGGCTCTCATTTTGAAGAACTAATAACTTTGCCTAAGCTTAGTTGTGGCAAAGTTAGTCATGAATTAAGTTCAACCATGGAGTCTTCTAGATTATACATGTGGCAGAATCTGGTGGATGATATCCAACGGATAATAGTGCTTGGATTTGCCATCTTTGTACCGTCGGATTGGCTTCATCCAATGACCAACTTTCAAAGTTTTTCACACACTATATAGGGGGTATAGATATAGATGTGCCGATCCGTTGCAATGGATCCAAAGTATATCTATTTAGTGGAGTGCACTCTAAACACATTATCTATTTATTTTTCTCTAACCTTCCGTAGCCATGCAACCAAGCCACATAAGCTTCATGGGTGCCCCCCACATCATATTATTCACACTATATTGATTGAAAAAAAGATAAATCACCCCAAACAAGACCTTCCCGTTTTTTGTTCCTACGATGTTGTGACATGCACGTACCTACTAGTTGTATAGTGTTAGTACTAGTAATATAGTATTACAAGTACAAACTTGGTACTAGTAGGAGTAGTACTAGTACAGAATGCTCCTACTCTATCAACGAGCCCCGTCTGACACCAAATTTCTTGGCTTCCGTGCTACAGCTAGATCTTCCCCTCGTTTCTATTTTCCAACCCGGCGGCGGGCGGGGTGTCGGTTTGCTCAACGGCGGTCCCACATGGAAGTGAAAATGCTAGGCAACCCGCCTTCCCTAAGCTATGTGTCGTGCCGGACGGGTCGTGTTGTACTCCCGATTCCTGGGCGTGTGGGGTGCGACGCGAACGCGGTAGGCCTTTTCCTTTTACCAGCAATGTGCCCGTGCGTTGCGACGGATCCAGAGTAGTAGAATAGTAGTATTTGTTCACAAACTTGAAAGAAATCACTATTGTTTTGATATACTCCTAATATATTACTCCCTCTGTACCTAAATATTTGTCTTTTTTGAGATTTCAAATGGACTATCACATATGGATTATATGGACATATTCTAGTGTTTCTAGCAAGATGCCCGCACGTTGCACGAGGTTGATGGAAAAGGTAAGCACAACTTATAAATTGACGGATGGAGTACTAGTTACAGTGATGCATATAATTAAGCAAAGGGATCACACATGTCGGTATTGACTGGAACGAGAATGCAACAGCACAATAAGAATTAAGGCCACGATGATACGATCGCAGTGGTGGTTACAGAAGGCAAGAAGAAAGATGGATCCACGAATGTACGACCTCCTCCTCCTCAACTTAGTGCGTCGGGCCACCGACCGGCGGCTAAGGAGCGGCGGCTTTTGTGGCGAGGTCGAGGTGCTTCTCAGCAAAGGCATCCAAGGCTTCCAGCCGGTTGAGGAAGGCCAACATCGTAGCGTCCTCATTGGCCTTGTAGATACCTATGTACATGATTTCCTCATACACGTGGATGTGTAGGTCAACGAATTCTTGCAGGGCGAGGCGCCTCGCGGCGAGCGCAACCTCCAGCTGGACATTCTTCGTGACGTCGGCGGGCAGTCGCAGGGCCACCAGTGCTTGAAAGAGGTTCCGGCCATGGAGGCCGATTAGGGTGGCAGGCAATGAGGTGCCCGGGCGCGCGGGCTGGAGGAGTACGGCGATGTCGTCTGCGAGTTTCTTAAGGACGGTGAACTTGTTGCTGGTGGCAACGATCATCTGGTCCAACTGAGAGTCGTAGTTGGCGTCGACGGCGGCCATCGACCAGCCGGTCTCCAACACCGTCCGGAGACGATCCTCGGCGCCATGCCGCAGGCCGGCGTCATGGACCATCGGGCGCAGCCGCTGGCCGCTCACGCGCATCACCGCCATGGGTCTGGAGTGAGCTCTTTTGCGCTTAGTGTAGGTGCTTAGGCAAATGCTTAGGTGCGTACGATGTGGTAGATGCATTGGAATGGAGGGGCGCCTTTATATAAGGGCAATGAGGGCAAACTGCGTTGCATATTCACATCATGCAGCCTCTTTTCCCGGACCTCCTCCCATTACTTCCCTCATGCATTAATTGAAGGAGGATGCATTGGTCGTTCAACATATCGGGAACCGCTACTCCCTCCCTCGTCTGCATTAAAGCCGTATCGGGAACTGCGCCACCCGCTGTCAAATCGAATACTCCCTTCGTCTAGGTGAGTATTAAGTCATCTTACGAAAACCACTCGTTTCTTCACATTATATACGTACAATATATATGGCAAACATCATATAGCCAGCAGTTTAGTTGTCAAAGAATTTCAGGGTGCTTAGTTTTGTCAAAGAATTCTAGGGTGCTTAGTTTTATTTGAGGGGTGGGTTGTGCACTTATGCTGGACACCATTACTGTGACAAGCCTTTTTAATAGTACTACTGTATAAAAGTGGAGTATATACATTTTTTAAAAGGCTAGAGGGCGGGGCAGTCTAGCTCGGTCGGTTTCACGAGAGGCGAGGGCCTTTGTGATTTGCCGGCTCATTACTGTTGTCAAATCGAATAGTACTGCGCCGCCCGCTGCACGCCCGGCGCCTCCATTAAACCCCTCCATTAAACCCGCATGCAAACCGAGAATCCTACTCCGGCCACACGTACGGTCATGAGCTGGCCGGAATTAAACGCAACACCGGCCGAGCTCCTCCCGCCCGCCCTCAGTTTAAACGAGGCCAGACGCCGACCAATCTCCTACCGTCCGCCCTCTATTTACACGAGGCCAGACACATAGCGGGCAAGAATCGCACCCCTCCGCCGCTTCCCCATCTCCTCCTTCACCATTTTCTCCACTCTTCCGATGGCTTCCGATGAGCCGTTCACCGGCATATTACCCGGCTGGGTGGCCCGCCGAGCCCTCCAGATACGGGTGAGGCCGCTCGGTGCTTCACCAACCTCGCTTGGCCCGACGGAGCCAGTTGCCGCCCCAAGCAGGCGCGTGGTTCAGCAACTCGCTGCTCCCGTTCAGCTCGATGAGGAGTGGCGAGTTGCTCCACGCCGGCACGGCGGCGAGCACACCGGTACGGGCGCTGTCACTGCCGTGTCGTACCGCACCACCAGTGTCTGCGGTGGCCGCGCCTCCCATGTCTGTGGGCGCGCCTCCCGTGCCTGCGGCAGCACCATGCAGGCAGAGACAGAAGCCGGGTGCGTGGAGAGCGACGAGAAGGTGGCCAGCTTCTCTATGTCCGCCGCCATCATCGAGGAGAAGTAGAACACGGGAGGCCGCCGCCACTTGGGACCCATGAAGGCCACCGCCGAGGCGACGACCGCGGATTCAGGTGGTTTCTTTGCTGCTTCGTCTCTTCCGAGGACCTTCGTCGACCCCGCAAGTGTCTGACGGACATGAGGAAGACAAAGGGATCCACGGGCGGCCATTTAGAACTAAAATAAGTCTAGATACATCCATTTCTAGGACAAGTATTTCCAGACGGAGGGAGTATTAATTATACAAGAAAGCCGGATTGGCACCTCTTAGTTCATGTAAATGTAATAAAATCCATCATGTTTATATGAAGATCCGACTTTTTTATACAAAATCCTTCATGCTCATATGAAATCAGTCCGTGTTTGCACGAATTTCATCTGGTTGATTAGAGTTGTAAAAATGTATGCCACTGGCGTTTGATGTCGTCCTCCGCTTAAGGAAGCGGGAGGAAATTTGCCGGCTGCCGTTGGAGATGCTCTTTATGTTGGTGACATCCAATCCATTTGAGTTAATTGCCTGTATGATTGTCCCTCTATAAAAAGTTAATTGCATGTACAGTGTACACGTGACTTGCAGGGTGGCTACAGCTTCGTACAGAAAGTTAAAAAGAAACAAGTCCATCCTTAATCTTGTATTCTAAGTACTCTGTGGGTTCCACTGTCAGTACAGTAGCGAAAGAAGTATATATTAAATAAGTAGAGTAATATATAATATAAAAATATAAAGTTAAAAGACAGAATTCAAACTCATGTCATCGCGTTGCGAGCATCCGGCGTTAACCAGCCCAGCACATTTTTGTTGTAGACCATGCTGGAGATATATCTCCATGTCTACTCTTATATATACTCCATTCGTTCCTAAATATTTGTCTTTTTCAGATTTCAAATGGACTACCACATACGGATGTGTATGTAGACATATTTTAGAGTGTAGATTCACTCATTTTGCTCCGTGTGTCTTTTCAGGAAGGGGTCAGATTTGTCCTTGATTTATTTATGAGGTATCCAGATGGCACTGCACCGCCAAGAAAAGAGGGTAACATCAAAATTATGGACTACTTTTTTGAGTATGTTGGTAAGGTATGGTCATAGTCACTTGTTGAGATCTCTAAAAAGACAAATACTCCCTCCGTCCGGAAATACTTGTCATCAAAATGGATAAAAGGAAATGTATCTAGACGTATTTTAGTTTTAGATACATCTCTTTTTATCCATTTTGATGACCAGTATTTTTGGACGGAGGGAGTAGAAAAAGAGTTGGTGATGATGGTGTGCGTGCCATCCTGCAATATAGGCCATCGGATTTATATCTAACGGATAGGAAAGAAACTATGACAATTTTGCAAAAACATACCCACACATCTCTCCACGTTCGCAAATAAGGCCTTCCCTCGTTCAACCTTTTCTCCCACAAGATAAACTACTCATACAAATGCATCTTGATGTTCCGTGCAATGCACGGGCAGCTGGCTAATTTCTTTTAAAATAGTTGCTGCGATAATTAGGTTGAAGTGATATATTTTATGTCTGCCCCGAATGATTTCAGATTCACTAGTAGTAACAAAGAAAAGGTTTCCTTGTTAATTAACAGAAAACAGGGTAATAACTATCACATGAGGACGGTAAAAACAAGGCACACTGGGTTCAGCGTCATCGTCACTACAGCTGTGCGCATGCAAGAACTCTACATATCGAGGGGGCTACCGAGCGAGGCACCGAGACACAATGTTTGAGAGACAAACCAATTGACAGATTATGATCAGATCGAGTTGTCACCCTTCTGCTGTCACTGTTGGGGGGAGAGAAAGACGTATTGAGAGTGTGCGCGGTAGGCATAGAGGCACAACTAGTGAGTGTGTGTGTGTGTGTGTGTGTGTGTGTTTGAAAGAGGAGTAGATAGATTACTATCAAGATCGATGTGCCACCCTACTCCTTCGGTGCCGGGTAGTGTGTGTGTGTGTATGTTTGAGAGAGAAGCCAGTCGATAGATTAGTATCAAAATCTAGGTGTCACCCTACTCCATTGGTGTTGGGAAGTGTGGGTGTGTGTGGGGGGAGGGGCAGTGACACTCACATATCTCTACTCTTATAAAAAACAGAGTTGGTGATGATGGTGTTCCTGCCATCCTGCAATATAGGCCATCCGATTTATATCCAACGGACAGGAAGGAAACTATGGCAATTTTGCAAAAAGATACCCACACCCCTCTCCGCATTTGCAAATAAGGTATTCCCTCGTTCATCCTTTTCTCCCACAAGATAAACTTCTCATACAAATGCATCTTGATGTTCCGTGCAACGCATGGGCATCTTGCTACTAGGGAGAAGGAGTTTGTGTGACACATATCTAGCTATATTAAGGGATAGGTAGATAGCATATGTGTGAGAGACATTAGTGGCTGTGGGTGGGCGGAATTAAAGGGGTGGGCGTGTTAGACATAGAGAGCGTGTGTGTTTCTGTGTGAGAGACTTGTAGGATGGGGTAGAAAGACGAATTTAACCCTGATGGAGGGAGAGAAATACACGAAGTGCGCGTGTGTGATTCTGATGCCCACAAGGAAATGAGATATGTATGTGTGTGAGAGAGATTGCACAATTCATTCACGTATCACTATCTAGCGATCGCGGATGTGCATCGCTTGAACATAAGTCAGTATCTACTTCGTATCGTGGCCAAAGGTACAATATCGATTCAACGCTATAAAGATTGGACACTCACATATCACTTTTTTTTTCTATTTAAATAAGCCTTTTTAGTTGTGCATGCCAAAGTTACAGAGATGTTTCTTCAAACAACCAATGTAGCTATCATGAACATGCACCATTGTTACTCTTGCATTCAAATTCATTAGTCTTGGATGATTTAAGTTTCTATTTTGAAGTAATATAAGTAATATTTATATATGAATTCAACGGGTACGCAATTTATGAAATGGAGGCTATGTAATCATATGAGGTATCACTTTTAAGTAGCTGACTACAATATCCATTTCTTTTTGTGCGCCTCTACACTAACACGTCAATGCATTATGTTTAAAGTAAATAACCAATGGCACTAAATTATCTATTTACACGAGAAATACATAGGCTGAGCGTTTATCCCTTTTTTTGTGAACGCGCCACTACACCCGTACGATTGGCCGCGCCCATGTGAACGTCCAAGTTATCGACGCATCATCCCGAGTTATTGTCTTTTTTCTGGGGTGGACTTCACACCAGTTATTAACTGCTGACGCGTGCCCCGTGTACACAGTCTAGCATGACCTTCCCGCTAGCACGGTCCAAAATTAGTTGAAACTGGATACGAACGATCCCGCGGGCGGCAAAATCTCCCGCCTCCTTCTAAAATTTCCACCACCTTAGTCTTTAGCATGCGAAATCCCCCTTTTGTCCTTGGTGCACGGAGACCAACAGTTACAATACCGCCCTCATCTACATGATAGGTCGGGGCTGCTTTGGTAACTTCCGGTTCCCCCACTACACGGCACCCCCATTTCCTATTCCCCTCCCGCAAAAATGACTAACTCCACAGCACCATAGCATCTTACATCACGTCGTCCGTACTTCATCGCCCTTTCTCCCCTCCCCTCTCGAAACCCTAGACTGCTCATCCACCGGCGTACCATAGCCCATTCACTGCCAGTGGCGTCCACCTCGCCGGATCTGCTTCTGCGGCCGCATCTACCTCTCCCACCTCCCCTAGAAACAAGTAGACTGCTCATCCACCACTGTACCACAGCCCATTCAGTGCCGGCCTTGTCCACGTCGCCGGATCTGCTTCGCCGGTACTCTCGTCAACCGCCGCGCATCTGCAGCGGCTCATTTGTACTCCCCACCGGAGACGCTTCGTCCACACCCCCCGGAGCCGTCCCACTGACGCCCCCGTCGACGGCCTCTGATCCTCTTCGCCGACACCTTCCTCAACCCTACTGGAGCCGCTTCGCCGACACCTTCCTCAACCCTACCGGAGTAGCTTCACCTATACCATTCTCAACCCTACCGGGGCCGCTTTGCCAACTCACAAGTCCACGGCCTCAGATCCGCTTCCTCACAACCTCATCCAACCTACCGGAGTAGCTTCTGACGCCCCATCCACGGCCGCAGATCCGCATCGTGGACACCACCCTTAACCCAACCACCGGAGCAGCTTCTGACGCCCCGTCCACGGCCGCAGATCCGCATCATCGGCACCATCCTTAACCCAACCACCGGAGTAGCTTCACCTACGCCCTCGTCCACGGCCATAGATCTGCTTCGCCCACACCGTAGTCCACCCTACCGGAGCCGCTCCACAAACACCCTACTCGATGGTTCTAGATCTCCTAACCGGACCTCAACAGCCAGCGCAGCTAAACAGATTCCCACAGTCTGGAGAGATGCCAAGCACCCGCCACGGCCTAGGTACTTGTCACCTTTAAACCCGTCCAACATCACCTGCCGGATGTACTTCAAATATACTAACCGGTCACTATTACCTGTTATGCAGCTAGCAAAAACTATGAGGACGATGTTTCTTCTGGATCTAATAGCTTGGCCAACCAAGATCTGGACTGAGGCATTGCTATGATCTTGTAAGCGCGTCTCTCTCTCTCTTGTATTATTCTGTGCCTGCCAGCGTGCTTTGCTAGGATTTTCGACCAGTAATCCCTTTGTGCAGACATTGATTTCTACTACTGGCTGCTAAATTAGATATGTAGATGTCATACATGATACTACCTCGTACCTTCGTTCCTAAATATAAGTATTTCTAGAGATTCCACTATAGGCTACATACGGAGCAAAATGAGTGAATCTACACTCGAAAATGCATCTATATACATCTGTATGTGGTCCATACTGGAATCTCTACAAAGACATATATTTAGGAACAGGGGCAGTACATTACACAAAATCATAGGTGGCATGTAGGAATTCTAGTGCACTACATTAGGCTCCCTTAGAGTGCCTGCTGGTCCAGCATACAGAGTCATGGCTAGTTTATGGTACGCTCATAATCGTTAATTGGTGGTTTAAATATCCACAAGGGATATGCAATGTAGTATCACGTAGAGATGTCTGAAATTAGCCGTGTCAACTTGCAGATAGGGTTACACAACGAAAAAGTACAAGATGTATGTGGCAATTTCATGGAACATCGCAAAAAAGGAGAGGCAATGGTGAGCCTATACAGTGTGCCATGGTACGTCACTCCTCCATTGCAATCATCGTGACATGTTATTTGTATGCCAGTTCTATTAGCCAAGTTTCTTAGGGACATTTATTATGAGTTATCCTAAGAAAATAAGCACCTGTGAATATAAGCTCCATGTAATAAGCCAACCAGTTCTTTTCATTGCGTTTTCAGCTTATCTTTGGTATGATTAGTGGAAAGTCTGGATTGCATTATATTTTTTCATTTTGCTGACCATATGGAAATTAATTTGACTTGCAAACATCACAAATTGAACCCAGTGCAGTAATTAATATGATAGGAAAACAGACCATCACTATTTGCTCAAAATGCAAATACAAAGATACCATCTACTTGGCACAATCTACTTTGGTCAATGTTTTCCATAGAGATCCCATTGCCTAATTTAAACGAAGAACGCATGACCCACATTTAAATGAAGAACAATTATTTATTGAAATTCGATGGTCCAAGTGGCTGGTTATTATCGTATAACAGCACCACCTGAAAGCATCATATAGCAGCAGCTCATAGCAACTCATCATACAGCAGCAACAGTCTGTAATTCATCATATACCAGCAACAGCTCATAGCAATTCATCATATAGCAGCAGTAGGAGCAGCTCATAGCAATTCATCATATAGCAGTAGCAGGAGCAGCTCATAGCAATTCATCATATAGCAGCAACAGGAGCAGCTTGTAGCAACTCATCATATAGCAGTAGCAGGAGCAGCTTGTAGCAACTCATCATATAGCAGCAGCAGCTCATAGCAATTCATCATATAGCAGCAGCAGGAGCAGCTCATAGCAATGCATCATATAGCAGCAGCAGAAGCAACTCATAGCAATTCATCGTATAGTGGATCAGAATGAAAATTTGGCAAAAAATCAGAGGAGATCCTCACCTTGTTGGATGAGCTCATCCTTCAACAACACCTCAAGGCCATGGCCTGGGAGGAGGGGAGGGGGAATAAGGTGCCTTCTGCCGAAGTATGGCATTAGCCGTAGTTGTGCGGTGCCCGCCGGAGTAGTGCGTTGGACGAACCACAGTGGAGCGGCTGCTGGAGACCATGAGAATGAGAGGCGGCGCTAGAGGGAGGAGAAGCCAGGGAGATTTGCCCCTACCCGCCGGCCATGTAGCCTAGCTGGACATAGAATCATCAAGGACAAGGCCAGATGGGACCAGTGGCGACGGCTCACTGGAGGAACCCTAGTGCTACAGGCAGGGGATCGAGGTAGAGGGAAAGGGGAGAGGAGATGCAATCGGGCAAGGCAATGAATGCTTGCGTGTTTGTTTCTACTTGAGGGTCAGGTGTGACACGGGCGTCAGCAGTTGCATTATGAGTGTAATATAGGCAGACAACAGAGTCATTTCACTACTCCCCTTCCCTTCAATTTTAGTGAGGTTCTACCCAAAACACCCCCCTCCAAAGCAAAATTAGTTAAGCCCAAGCCCATAACTCAAAAATGACTTCTTAACATCTTTTATGGCTTATTTTGACATTATGCCTCGAAAAGGCGGAATCGAACTGGCCCTTAACCTGCAATTTAATTGTGCGTGCAATGATGAATCACTCCTGCCTGCTATCTGTACATTTAGGCATCATCATACATGGCATAACCTAATACATGTGCATTCCATTTCTTGTTTATGTTAGTTCATACATTGCACATGATGTTTAAATGCCCCTTAAACCTGGTCAGTCAAGTGATGGTCTTTAAGCCTCCTTTGCTTCTTTTCTTGATATGTAAGATTTGCTCACACGTCTGTTCAATTGCTTGTTTGCATCAGCCAGCCATACTAGGACTGTTTGCTTTGATTACTTGTTGTTCTTGACCTAACACTCTAAACAGAGCTTGTCAACGATTTAAACACTAAGGGCTGCTGTAGTGGGGCCTTGTCTAACTCATAGGCGACATAAAGGTTTGGATGTACACTACAGTAGGCAAGTACGTTAGGAAAGTATGCATATTTATCTTCCAAGGAGATGAGTAACTAGTTGACATAATTATGTGGTGTTGTTTTGTTATAATCTCATCCTTTTGTGTTCATAGACTGGAAAGTATGCATATTTATCTTCCACGGAGACGAGTAACTAGTTTGTGTCACCTTGCAGAGGGGGTGCAATGAAGATAAGATTGAGGATTTCCAAGTGCAAGATGTTAGGAAGGAGCCTTGCAAGAGAAGTAGGAGCTGCGCTGACCTCTTCAACCTGCTAAGGTAAGTCACTATATGCAACTCAACAGTTCAATTCCTTGTTTGTTTCAGGCATAGTTAATTTTCTCTTTTCAATTGCTTTATTTGTCCTCAGTTAATGAGATGCCCAAATAATCATGCCTAATGTTCGGTACTTGTATCACTATTAGTTGACATAATTAAAGGCCTTACCATTTAATTACTCTGCCGAAGTGTGCCTGAAGCTTTGAAGTCTTTTAACCAACTATAATTGCATGAGGCTCACAATCTAGTTTATACTACGCTAATGATTGCATAGTTTTGCCTGCTGTAGTATGTTTGTATGAAACCCTCTGCTGTTCATTATGCTCCCCAAGACTTTAATTGAGGCACAAAATGGCCAACTGCTTGCTTACTTATATGCAACGTGTTGTCTAAATTTGTTACTTGTTGTGTTTTTGATTGGGCCCCAACATCATGCTCCTCTAGTGAGCTAAGAGGGATTTCTGTATGTAGGCTGCACAGACTATCTTTTTTATAATTTTTAAAATATCACCTGCTTATGCTTCATGACGTGTAACATTTTTTTGAATTGACGTGTAACATTATTGTTAGTCCTGTTTTGCCATGTAGTACAAAATAGTGTCTTGTTCACTTCACTGTTGTAACTATATTTTTGCCCTAGTCATGTGTACTTACAGAAACATTTCAGGATGAAGTGACATCAACACAAAGATCTGTGAGCAATGTGGCATGGCCGTTACCGAATGATTATGGATTGGAATTGGAATGTGTTGATGTTCTCGAGCATCAACTAGAGGTGGCAAGACAACATGTACATGATTGTCAATGTATAATCAACAAGTTGAGACTGGACATGCAGGTATTAGATGCAGGAGTCAAAAAAATGAAACAAGACACTGAGGTAACCATGAAGGAATTGGAGATTTTGCAGATTGAAATTTGTGATATCTGAATCCGACCAATCCTATTTTCTGAAGAGATTATAGTTCAAATGGAGTTAAGTTGATGCGCGTCCATGATGTATGAGCTGTATTTGCCCAGTGTATGTAATTTGCTGTTTGTGTATGCTTTATTATCACCTGTGTCGAACCATAATGCCCAGTGGGTATAATCGGCTGTAATTTCTTTATTGTATAGTGTAGGATTATTATACCTTTCTATGCCTTGATCTCTTTGTTGTAATAGTGTAGGCTTTTTAGAGGTGATAGTATTGAGTAGGATAATTCTTTGAATATGCTATATCATTCAAACGGGGGCCAATTCTCCCGACCATGGCCCTTCACGGGTCGTCGGATCCATGGGCCTTCTATGCCTCGTAGGATCCATGGGCCTTCTACGTCTCGTAGGATCCATGGGCCTTCTACGTCTCATAGGATCCATGGGCCTTGTACCGCTCGTAGGATCCATGGGCCGCCAGCTCATTTATGGGTCTTGTACGGGCCTTTAATGGGCCGTAGACGGGCCTTTAATGGAAATCGTGTGTTTTATGGGCTGACCATAACGGGCCGTTAATAGGCCATATTTGGTGATGCTATGAAAATGGCCCAACAGACCACAAACGGGCCGACTGTTACAACAGGCTGAATTTGGCCCACAAACAGAAAATGACAGTAACGGGCCGTAAGTAACAGAATGCTACAAATGAGCCCAAGAATAAATGGGCCCTCAGAAGGCCGAAAGTTAACTTGGGCTGGAAACGGCCCAACGGAATAACGGGCCGTTAATGGGTATAAAGTGATACACTGTTCATTACGGGCCAGTTCACCACGGGCTGTTAATGGGTGTAAAGTAATACACTGTTCATTATGGGCCAGTTTTAGCACGGGCCGCTAATGGGCCAAGAGTTACGAAGGGCCTCATATGGGCCGAAAGACGTCATGGTCTATACATGGGCCAGAAGTGAAAACGGGCTAGAATCATATTGGACGGCCCAGATGACGCTACTAGGCCTAATTCGGATAGGGCGTAACGGGCCTTGGGTTAGCGGGCTGTAAATGAGCTATATGCGAATAGGCCGTTAACAGGCTTTCCATGGGCCAACCCGCCAGCTTTTGACCAAGTCAAATGGGCCGGCCTTTTCACAGGAATGGGCCACTGTTGGGCCGTGCCACGTGTCGATGTATCATAGGCGCCTTCTGTCCAGTGAATGGATGACATCTGTCCCAACGATGAGCCGACACGTGTTTCCTCGAGCCAATGATGATTTTACACATGGAAAATCCCCATTGGTCGGGGTTGTTAACGGGTTATCGGATCCAAAACCCGACCCGATAGCTTACCGGCGTTCCATTACGGTGGATGCCACGTGTCGGTCACCCTTGACGAAAGCACTTCTGTGACGCGCGATTTATTGTCATGGAAGTGGACACTTCCGTGATGATAATTTTGGTAATGTCATGGAACACTTCTACGACAGCACAGGTATGACTATCTTGATTCTGTCATAAATTTGTCATGGATGTACATGCATGACAAAAAAGCGACCTACTGTGACAAACACGTATCATCACAGAAGTGTATTTTTTTGTAGTGTATGGAATGCCACCCAGGCTCAAAGGCATCATAAGATTATTCATGCTGGAAACTTCAGTGTGCATCCACATGCCATTATGGGCTCTGGCATAGTTGAGTAAGTTGTGGGAAACCTTTCCATGATAGGCTAGCAGATGTAGGGGGTTGTAGGTGTACCGGCCTATCTATCGGTTAAGGGGACCTCTTCAGAAAGACTATGTCTCGATCATCCGTTTCTCAAACATCATACAGTGCAAGAAATGCAACGGAGGAGATTGAGTCTTGTGGCGAAAAGTGCGCAAACCTCTGTAGTGTACAAACTAATCATGATTAGCTGTGTCCCCTGTTATGGACATCTTGAGTATCTGGTACTTGAATTATTGTTTGATATCATCACTCTATTTAATGAAATTGTTGGGTTATTAATGATTTGGTGATTTTGGGATTGAGTTGGGGTTACCTTCTCAATATGGGTAATTTAACTTAGTAGTAAATAAAATTTATTCCTTTGTTGTAGGGAAAAATTAACTTTATGCAAAATTTAAACTTAAAGCCTCCACCGGCCAAACATGCATATAGAGATAGACAATTCTCATTATTACTCTATGGTGTGAAATTGCTAGTACATTCAATGTACTGACCTATATGGCTGCAACGCCTCATGTTGCAGGAATTCTTACGACGAGTAAGTGATACGTTAGGGTTATGATATCTACACTCAACTTTGTCGTTGGCGTTGTTGAGAACTCCACAACTTTGTTGTTACTTCTGCTGTATGGCTTGAGGTAATAGTATTTATGTTACTTTACACATGTGATTTACCTCTGTTATAAATCCTCAAGTACTGTGTGTGTCAGCATACCGATCCAGGGATGACACTTAAGCACAGAGACTTTGATCCATTCGGGTCGGGTTGCTACAATATACCAGCATGAATACTTCATAAATTATAGATATGGTGGAGACATATCAGCATCCCCAAGCTTAATTCCTACTCGTCCTCGAGTAGATAAATGATAAAAGAAATAATTTATGAAGTGTGAATGCTAGCAAACTGCACAACTTTGATCAATGACAATTTCAATCACTTTTCCTAGCATCATAACAACAATTCTTTCTTATAAAACTTCTCATGTCAAAGTAGCAACCAATTCACATGTTAAGGTTCAAAAAATGAATTCTCTTGAAACTCAACAACCTATGTTCTCAGTCACCAAGCAATTTGCAGTTCAACTTATTCAACAAAGTCTAAGTAAGAGCTCCATATACTCAACCATCATATAGTCTTCTATGATTGCTAACACTCACCGCATACACATGAGCAAAATGTTTCAACCGGACACATAGAAAGATAGGGGCTTATAATTTCGCCTCCCGATGTATTCACCTCAAGGGTGATGTGAACAATAATAACTCATGCTACCCATATCCAACTGGATATATGTGCCTAGATCTTTCCTCACCACCTGATGCTTGCCAAAAGAGAAAAATAAAAAGGAATAGAGAGAAAAACGTTGACTCTTGCATGAAAGTAAATACATAAAAGTAAGATATAGGGCCTTCGCAGAGGGAAGCATAGGTTGCCATGCGCTTATTTGTTTGTATGCACAACCCCTTAGTGCAAAAGAACGTCACGTTATATTGCCCCTTATGACAGCAACCTTCATTATGCAGTCTGTCGCTTTCATTCTTTGCGCATGATATAATTTCAACTTCATGATATCCAATTCATTCAACAATTTACTCATACACTGGTACAACGACGTCCTAAACAAACAGTTTAAAACCCCTTTCCGCGACGGCATTTGGAACTGTTGCCAAGTGAGTGTGTGCGATAGGGTGTCCTTCCCACACGACCCAGAAATCATCGGGGATAGGCCCTCCTGGGACCCAGGCTGGGGCCGTGTGCGGTCGGGCGAGGCATCGAAACCCAATCATTTCCATAGGTATGTACATCCCACACGGTGAATCCCAGAAATCATTTCCGTAGGTATGTACATCCCACACGGTGAATCCCAGAAATCATTTCCGTAGGTATGTACATCCCACACGGTGAATCCCAGAAATCATTTCCGTAGGTATGTACATCCCACACGGTGAATCCCAGAAATCATTTCCGTAGGTATGTACATCCCACACGGTGAATCCCAGAAATCATTTCCATAGGTATGTACATCCCACACGGTGAATCCCAGAAAATCATTTCCGTAGGTATGTACATCCCACACAGTTCTTTATGTGGAAACGTTTGTGCAAGGTGGCCTAACGCAAACAGTTCGCTGCCGGAAGCCATGTGTGATTGTTAGTTGATCGAACACACCTACTTTCTAGAAACCGTGCGGGTTGTTTGAGTTCATTGCCCACTGTGTTGTCTGAGTAACCGTTTGCAATAGAAAACCCCAATAAGTAGGGTAATTAGCCTATTATTGATAATCCATGTACTAATCAAACTGATATTTGTTATAGAACACGCCAGTTGTTTCATATCCGTATAAAAGCAACCAGGATTTCATAATCGAATTACATCAGATAGCTTCGGCACTCAGTTACGCCATTACACAACAGCACCAAGTTTCGCATGCAGCATCAAAAACCTTTGGAAAGTAGCATCATACATGGTAAATAGACAGATGAATCTCATCTGGGAAACTACAGAAGCGGAAGGCAAATATTGAGCCTTCAGGGATGTTGAATGTCCTTGCAACTTTAGGCCAGTGGCTATGGATAATTTTCCGCCTAACCTTCGTCCTCTTTAGCAAGACTTCAATATTGTACCGTGGGTGTTGAATGAATACCTTCCTCGCCTCTTGACCATGCAGGTGGTTTGAGAGGTAATCATCGGTGAACTGCTTTGAAAAGTACTGAAAACAAAGGTATGCATAAATTGCTGTTGTAAATTTTGAAATGGCGCAAGGGATAAAAACAAGGTAAAAGAGTTGGTACCATCCTATAGTTGACTGATGTCTTCTTCGTTATGCAAACAAAGATATTTCTGTTATTCGTTGCAAGTTTCTTCATCCTAACAATCTTTTTGAGTTTCTTGACTTGACTGATATTTATGGACATCTCATTTCCCCATAAGCAAAATGGGTCGAACAGTGGGTCTAAGCTTCTGACAGCAGGACCTACATGTGCAAGACCAAATTGTAAGAAACCTAAATATTAGAATGATTCCTGCAACTGCACAATAATGTGCTATTAGCCAAAGGACCCTGCTTGAACAAACCTCGATGGTAAACCGCAGTGTCTCCCATTGTTTCCCTCCAACACACATAAGGAAGATCTTGATCAGGTTAACTGAGAGTTCCCATACTATCAATAGAATATGTATTGAGTACAGCCAAATTCGATTGGTGTCACATGCATAATAATACAAAATTGTACCCACAACAAATGAAAATCAAATTGCAGAACTGAACTAAATAGATAAATGGATAGCAGACCAAATGAACCAAATTAGTTAACTGAGCACGACATTGCAGAATAGAAACATGTACTAGAAGATAAGACAGTTAACAAAACAAAGAATGCTTGATAACAGTACTACGAAATGTAGCAATTGTTGGACCAAAGTGTTAACTGAACATTACATTTCAGAGGACCAAACTATTAACTGAACATCAGATTGCATATTAACATTACAGAGGACAAATCACTAGAAGGCACTGGCGGTGGCCTCGAGAAAACATCACGAACTGTATTTTAAAGTAGGCAACCGCGCGACGGTGTCGATGGTGGCCTCGAAGACGAGGTGCTCCTCCAAGATCTGGTGGTCGACACGCATGTTAGCCATAGCGACCTTGTTCGCGCATGTGGCTGCATGCTACAGAGCTCCATGTTATACTACGTGTAAAATGGTTGTGGGCGGTGCTTAATTGGAGGAGGGGGCAGTGATTTCGGTGGAAGGTGTCGCTCCGTCAGTCGGGGCATGTGGGATGGGAAAGGAGGAGGATGGTGTGGGTGGGGTGTGGATTACCTGACCATATCGATGAGGCCGCACATAAAGAAGAAGGGTCGGCGGCGAGGAGGCCACGTAGCAAGAAGAAGGGTCGCTGGCAAGGAGGCGGCGCTGCAAGAAGAAGGGTCGCCGGAGAGGAGGCGGCGCTGCAAGAAGAAGGGTAGCTGGCGAGGAGGTAGTGCTGCGAGAAGAAGGGTCGCCGGCGAGGAGGCTGAGCTACGAGTAAGCAGCAGTGAAGGTTTGAATTTGGAAAGCGAGGAGGAACAATGGAAATGTGGCTTTTGGTAGCAGGGAGGGGACGGGGAGATAGATATTTCCGCGGTGGCAAAAAAAATTTGCTCGGTGCCGCGAGAAACTGGTGCACAAGTGTGGTTCAAGCGGGGGCGGTGGACTGTAGACGACGAAGCTTCCTGCGTAAGCCAGACAAGACAGTGCGCCAAGATATTTTATTTCGCATCCCACACGATTCTTTCTAGTAAACTATTTGTGGTATACCTGACTTTTTCATTATGTTTTGAAAGACAAAATGGTGTTACAGAGGGAAATGATGGTGTGTGAATTTCTAGAACATTTACATACAGTGAACATGCAACTAGTACATGTGTGTCATGTTTAAATTTGGAATTATTCCGGGTTCGTTTGGCTTTTTATGCATTAATTGAGTTTCTGGGCATTTAATGTGCATAATTCAAATTTGAACTACATGCACATGCTCCAATGCACCAAAGTTTGCTGAAAAATCACATGTGTGTCTTTGGGTGAATTTATAGGTCCCATGCAAGATATGGGAGTAAAATTCAAACATCTGGGTGTCGTGGCTCGGCCGGAATGATTGAGACACTTGGTTTTTTAATTCCTGTAAATCAAAAACACGGCTGAAAATCATGAAACTTGGCATGGTGTCATGACATGGCACCAACATGCTGCAGTAAATTTTTTGGCCGAATAGGGACAAGCTTTGGTGTAATCTTCTTGCAAACCGGAGGTTCCCTCAAGAAGGCTCCTGGTTCTGAGAGGGAATGTGTCACCTCTTTGTGCGAAACAACATACATACACTGCCTTCTCCCGCCTTAATTTTTTCACACAGGTAGATTAGACCAAATAGAAGTATCGTGCTAAATTTTGGAATTATTCCATGTTCGTTTGGCCTTTGTATACATTAATTGAGTTTCTGCGCATTTAATGTGTATAATTCAAATTTGAACTACAAGCACGTGCTCCAGTGCACCAAAGTTGCTTGAAAAATTACATGTGTGTCCTTGGGTGAATTTCTAGGTCCCATGCAAGAGACTGGAGTGAAATTCAAACATCTGGGCGTCGTGGCTTGGCCGGAAAGATTGAGAAACTTGGTATTTTAATTCCTGTAATTTCAAAAACACGCCTGAAAATGATGAAACTTGGCATGGTCTCATGACATGGCACCAACATGCTCGGTAATTTTTTTTGGCCGAATTGGGACAAGCTCTGGTGTAGGCTTCTTGCAAATCAGAGCTTCCCTCAAGAAGGCTCGTGGTTCCGAGAGGGAACGTGTCACCTCCGTGTGCGAAACGACATACGTACATTGCCTTCTCCCGCCTTAATTTTTTACACAACCAGATTAGACCAAATAGAAGTACCGTGCTAAATTTTGGAATTATTCCGGGTTCGCTTGGCCTTTTTTATACATTAATTGATTTTCTGGGCATTTAATGTGCATAATTCAAATTTGAACTACAAGCAGACGCTCCAGTGCACCGAAGTTATTTGAAAAATCACATGTGTGTCCTTGGATGAATTTCCAGGTCCCATGCAAGAGATGGGATTGAAATTCAAACATTTGGGCGTCGTGGCTCGGCCAGAAAGATTGAGAAACTTGGTTTTTTAATTCCTGTAATTCCAAAACACACCTGAAAATCATGAAACTTGGCATGGTGTCATGACATGGCACGAACATGCTGCAGTAATTTTTTTGGCCGAATTGGGACAAGCTTTGGTGTAAACTTCTTGCAAACAGGAGTTTCCCTCAAGAAGGCTCGTGGTCCCGAGAGGGAACGTGTCACCGCCGTGTGCGAAACGACATACGTACACTGCCTTCTCCCGCATTAATTTTTTGACACAGCTAGATTAGACCAAATAGAAGTACCGTGCTAAATTTTGGAATTATTCTGGGCTCATTTTGCCTTTTTTATACATTAATTGAGTTTCTAGGCATTTGATGTGCATAATTCAAATTTGAACTAAAAGCACAGGCTCCAACGCACCAAAGTTGTTTGAAAAATCACATGTGTGTCCTTGGGTGAATTTCTAGGTCCCATGCAAGAGATTAGAGTGAAATTCAAACATCTAGGCATCGTGGCTCGGCCAGAAAGATTGAGAAGCTTGGTTTTTTAATTCCTATAATTCCTAAACACGCATGAAAATCATGAAACTTGGCATGGTGTCATGACATGGCACCTGCTGTCGTAATTTTTCTGTCCGATTTCCGAAGGCGCACACATTAGCAATCAACAAAGTCATTTTGGAAAACACGCCTGAAAAAATCCACATGCAGCAACGCCCGATATACACAAGGGCAAAAGAAGAAGGAAGCCACAGCAGGAACTAGTCTCCGCGGCAGGTGGCGATGAGCTCTTTCTTGTCCTCAAGATGCTGGTTGAGAGCATCCACAGATTCCTCCACCAGCCTTCTATGCTCGATGCGCAACAGGGCATTCTCGTTCATAAGTTTCTCAACAATGACGCCGGTCCTCTTCAACAAGGCAGTGGTCTGCTCCTGCTGCTCCGCACTTCCGATGATCTTCGCCCTCAACAGGTCGCGCTCGGCCTGGAGCTTCGCATTTCTCTCATTTAGTTGTCGGATGACATCAGTAGAATATTCAAACAAGGCTTGCAGGTCATCCTGCAACCTCGCCCACCTGGAGATCTGATCCATCTGCCTAAGGACGAGGGCACGCATGCGCCTGTAAGAGTCCTCGCCTGCTCGCGGGGAAATTTCCCAGGCCGCCGCAACGTGGGAGGACATCTCTACTGCATTCGCGGCGCGGCGGGACATCTCTTCTGCTTCCGCGGCGCGACTGGACCAATCCTATGCATCGACGGCGCGGTACGTCCTCTGTGCTGCTTCGGCGGCGTGGCGGGACCTCTCTGCTGCTACGGCCGTGCGGCGGGACATGTTGGCTGCTTTCGCGGCGAGGCTGGACATCTCTCGTGCTCCCGCTTCCAGGCTCGCCTCTCCCTGGTGGCAATCTCTTGACCCAGAACTCATGATGGTCATGGTGGACGCAAGGGAACGATGATGAATGACTTGTTTGTTTTTGACTTTTTGTGGATGAGGAGTTGAGGAGGAATGTGCAGTCAGCTTGGAGTAGTAGTATTTATAACCGCGTAATAATACGCTCCTAAGTGGGAAACCGTTTAGGTTTTGATCGGTGTGAATAGGTTTGCAATTTGGAATGTGACGGGACGCATGCTCAAAATTTACTGACGGTTATAAGTGTGGCACTACTCCTGGAAGGTGTAACATGGGCACGTACGCCTTCTTGGCCGCGTATGTGGCGTTTGCACCATAGGGTGCACCGCAATAGGCAATGTCAGCACCATCGCGCATGGTTCTTTTAATTAGAATGTGTGTGCCCGTCTAGCGCACAAACGTTGATCTATCTAACTGTTTCAGTTTGTTATGGCTAATCACGAACAGTTCATCCATGTCAAGTGTATGCCATCAATGACACACACTTTGATCTGGCTGACCCATTTTTGTTCTGTTGCCTAATCGCAAACAGTTAATCCTTCTGAAGCGTATGCCCTCAATCACACACACCTTGATCTGGCTGACCGTTTCTTTTGTGTTGCCTAATCACGAACAGTTCATCCGAGTGAACCGTATGTTGTGTATAGCACATGCCATCATCTGGCTGCCCGTTTCTTTTGTTCCTCCTCATCGCAAATAGTTAATTGAACTGGACCATATGCCCGTCATCACACACGCAACTAAAACCTGAACCGTGTTTGATGCATCCGTCATCGCAAACGTTTTACACATTTTTGACAGTTTTCATACAGCACCGTTTGCGATTATTGCATCGCACACAGTTTCTCGAAGGGTCTCTGATCGTAGTGTCGCATTACCAGCATCTTGCAGTAGCGATAGGATATAAGTGAAGCACAAGAGTACATGACAAGCTACTCCAAAAAGATATAAGTGAAGATCAAGCGAGTAGTTATGTAAATGGGTAACTATTTGAGGACTCTCTCTTATTTAAAAACTTTCAGATATAATTATTTTATGAAAACAACAAGCAAAACAAAACAAAATGACATTCCAAGAATAGCACAACTCATGTGAAGAAGCAAAAACTTAGGCTCAACCTATACTAACCGATAATTGTTGAAGAAGAAAGGTGGGATGCCTACCGGGGCACCCCAAGCTCAGATGCTTGAGGCTTCTTCAAATATTATCTTGGGATTCCTTAAGCATCCTCAAGCTTGAGCTTTTGTGTCTCCTTAATTCCTTTTATATCACGGTTTCCCTAAATCCTAAAGACTTCATCCACACAAAACTCAACAAGAACTCGTGAGATAAGTTAGTATAAACCAATGCAAAAACTTTATCATTCTCTAGTGTAGCAAATCACTAAAATTACTATTTAACATTGAATACTAAATGTCTCTGCATATTTAACACTCCCATCCTCAAATAGAATAATTAAACAAGCAAACATAACAACAATCTGCCAAAACAGTACAGTCTGTAAAGAATGCAAGAGCATCAATACTTATTTAACTCCAAAAATTGTGAAAATTTAACACATTGTAGAAAATTTATCAGATCTTAACATGCAAAAAGTTTCAGCATTTTATCACATTTTGACTTTTCTAGGGAATTTTTGCAACAACAGTAAACTTTCTGTTTTGAAACAGCAACATATAGACTTGCAAAATAAGCATGGTAAAGGCTATCCTTGGCATTTTTATTAAAATAAAGATGCAAAACATTATTCTAAATAACAGCAAGAAAATCCGAACAAAATAAAATGACGCTCCAAGAAAAACACATATCATGTGACGAATAAAAACATAGCTCCAAGTGAGGTTACCGATAATGTTGAAGACGAAAGAGGGGATGCCTTCCGGGGCATCCCCAAGCTTAGTTGCTTGGATATTCCTTGAATATTACCTTGGGGTGCCTTAGTCCTCCCCAAGCTTAGGGTGTTGTCACTCCTTATTCTCCTTATATCGATATCTCACCCAAAACTTGAAAAACTTCAATCACACAAAACTCAACAGAACTTCATGAGATAGGTTAGTATGATAAAGAGCAAACCATTTCACTTTGGTACTGTTAAAGACAAGATTCATAATTGTTTCCACACAATGCCTACTGTAGCATATCATTTCCACAATTTATAGTGAGCAATATAAGCCATAGAAACTAGGAAACAAGCAAACTATGCATCGAAAAAAGAATCTGTCAAAAACAGAACAGTCTCTAGTAATCTGTACTCCAACCATACTTATTCTACTCCAAAAATTCTGAAAAATTAGGACAACCTGGGCAATTTGTCTATTGTTCTCATGCAAAAATAATCAGTATTTATCACACTTTTGTTGAAAATTATAATTATTTTCCTGAGCGCAAAAGTTTCTGTTTTTCAGCAAGATCAAATCAACTATCACCATAGGCCATCCCAAAGGTCTTACTTGGCACTTTATTGAAAACGAAATCTATAAAACAAGATTGCTATAGTCTCTTAATCATGTGAACATGCAAAAATAGTAGGTAAAAGTGTTGGGTTGCCTCCCAACGAGCGCTTTTCTTTAATGCCTTTTAGCTAGGCATGATGAGTTCAATGATGCTCGCATAAAAGATACGGATTGAAATATAACAAGAGCATAATGAATCATAGGTTCCTCTCTCATAACAATTTTCAGTAGCATCATGAATAGATTCATCAATATAACCATCACATAAAGCATTCTTTTCATGATCCAAAAGCATAGAAAATTTATTACTCTCCATATAATCAATTTTATTCTCATTCATAATAGTGGGAGTATCATAGGAAACTCGAATACTATAAATTGCTCCCACATTAAAAGAGTAATGTTTAGTAAAAAGATACTAAAAATTATGACAATATTTATCACTACTTTTTATAACATAAGTATCATCAAAATAATCATCATAAGTGGGAGGCATGCAATCATCATAGCTATTTTTATTATTCAAAGTAAGGGGACTAAAAAGATCATCTTCATTAAGCATAGCATCCCCGAGCTTGGGGAAAACATTAATTGCATCAAATAAATTCTCAAACATGTCATTATCATCAAACATAGCATCCCCAAGCTTGTGTCTTGGCACATCATAAGCATAATCACTCTCATCATTAATAGTATGAATAGCACCAACGATATAACAATTGCTATCATCATAATTTCCCAAGTTGCTGCCAAAAAGATTTCCAAGATTATAAGAAGTATCATTATCTTCCCAATCATAACCATCACAACAAGCAATGGGCATAACAAAATCATCATCAATAATGCTCTTGGACATTGTGCCATAAGACATAGAAGCAATATCATCATCAAGTTCATCATCTTACACAATTATTTTTGATTCATTTTCATGAGGCACAACAATAATAGGAGCAACACTATTTGGGAGAGATACCTTTTTACCTCTATTCTTTCTTCTTCTTCACACATCATGTGTGGGTTTAATTAATTTTTTCAAGCTTCTTGTTGAAGAGAATGATTGGATAGTAAGCTCCTCCTCGTGACCTATTTCATCATAAGAGACAATAGGAGGGAAAGTAGAAATCTTTACCCTTTCATTAGTATTCCTTTTATATTCTATTAGTTTTCCCATCTTTCTATAGTTGGCAATATAAGCATTCTCATTGCAATTTACCATGCAAAACATATAGATATTTTTTTTAGTTTAGTTTCAATATCGTCCATGAGAATGAATACTTGAAACCAACTATTTTTATGTGTCAATTATTCACTCCCCCAAAATAGACAAAGATCATTATAAAGTTCAAGGGTGATCAAGTTATTACAATATTTTGACATGATTCGATCATGAAAAAGTTTGCATTGGAAATTAAGATGACCAACCTTATTGCAAAGTTCACAAGTAATATGACAAAGAGAACATAATTTTGTAGCAAATTCATCTATCACTTTGAGCAAAGAATTGGTTCTATCATGTTTATGCTTCTTGAAAAATCTATCTTCCCTATAAGGCACGTCTTCACAAACTTTATGCAGTGCATAAAAATTACATGCTTATAAGAAACATTTTTGTCATGACTTGTGCAATCATCATTAGCATTTTGGATATTCAGAGAATTCATACTAACAACATTGCAATCATGCTCATCATTCAAATATTTTGTGCCAAACATTATATTGACTTCTTCTTCTAACAATTGAGCACAATTTTTCGATCCATCATTTTAAAGAAAGATATTACAAAGATGATCAATAATATGATGCAACCTCAATTCCATTTTTTATCTAGTTTTATTTTATAAACCAAACTAGTGATAAAACAAGAAAAATAAAAGATTCGATTGCAAGATCTAAAGATATACCTTCATGCACTCACCTCGCCGGCAACGGCGCTAGAAAAGAGTTTTGTTCGCGGGATGTGAGTGGCGCTTACCTAACCTCCCGGGTAACGGCGCTAGAAAAGAGCTTGATGTCTACTACGAAACTTTATTCTTGACATTAGCAATTTTCCCTCAAGTGGATGACCTAAGGTTTACCAATCCGTGGGAGGCGCAGGATGAGGATGGTCTCTCTCAAACAACCCTGCAACAAAATACAAGAAATCTCTTGTGTCCCCAACACACCTAATACAATGGCAAATTGTATAGGTGCACTAGTTTGGCGAAGAGATGGTGATAAAAGTGTAATACGGATGGTAGAAATATATTTTTATAATCTGAATAAATAAAAACAGCAAGGTAGCAAATAGTAAACGGGCATAAAAATGGTATTGCAATGCTTGAAAATGAGGCCTAGGGTCCGTACTTTCGCTAGTGCAATCTCTCAACAGTGCTAATATAATTGGATCATATAACCACCCCTCAAAGTGCGATGAAGAATCACTCCAAAGTTCCTATCTAGCGGAGAACATACAAAGAAATCGTTTGTAGGGTACGAAACCACCTCGAAGCTATTCTTTCCGATCGATCTATCCAAGAGTTAAAATAACACCAAATAATTTCAGATTCACAATACTCAATCCAACACAAAGAACCTCAAAGAGTGCCCCAAGATTTCTACCGGAGAAACAAAAGACGAGAACGTGCATCAACCCCTATGCATAGATTACCCCAATGTCATCTCGAGAATCCGCGAGTTCAGTGCCAAAACACATATCAAGTGAATCAATATGTTACCCCATTGTCACCATGGGTATTCATAGCAAGACATACATCAAGTGCTCTCAAATCCATAAAAGTATTCAATTCGATAAGAACGAAATCTCAAAGGGAAAACTCAATTCATCACAACAAGATAGAGAGGGAGAAACACCATATGACCCAACTATATTGACAAAGCCCGCGACACGTCAAGATCATGACATCTCAAGAACACGAGAGAGAGAGAGAGAGAGAGAGATTAAACACTGGTACAAACCCTCAACCCCGAGGGTGGACTACTCCCTCCTCATCGTGGTGGCCGCTGGGATGATGAAGATGGCCACCGGTGATGATTCTCCCCTCCGGCAGGGTGCCAGAACGGGGTCTAGATTGGTTTCTCATGGCTACAGAGCCTTGCGGCGGTGGAACTTCTGATCTAGGGTTACCCCGAGGGTTTTTCGAATATTTGGTATTTTATAGGGCAAATAGGGGTGCGGAGGCCACTGAGATGGGCGCGCCTGGGCCCCCAGGCGCGCCATGGTGGGTCTTCTGGTCCATAAAAAATCCACAAAAAGTTTCGCGGTGTTTGGACTGCATTTGATATTGATTTCCCGTGATGTAAAAAACAAGCAAAAAAGAGCAACTGGCACTGGGCACTGGATCAATAGGTTAGTCCCAAAAAATGATATAACATTGCTATGAAATTATTGTAAAACATCCAAGAATGGTAATATAACAGCATGAATACTTCATAAATTATAGATACGTTGGAGACGTATCAACCTTCTACCATAGATCCGAAGGCAAGATCTTTGTTGCCAAGAATGGAACCTTTCTAGGGAAGGAGTTTCTCTCGAAAGAAGTGAGTGGGAGGAAAGTACAACTTGATGTGGTAATCGTACCTTCTCTCGAATTGGAAAGTAGCACATCAGAGAAATTTGTTCCCGTGATGCGTACACCAACTAGAGAGGAACCTAATGATGATGATCATGAAATTTCAAATCAAGTTACTACTGGACCTCATAGGTCGAACAGAGCATGTTCTGCACCAGAGTGGTATGGTAATCCTGTTCTGGAAGTCATCTTACTAGACCATGGTGAACCTACAAACTATGAAGAAGTTATGATGAGCCCAGATTCTGACAGATGTCTTGAGGCCATGAAATCTGAGATAGGATCCATGTGTGAGAACAAAGTGTGGACTTTGGTGGACTTGCCCGATGATCGGCAAGCCATAGAGAATAAATGGATCTTCAGTAAGAAGACTGATGCTGATGGTAATGTTACTGTCTACAAAGCTCAACTTGTCGCAAAAGGTTTTCGACAAGTTCAAGGGGTTGACTACGATGAGACTTTCTCACCCATAGCGATGCTTAAGTCCGTCGGAATCATGTTAGCAATTCCCGCATTTTATGATTATGAAATCTGGCAAATGGACATCAAAACTGCATTCCTTAATGGATTTCTTAAAGAAGAGTTGTATATGATGCAACCGGAAGGTTTTATCAATCCTAAAGGTGCTAACATAGTGTGCAAACTCCGACAATCCATCTATGGACTGGTGCAAGCATCTCGGAGTTGGAATAAATGCTTTGATGAAGTGATCAAGGCATATGGTTTTATACATACATTCGGTGAAGCCTGTATTTACAAGAAAGTGAGTGGGAGCTATAGCATTTCTAATATTATATGTAGATGACAAATTGTTGATTGGAAATGATGTAGAATTTCTGGATAGCATAAAAAGATACTTGAATAAGAGTTTTTCAATGAAAGACCTCCGTGAAGCTGCTTATATATTGGGCATCAAGATCTATAGAGATAGATCAAGATGCTTGCTACCTCTTGAGCATGCGTTGGTTTTCCCTTGAAGAGGAAAGGGTGATGCAGCAAAGTAGCGTAAGTATTTCCCTCAGTTTTTGAGAACCAAGGTATCAATCCAGTAGGAGACTACACACAAGTCGCCTAGTACCTGCACAAACAATCAAGAACCTTGCAACCAACGCGATAAAGGGGTTGTCAATCCCTTCACGGCCACTCGCAAAAGTGAGATCTGATAAATATAATAAGATAAGTATTTTTTGGTATTTTTGTTGTATAGATTGGAAAGTAAATATTGCAAAATAAACGGCGCCAGAAATTGGCAAGTTATCGGGAAACTAATATGATGTAAAATAGACGCGGGGGCCATAGGTTTCACTAGTGGCTTCTCTCAAGATAGCATATATTACGGTGGGTGAACAAATTACTGCCGATCAATTGATAGAAAAGCGCATAGTTATGAGAATATCTAGGCATGATCATAAACATAAGCATCATGTCTGTATCAAGTAGACCGAAACGATTCTGCATCTACTACTATTACTCCACACATCGACCGCTATCCAGCATGCATCTAGAGTATTAAGTTCATAAGAACAGAGTAACGCATTAGGCAAGATGACATGATGTAGAGGGATAAACTCAAGCAATATGATATAAACCCCATCTTTTTGTCCTTGATGGCAACAAAACAATACGTGTCGGTTCCCTTTCTGTCACTGGGATCGAGCACCGCAAGATTGAACCCAAAGCTAAGCACTTCTCCCATTGCAAGAAAGATCAATCTAGTAGGCCAAACTAAACCAAAAATTTGAAGAGACTTGCAAAGATATCAAATCATGCATATAAGAATTCAGAGAAGAATCAAATATTGTTCATAGATAATCTTGATCATAAACCCACAATTCATCGGATCTCGGCAAACACATCGCAAAAAGTATTACATCGAATAGATCTACAAGAACATCGAGGAGAACTTTGTATTGAGAACCAAAGAGAGAGAGGAAGCCATCTAGCTAATAACTATGGACCCGAAGGTCTGTGGTGAACTACTCACACATCATCGGAGAGGCTATGGTGTTGATGTAGAAGCCCTCCGTGATCGAATCCCCCCCGGCAAAGAAGGTTGTGACGGTGGAAAAGTGGTTTCATGGCTCCCCTGGATGTTTTCAGGGTATAAGAGTATATATAGGCGAAAGAAGTAGGTCGGTGGAGCTCCGTGGGGCCCACGAGGGTGGGGGCACGCCTACCCCCTAGGTGCGCCGCCCTACCTCGTGCCTGCCTCGTTGCTTCCTTGACCTCCACTCCAAGTTCCTTGATTGCATTTGTTCCAAAAATATCCTCGCGAAGGTTTCATTCCGTTTGATATTCCTTTTCTACGAAACACTTAAATAGGCAAAAAAACAACAATTTGCATTGGGCCTTCAGTTAATATGTTAGT
The DNA here is from genome assembly GCF_002162155.2 of Triticum dicoccoides. Classification (NCBI taxonomy): domain Eukaryota; kingdom Viridiplantae; phylum Streptophyta; class Magnoliopsida; order Poales; family Poaceae; genus Triticum; species Triticum dicoccoides. The sequence goes on along the minus strand of NC_041386.1, from coordinate 533,132,194 downwards.
CCCAAAAATAATATAAAGGTGCATAATAAATCCCATAAACATCCAAACAGATAATATAATTGCATGGAACAATCAAAAATTATAGATGTGTTGGAGACGTATCAAGCATCCCCAAGCTTAATTCATGCTCGTCCTCGAGTAGGTAAATGATAAAAACAGAATTTTTGATGTGGAATGCTACCTAACATAATTTTCAATGTAATTTTCTTTATTGTGGCATGAATATTCAGATCTGAAAGATTCAAGACAAAAGTTTAATATTGACATAAAAACAATAATACTTCAAGCATACTAACCAAGCAATTATGTCTTCTGAAAATAACATGGCCAAAGAAAGCTATCCCTACAAAATCATATAGTCTGGCTATGCTCTATCTTCATCACACAAAATATTTAAATCATGCATAATCCCGATGACAAGCCAAGCAATTGTTTCATACTTTTGATGTTCTCAAACTTTTTCAACTTTCACGCAATACATAAGCGTGAGCGATGGATATAGCACTATAGGTGGAATAGAATGGTGGTTGTGGAGAAGACAAAATGGAGAAGATAGGCTCACATCAACTAGGCATATCAACAGGCTATGGAGATGCCCATCAATAGATATCAATGTGAGTGAGTAGGGATTGCCATGCAACGGATGCACTAGAGCTATAAATGTATGAAAGCTCAACAAAAGAAACTAAGTGTGTATGCATCCAACTTGCTTGCTCACCAAGACCTATGGCATATACAAGCCAAGTTCTATAATGAAAAATTCCCACAAGTATATGAAAGTGACAACATAAGAGACTCTCTATCATGAAGATCATGGTGCTACTTTGAAGCACAAGTGTGGAAGAAGGATAGTAGCATTGCCCCTTCTCTCTTTTTCTCTCATTTTTTTATTTGGGCCTTCTCTTTTTTTTCCTTTTTTATGGCCTCTTTTCTTTTTTTTCTTTCTTTTTTTCGTTCGGAGTCTCATCCCGACTTGTGGGGGAATCATAGTCTCCATCATCATTTCCTCACTGGGACAATCCTCTAATAATGATGATCATCACACTTTTATTTACTTACAACTCAAGAATTACAACTCGATACTTAGAACAAAATATGACTCTATGTGAATGCCTCCTGCGGTGTACCGGGATGTGCAATGAATCAAGAGTGACATGTATGAAAAATTGTGAATGATGGCTTTGCCAGAAATACGATGTCAACTACATGGTCATGCAAAGCAATATGACAATGATGGAGCGTGTCATAATAAACGAAATGGTGGAAAGTTGCAAGGCAATATATCTCGAAATGGCTATGGAAACGCCATAATAGGTAGGCATGTGGCTGTTTTGAGGAAGATAAATGGTGGGTTTATGGTACCGGCGAAAGTTGTGCGGTACTAGAGAGGCTAGCAATGGTGGAAGGGTGAGAGTGCGTATCATCCATGGACTCAACATTAGTCATAAAGAACACACATACTTATTGCAAAAATCTATTAGTTATCGAAACGAAGTATTACGTGCATGCTCCTACGGGGATAGATTGTTAGGAAATGACCATCGCTCGTCCCCGACCACCACTCATAAGGAAGACAATCAAAAAATAAATCATGCTCCGACTTCATCACATAACGGTTCACCATACGTGCATGTTACGGGAATCACAAACTTTAACACAAGTATCTCTCAAATCCACAAATACTCAACTAGCATGACTCTAATATCATCATCTTCATATCTCAAAACAATCATAAGGAAACAAACTTCTCATAGTGTTCAGTGCACTCTATATGGAAGTTTTTATTATACCTATCTTGGATGTTATCATATTAAGACTAATTTTATAGCCAGAGAAAATTACCATGTTGTTCTAAAGGACTCTCAAAATAATATAAGTGAAGCATGAGAGATCAATAATTTCTACAAAATAAAACCACAACCATGCTCTAAAAAAGGTATAAGTAAAGCACTAGAGCAAAATTTATCTAGCTCAAAAGAAATAAGTGAAGCACCTAGAGTATTCTAATAAATTCTGATTCATGTGTGTCTCTCCAAAAGGTGTTTACAACAAGGATGATTGTGGTAAACTAAAAACCAAAGACTCAAATCATACAAGACGCTCCCAGCAAAACACATATCATGTGGTGAATAAAAATATAGCCTCAAGTAAAGTTACCGATAGACGAATACGAAAGAGGGGATGCCTTCCGGGGCATCCCCAAGCTTAGGCTTTTGGTTGTCCTTGAATTTTACCTTGGGGTGCCTTGGAAATACCCAAGCTTAGGCTCTTGCCACTCCTTGTTCCAAAATCCATCAAATCTTTACCCAAAAACTTGAAAACTTCACAACACAAAACTGAACAGAAAATCTCATGAGCTCCGTTAGTATAAGAAAACAAACCACCACTTTAAGGTACTGTAATGAACTCATTATTTATTTATATTGGTTTTAAACCTACTGTATTCCAACTTCTCTATGGTTCATACCCCCCGATACTAGCCATAGATTCATCAAAATAAGCAAACAACACACAAAAAACAAAATCTATCAAAAGCAGAACAGTCTGTAGAAATCTGTAGGTTTCGAATACTTATGTAACTCTAAAAATCCTGAGAAATTAGTACGTCCTAAATAATTTGTATATTGATCTACTGAAGTTGTAATTGGTATTTTATCGCTCTCTGGTAAAAAATGAAAATTATTCTCGTGAGCGCATACTTTCTGTTTTTTTAGCAAGATCAAATAAAAATCACCCAAGAATATCCTAAAGGCTTTACTTGGCACAAACACTAATTTAAACATAAAAACACAATCATAACAGAGGATAGATGATTTATTTATTACTAAAGAGGAACAAAAAGCACGGAACAAAAATAAAATTGGGTTGCCTCCCAACAAGCGCTATCGTTTAACGCCCCTAGCTAGGCATTGATAATTTCGATGATGCTCACATGAAAGACAAGAATTGAAGCACAAAGAAAGCATCATATAGCATATGAAAAACACATCTAAGTCTAACATACTTCCTATGCATAGGCATCTTATAGGCAAATAAATTATCAAGACAAGCAAAAGGTAGCATATGCAAGAAAGAAGTGAGAAACAATAACAATCTCAACATAACAAGAGGCAATTTAGTAACATGAAAATTTATACAACCATATTTTCCTCTCTCATAATAATTACATGTGTGATCATAATCAAATTCAACAATATAGCTCTCACGTAAAATTTTCTCTACATGATCCACATGCATGCAAAGTTGACACTCTTCCAAAATAGTGGGAATATCATTAACTAAAGTCATGACCTCTCCAAACCCACTTTTACCAAAAACTTCATAAGATTGAACATTCTCCAAATATGTGGGATCTAAAGTTGAGACTCTTCCAAACCCACTTTCAGTATTATTGTAGACATTATTATCAATCTCATATTCATCATGGGGCTTAAATAGATTTTCAAGATTGTAAGAAGAATCACCCCAATCATGATCATTGCAACAAGTAGAGGACATAGCAAAACTAGCACCCCCAAGCTTAGGGTTTTGCATATTATTAGCACAATGTAAATCAATAGAATTTATAATAAAATCATTGCAATCATGCTTTTTATTGAAAGATCTATCATGAATCGCTTCATAAAGTACTTCATCACAATTTTCAGATTCACCAATTTCAAGCAAAACTCCATAAAGATAATCTAGTGCACTCAACTCACTAGAAATTGGTTCATCATAATTGGATATTTTAAAAAGATTAGCAAGAGAATGAGGATCCATAACAATAGATATTTAGCAAGCGAAGATGCAAGCTAATAGAAGGCACATGGTAACACGAGGAAACAGAAGGACATATGGAAGAGGGCGAATGAAACAGCAAAGGTGAAGTGGGGGAGAGGAAAATGAGAGGCAAATGGCAAATAATGTAATGCGAGGGAGAAGAGATTATGATGGGTACTTGGTATGTCTTGACTGGAGCACAGATCTCCCGGGCAAAGGCGTCAGAAATCCTTCTTGCTACCTCTTGAGCATGCGTTGGTTTTCCCTTGAAAAGGAAAGGGTGATCCAGCAAAGTAGCATAAGTATTTCCCTTAGTTTTTCAGAACCAAGGTATCAATCCAGTTGGAGACAACACACAAGGCGCCTAGTACCTGCACAAAAAATCAAGAACCTTGCAACCAACGCGATAAAGGAGTTGTCAATCCCTTCACGGCCACTCGCAAAAGTGAGATCTGATAAAGATAATAAGATAAATATTTTTGGTATTTTTGTTGTATAGATTGGAAAGTAATATTGCAAAATAAACGGCGACAGAAATTGGCAAGTTGATGGGAAACTAATATGATGTAAAATAGACCCGGGGGCCATAGGTTTCACTAGTGGCTTCTCTCAAGATAGCATATATTACGGTGGGTGAACAAATTACTGCCGAGCTATTGATAGAAAAGTGCATAGTTATGAGAATATCTAGGCATGATCATAAACATAGGCATCACGTCCGTATCAAGTAGACCAAAATGATTCTACATCTACTACTATTACTCCACACATCGACCGCTATCCAGCATGCATCTAGAGTATTAAGTTCATAAGAACAGAGTAACGCATTAGGCAAGATGACATGATGTAGAGGGATAAACTCAAGCAATATTATATAAACCCCATCTTTTTATCCTCGATGGCAACAAAACAATACGTGTTGGTTCCCTTTCTGTCACTGGGATCGAGCACCGCAAGATTGAACCCAAAGCTAAGCACTTCTCCCATTGCAAGAAAGATCAATCAAGTTGGCCAAACTAAACTGAAAATTCGAAGATACTTACAAAGATATCAAATCATGCATATAAGAATTCAGAGAAGAATCAAATATTGTTCATAGATAATCTTGATCATAAACCCACAATTCATCGGATCTCGGCAAGCACACCGCAAGAAGTATTACATCAAATAGATCTCCAAGAACATCGAGGAGAACTTTGTATTGAGAACCAAAGTGAGAGAAGAAGCCATCCAGCTAATAACTATAGACCCGAATGTCTGTGGTACAATACTCACACATCATCAGAGAGGCTATGGTGTTGATGTAGAAGCCCTCCGTGATCAAATCCCCCTCCGACAGATCGCCAGAAAAGGTCCCCAGATGGGATCTCTCGGGTACAGAAGGTTGCGGTAGTGGAAAAGTGGTTTCGTGGCTCCCCTGGATGTTTTCAGGGTATAAGAGTATATATAGGCAAAAGAAGTAGGTTGGTGGAGCTCCGTGGGGCCCACAAGGGTGGGCGCGCCTACCCCATAGGCGCGCCGCCCTACCTTATGGCCACCTCGTTGCTTCCTTGACCTCCACTCCAAGTCTCCTGGATTGCGTTTGTTCCAAAAAGATCCTCGCAAAGGTTTCGTTCCGTTTGATATTCCTTTTCTGCGAAACACTGAAATAGGCAAAAAAACAACAATTTGCACTAGGCCTTCGATTAATAGGTTAGTCCCAAAAATAATATATATAAGTGCATAATAAAGCCCATTAAACATCCAAAACAGGTAATATAATAGCATGGAACAATCAAAAATTATAGATACATTGGAGACGTATCAACGCTTAATAGGACTTTCACAAAGCACATACCTTGACAAAGTTTTGAAGAAGTTCAAAATGGATGAGTCAAAGAAAGGGTTATTGCCTGTATTGCAAGGTGTGAAGTTGAGTCAGACTCAAAGCCTGACCACGGCAGAAGATAGAGAGAGAATGAAAATCATTCCCTATGCCTCAGCCATAGGTTCTCTAAAGTATGCCATGCTATGTACCAGACCTATTGTGTGCCTTGCCATGAGTTTGGCAAGGGGGTACAATAGTGATCCAGGAGTAGATCACTAGACTTCCTAGATAGTTGAGTTGGTTGTGTTTTCAAGGAACGAACTATTGAACAAGCTGAGGAATTATTGAATAACATATTGAAAATTTATCATGATTGGAACCTTCCCGAACCACCGCATAAACCCACTCCAAACAAGAGGGGTATCTTATATCTCAGTCCTGAAGATATGCAAGAAGCAAAGAAATCTATGAAGGAAAAAGGTATTCAAGCAAATGATGTTAAAATTTTGCCTCCTATTGAAGAAATACATGGGCTTGATACACCACCACCCAAGGTGGTAGAGGTAAATTATTTAATGAAATTTAATGAAAGGGATAATCCTTATAATATGTATCCTAGTCAATGCCTTTATGAGTTTGATAATTACATTAGGAAGCAAGATCACTTCAATGAAAATGTTATGAAACAATTGAAATATAATTCTGATATGATTGCTCACTTGAGTGACTTGTTATTTAGAATCTCCAATGATGTTAGAGGTGTAGGAAAACATGCTTCTATGGTTCATACTCAGTTAGAACAAGTTGGTAAATCTCAAAGAGAATTGCTTGAGGAAATGAATAATAATACCAATGATCATGCTATTAGAGTAGTAACTAGAGGAGGTAGAATGACTCAGGAACCACCTTATCCTGAAGGTCACCCTAAAAGAATTGAACAAGACTCTCAAAGAATCAACACTGATGCACCTAGTCCTTCTAAAAAGAAAAAGAAAAATGATAGGACTTCACATGCCTCTAGTGAACCTGAAATAGAAAAACCTCCTGATAATGATAATGATGTTTCTATCTCTGATGCTGAAACTCAATGTGGTAATGAACATTCACCTACTGATAACGAAAAAGATAATGATGATGTTCATGAAGATACTCAACCAGATAATGATAAACAACCAGATAATGATATTGAGATAGAACCAGCTGTTGATCTTGATAACCCACAACATAAAAATAAAAGGTATGATAAAGGCGACTTTGTGGCAAGAAAACATGGATAAGAAAGAGAACCATGGGTCTAAAAACCCATTGCCTTTCCACCTAAATCAACTAAGAAGAAATATGATGATGAATTTGAATGCTTTGTTGAAATGCTTAGGCCAATCTTTTTGCGCACTCGTTTGACTGATATATTAAAGATGGCCCCTTATGCAAAATATATGAAAGACATCATCTTTAATAAAAGAAAGATGCGTGAAGCTGAAATCTCCACTATGCTCGCTAATTATTATTTTAAGGATGGAGTACCTAAAAACTTGGAGATCCGGGAATACCAACTATACCTTGCCCATAAAAAGAAATTATGTCAAAACTGCTTCGTGTGATTTAGGAGCTGATGTCAGTGTCATGCCTTTCTCCTTATATAAAATACTTGATTTGAATAAACTCACACCTACTGAAATATCTTTGCAAATGGCTGACAAATCAAATGCCATACATATCTGTATTTGTGAGGATGTGCCCGTTGTTGTTGTAAATGTTACTATCTTAACTGACTTTGTTATACTTGAGATGCCCGAGGACGACAACATGTCGATTACCCTTGGTAGACCCTTCTTGAATACTGCAGGTGATGTTATTGATTGCAATAAAAGCAAGGTCACTTTTCATATCAATGGTAATGAGCATACGGTGCACTTTCCAAAGAAACAGTTCCAAGTGAATGGTATTAATGTTATTAAAAAATCCCTCACAACCACTATTGGAAGTTTTCAACTACCTCTACCTACCGCCAAAGAAATAAGAAATGCTTATTGTTGGGGACATGCATATCCTTGTGGAGGTAACTTAGTGCTTTATGAAAGTTCTTCGGTTTCATGCAAATAGAAAGTGGTTGTTAATAAGACTTGATCAACCTTATTGATGGATCATTTTTGAGAGGTATGAAGTTGATGAATTTAATTAGTAGTCACTACCTTTTGTCCTTAACTTTTTTTTCTGTTTTTTCTTAGTTAAATAAAATAAAATGCCATGTCTTATTTGTTTTATGAATTTCCCGTGCAATAAAAAATTACCCAAAAACAAAAGTTCTCATAATGCCCTAAAAATTTAATACGATTGTGAATATTTATGAATTTTTTATGCAAATCACATCAGAGGGGGGGTGCACCAGGTGGGCACAACCCACTTGGGCGCGCCAGCAGCCCCAGCCGTGTCCTGGTGGTTGTGGTCCCCACGTGGGCCCCCTCATTTATCTCTTTAGCCCATGTCATCACCTACCTCCAAAAAAATCACCATTGCTCTCTCTCTCTCTCGTGTTCTTACTCTCAAACCCATGGATTTCGATCTCTTTGCTCGAAGCTCCGTTTCCGAAGCTGTTTTGGGGGATTGCTACTTGGTATGTGACTCCTCCATTGGTCCAATTAGTTTTTGCTTTAGTCGATTATATTTTGAATAATTAACTACTCTTGGTGCTGCTGTAGATGACCTTGCATGTTAAACTCTTAGAGAAAAAGATCAGGGAGAAAGAATTATCATGTTTCACGAGACGGAGCCACCGCCACCTCTTATTCTTCATTGGGAGGCCAGATATGGAGTCCGTTTGGGCTCCGGAGAGGGGGCTCTTTGATCTTCTTCGTCACCAACCCTTCTCCATCGCCAATTCCATGATGCTCCCCACCGGGAGTGGGTAATTCCTTCATAGGCTCGCTGGTCGGTTAGGAGTTGGATGAGATTCATCATGTAATCGAGTTAGTTTTGTTAAGGCTTGATGCCTAGTATCCATTATGTTCTGAGATTGATGTTGCTATGACTTTTCCATGCTTAATGCTTGTCACTTTGGGCCTGGGTGCCATGATTTCAGATCTAAACCGTTTATGTTATCACCATTATATCTATGTTCCAAATCCGATCTTGCAAGTTATAGTCACCTATTACATGTTATGATCCGTAAACCCCGGAGTGACAGTATTTGGGATACTTTCTGGTGATGACCGTAGTTTGAGGAGTTCATGTATTCACTATGTGTTAACACTTTGTTCCGGTTCTCTATTAAAAGGAGGCCTTAGTATCCCTTAATTTCCATATGGACCCCGTCGCCATGGGAGGATACACTACTAGGGAAAACCTTACACATAGAATCTTACCAGTAGTGCGGTTTAAATAAGGCGCTACTGCTACTTAGCAGTAGCGCGCGTCAACAAAACGCGCTACTGATATACACATAGTAGTATCATGTTAGTAGTAAACAGTGCTACTACTATAATTGCCACGACCTTGCCGCAAAACTAGTTATAGCAGTAGCGCCTGTTTAGTAAACGCGCTACTGTTGTTGAGCTTAGCAGTAGCGCTTCTCGCCAAAGCTCGCTAATGCTAAGTTTAGTCCACTCCTTCCTAAGTTTAGTCCCACCTCGCTCCGCGAACAGGGTGTTTACCACCTTAAATATGTTATTTCTCAAACTATCAGAACCAGTTGGTCTTCATTGAACTCTATGTGTAGGATTTGTGGCCGCAATATGAGTCTTCTTCGGTTCCTAAACTGGTGAGGACTCATATTAACAATTCAGATTGTACACAAAAAGATCACTGATGACCAATGCATTTTTGATGTTTATTTTTACATGCTTAGCCTTAGTAGTAGCGCGTTTTCAAAGAAGGCGCTACTGCTAAAGGCATAGGAAGTAGAGCTACCAAAGGATAGGGCACTATTGTTATGGCGTTTAGCAGTAGCGCTTTGCCCTAAAGAGCGCTACTGCTAAATCCATCCTATCTTCTCCACCCGGCCTGGACGCCCCTCACTCTCCCCTCTCCACTCC